>NW_027168298.1:0-300000 GCF_040954835.1 Lepisosteus oculatus
AGACCGATTGCGAACGCGCTTGTTTTCTCTCTTTGACCAGCCCAGCTGCCCGCCACCCGAAAGCAGGGAAGCACAAAAATTGCAGGGAACTCATTCATGCTTCTCTCCGCGGGAATCTTTAGTAAAAGGCGAAAGATTTGTACGAAATGAAGAGAAACCAGAGTGCGTGGCTGCACAGCTGCAGGAGCCCAGGCCGCCTTCAAAGCCTCTGCGCTGCCGGTCGTGGTTTGCAATGCACCTGGCCTTACAAACGAGCCAGTGGGGCCCGTTCAGCTCCGGGCTCATCGCCTGCGGCTCACGGCTTGCGAGCGTGCCCAATCCGTGCGATAACTCGGAAAACACCCGGCCACACTGTGCCGGAAACGACGCACTCTGGGAAGCCGCTATGCAAAGCGAGGTCCCAAGATCCCCTGCGGCCGGACACTTCCCGCCCCCCAAAGAAATGAGCGCCAATCAGACAGCCGGAGACCGAGGACTCGCGGAGCAGACGGCCACAATTGCCATAACAAGAGTGATTGCGAACGTTTTTGTTTTCTCTCTTTGACCAGCCAGGCTGCGCCCCACCCGAAGGCAGGGAAGCACAAAAATTGCATGGAACTTATTCATGCTCCTCTCCACGGAAATCTTTAATAAAAGGCGAAAGATTTGTACGAGATGAAGAGAAACCAGAGTGCGTGGCTGCACAGCTGCAGGAGCCCAGACCGCCTTCAAAACCTCTGCGCTGCCGGTCGTGGTTGGCAATGCACCTGGCCTTACAAACTAGCCAGTGGGGCCCGTTCACCCCCGGGCTCATCGCCTGCGGCTCTCGGCTTGTGGGCGTGCCCAATCCGTGCGATAACTCGGAAAACACCCGGCCACACTGTGTCGGAAACGACGCACTGTAAGGCACCTTGAAGCGTGCACCCCCAACATTCTTCTTTGCACATCTGTGAAAGGTAAACTCTTGAGCAAACTCTGAACCAGCTCTAAGGAAACTAATCCGATTAGACGTTACTTTGACTCATCCTTTAAGGGACCCTTGATAATTGGAGAAATCAATGATTTCGAATGAATTCTGTATGCGTCAAAAGACAGCTATACACAGAAAACATGCAGGACACTGCTCATGATGTTTCCCGAGCCGAAACACAGTGCGTTTTTCCAAGCCATCTGACAAAGCCCGCCCACTGAAAACTGCAGCAGATCGTGTAAAGACGTTCAACTTTGTAACTACTGCACGCACAGGAAGCAGAATAAATTCCTCTTTTCAAACTGTCAAAGGTTTGCTTTGCGAACGCTGCAGGACATCGCAAAATCTCTTTTGAACGGGGACAAAAGATTTCTTATGGGGCGCAGTAAGTACAGACGTTTAAAAAGCTCCACTCATGCCGACGATGCAGCATGAAGAAGCGCAACCTAACGTTTGACAGACAAAAGCCGGGCGCCGCTACGAGCAATATGAAATCAAACTGACAGCACACGGCGTTTCGCGCTGACTCAAAAGTGATCTCGACAGACGCTTTTCTCTGCATAACACTGAAAGAGCTAAAGAGCGTTTCTGTTGAGACGTAACCCAGTGGGCAAAAGACGTATAATATACGTCTATTAAACGCATACCTTAGACGTCTAAATGTGGTCTGCAATTCGTCTAGAATGAAATTCTAATATACGTCTATTGTTATACGTCAATTATACGTCTATGATTAGATGTTCATTATACGTAAATGGTTGGAGTTCTATTATACGGATAAATTTAGAGGACTATTATACATATATGGTAGGAGTTCCGGATAACTTTAGAGGACTATTCTACGTATATGGTTGGAGGTCTATTATACGGATAACTTTAGAGGTCTATTATACGTATATGGGTAGAGGTCTATTATACGGATAACTTTAGAGGTCTATTATATGTATATGGTTAGAGGTCTATTATACGGATAACTTTAGAGGTCTATTATACGTATATGGGTAGAGGTCTATTATACATCAAAGTTAGGTTTTACAGGTGTAGAAACTAGTAAATCAACCCAATGATTTGGTTTAGAAATTTATTCTGAAAATACACATTCACACCTGAAAAATATGTATTTCAAATTATACATTGTATACAATCAATCAACAATCAACATATGGGCAATAATCATAAAAAACACAACTAGTCTTAAACTTCAGCTACAAATTCTGGTAATATGGCAATATACAGTATAGTAACGGCAAACACAAACTAATTACATTAACACACTAACTCAAAACCACATTTTGATTCAAATATACATTTTAAAATGTACAACTTCTATATTTCCAAGAAAAAAAAATATTACAATGGAAGTTAAGACAATTTTTGTCCACTATTTGCAAACCCTGTGTAATTGTCCTAACAGTTAGAACCAAAAACCTAGTATTTTCAGTGTCCAGATCTCCTGGCCCCCTGCCTTGCATATGCATTCTTCAAGTAACACATTGCGTGCTCCTTTATTTCTTTTTCTGCTGATTTAGGGCGGGACTTCAGCACCGCAGCTAGGAGAAAATTATATAATATTACTTCCCAAATTAATGATGATTAATATCTTCTTTAGTATAATCTAAAAAATGAACGGTTTACTAAGCTCAAAGCTGAAATAAATGTATAAAATTTGGCTTGCATCATAGAAGTTGAGCAATAAAGTCTGTCCTAATTAAAGAGTACCCAAAGTTTGAAAGTACAACATAGAATAAGAATAGAGAAACGGCAAAACGATTTAGTGTCATCTTCCCCATTCACACCATTCCCCATTTCGAATGAATTCTGTATGCGTTAAAAGACAGCTATACACAGAAAACATGCAGGACACTGCTCACGATGTTTGCCGAGCCGAAACACAGTGCGTTTTTCCAAGCCATTTGACAACGCCCGCCCACTGAAAACTGCAGCAGATCGTGTAAAGGCGTTCAACTTTGTAACTACTGCACGCACAGGAAGCAGAATAAATTCCTCTTTTCAAACTGTCAAAGGTTTGCTTTGCGAACGCTGCAGGACATCGCACAACCTCTTTTGAACGGGGACAAACGATTTCTTATGGGGCGCAGTAAGTACAGACGTTTAAAAAGCTCCACTATTTTTATGTGCCATTTTTTGCTTATTCACTTACTATTTTAATCAAAATAATATTAAGAAAGATCTGTATGTATTCAGATAGTATTATTATTGTTCATACTTACTCGTCAAAAGAGGATTGCTGAGATATTTGTGGATATACTTCTACGTTTGAAAAACGTGTCCAAAATGGTGACCAACGAATACTAGCAATGCATTGTGGTATATAACCGGAAAATATGCTGGGTTCGATATTTTCTCAACGTATGCGTTTATTAATGTTGTCGATATTATGGTTGAAATTTAACATTGATAATACATCGCGGCTATGTGCCCCCTGCTATGAGCTGATGTGCAATTTTAACGCATGCAGTTAGTAAGGATCGGTCACTGTTGTATGGTATTATATACAGTATAATGACATTATGGAATAGGATGGGGACAGGCCTGGCATCACGGGGGGAGGGAGGAATGTCGCCCCTTCAGTTTTGGGCAAAAAGATGTACCTAACTTACCTAGGAGTATACGGCACTCTGCACAGTGTACGAAGTAATTTTCGCAGTAATTAATTTATTATATTTACTATATTTATTATACACGTGTAAATTAATTACTGCGAAAATAATTTACTTCGTACACTGTGCAGAGTGCCGTATACTCCTAGTTGCGGCACACACGATACATACAGTAAAAAGCCTCAGGCACTGTGTTAGATGTGTTTTCGACGTTATATATGCGTTTATTAATGTCGTCGATTTTACGGTTGCAATTCGACGTTGAGTTTACGTCGAGGCGACGTATATATACGTATAGCCGTATTTTCGCCGTGAATATACGTATATTCGACGAATCAGTGCCCACTGGGTAAACTCTTCAGCAAACTCTGAACCAGCTCTAAGGAAACTAATCCGATTAGACGTTACTTTGACTCATCTTTTTATGCTCAGTGCTGGATTGCTCAAACTCCAGCTAGGGTTAGGGTTAGCATTCCCACGCTACTTAGACACTTTGTTTACGCTCAGTGCTTGATTTTGGGAACTTCAGGACGAGTGGGAATTTTCTCCTATCTGTCAATTCTGTTTTGTTTTGGAGACTCTTGGCTGCCTATGTTGTACAGTGCAGCGTGAAGGAAACATTTTCCAAAACTGTGTCAGCTCAAAAGTTGTAAGAAAACCTCTCCAGCTGCTTTAACTCTCTTCATTTTTGTCATTTAATGTGACACTCGATGTATAACTGGAGCCTCACATATGCAAATGGTGAGGCTCCAGTTCGACACCCAGTTCAACACCACTTTACAGTAAATGACAAAAGCATGGCAGACTGTGCCGGACCGGCAGATTACTTCCGCTTATTTTTACCATATTAAACAATGGAAATCCAACCACTTGCATTTGTGACACTTGATTTTGGCTGCACCTAAGACACTCTTAAATCTTCAAACACATTTCTCTTCTCCCGCAACACTCTTGTCTGTCGGCGCTATGTGGCAGCGTTGCATGACAACCCATCTCACCACGGAAAGGAACCTAACAGCTTTGGTAAGAGAGGAGAAAAGGACCTGGCCCGTACGCGGCTCAAACCCGCAACCTTGGCGTTACTAGCACCACCATCTAACCAACTGAGCTAACCGGCCTCACAACAGTGGTCCTCTCTGTGCTGCAAAAAATCAAACTCAGGGAATTTCTTTTGTCCTTTGAATAGAAAGCCGTGTAATTCAGTGTACGGGCTTTCTCGTGCAGTTTCATGGTTCTTGTAACCCAAATCCTACACTGGCCTGAAGTGCCCCCCCATTTCACAGCATTTTTCAGCTGATTTAAAATGTACCTAAAGGAGAAGCATTATTGAAGACCATCAATTACCAAGAGCTTTTGTCAAAGGTTTTGGTGGTCATTTTTAATGACCACAGAGCACTATGACCTCGGTTTTACATCTCATCCAAAAGACAGCGCCCTTTTACAACACAGCTTCTCCGTCACTATATTGGGACATTGGGACCCGTACAGACCTCAGAGTGAGCGCCCATTAACACCACTTCCAGCTGGAAGCTTTGTTTTTCCCTGTAGCTCACCCTCATCCAGGTACTGACCTGGCTCACACCTGCTTAGCTTCAGTGGGTTTTCAGTTGCGAGTTGCAAAAGTTGGGATGCAAGTGTAGCGGCAATGCTTGTTAATAAGACAGAATTAAGCGTTGGTATGCTGTCCTAAATGAAGCCCCATCTCACCCCCCATCTCTGTGGTGCAGCCACAGAGAAAGTATTCATGCAGACTGATTTAAGTTGTTTTCTTTTGATAAGGAACAGCTCCCAGACAGGGATGCACTTAGCTAAGCCTGGCTATCATGATCAATGGTCATCCATTGGCGCCTATCTGTCTAGGGAGTGCCGAATGGACATCTGGACTGCATTCTTAAGTGTCAAGAGTAAGTGACGTATATCTCACCTTGACCAACCAATCAGGGACTGGCAGGGCGTGGTAATACCACGTGGGTCTCCAATGCCCGCCAAACTCTCAACCAATCAGCACACATCTGTGTCTTGGTCAAAAAGGGAGCGCAAGCTCAGATCGGGGCTCTCCTTGGCCATTTTCGCGCATCCTCAGAGACAATCACGTGACAACTGCTGTTGTCTGCATAGGGACTTGGACTTTGTTCTAAGGGCGAGGCCAAGCATCCCGTACGTACTCAGAATTCTACTAACGTGAATGCTCCGTTTGATCAACGGCAGCCTACAGTTGGACCCTCGTCGACAACCTGAATAGCTTATTCAGAAGCAGCGCTGGACCGGGAACGAACCAGTTTCTTCCCAGGCAAAAGAGTGACTTGTGAGGACTCGCGGTCACACTCTGTGCATAGAGACTTTCTACTAGCCAGCCGGACTGCTGGTAGATCCCCTTGGAGCAACGACTGCCCTGCGCGCCGCAGTCAGATTCCTCCGCCCGTCCTACTCCGAGCTGCACCTTGACTGGTTGGCCGGTAGCCAGAGGACGCCGACACAACGCCCATTGGACAACCGCTGGAACAGAGGCTGCAACAGAGCTTGTCAGCTGGTTTGGTGTTCGTGCCGGGAAATTCCAAATCCATACACAGTGGATAAGTTAACCCCATGTTCTACATTGCGTCTCGAGAATTCAATTGTACCTCAACACAAGTTGTTATCAATTTAATTCATGAGTAATGTATTTACTTCCGAGTTTAGAGTAACAATGGGTAATAACACTGATTAGCGATTTGGTAACCGAACGATATATATTGACATATATTCTCTGTTGTGTATCTCTTTGTGTTTGCATCTCTTCGAGATTATATATCTTGTATATTGATAACCCTCACAGTAAGGTCTGCCGCTCGTATCCAGGCAGACTAGTATATGTTTGGTGCACAAATTATATTAATAAATGTATCTCGTGTATTGAACCCGTGTGTGTGCGTTGTTAGTTGTTCTGGCGATTGATTTTCTAAAAGCCCCAAGGAACAACCTCGTGATTACTGCTACAATTAATAATTGTCTCAGTAAACCCATCAAACCACTACATTTAATGGCGTCCCTGGGTGGGCGAGTTTAGAATGAAATGAGACTCAATTGCACAGAATAACTGATGTTGCTGTGAGTTCAAGTTCAGCACAGCACCGCGGCTTTTATACACGAATACCGGGTGTGCTGATAACTGCGTAAAGAAATCCCCCTGTTTTCTAGCGTTTAGTGTAACGTGTGCTGATTGGAAATCCATCTGCTCGGGTGTTTAGATTCCATACTGTATTTTGGTAAAAGGAAAAAAAGTAATACTCTTAAAGTTTCTCTGACGTAATGACAATGGCTGCTAAAATGTCTGAAGTGGAGTCGCTTATAAGTACTATTTCTAGCGACGACAATCCTGGTTACTGGAGCGGTATCGAAAAGTTGAACTTTGATGATATTGAGAAGCTGCAAGTAGATTTAGTAGCTAAGGTAGCGAACCAGCTTAACACAGGAGGGTCTGTGAACGCAGTTCAGGTCCTATCTAGTTTCGCCTTAAATCTAGCTAAACAGCTGGAACTGTCTTTGTCCGAGCTGACAAAGTTTCAAACGCTTCAGGGAAAGCTAGAAAGATATAAGGCGGAGCGAGTTGAGTTGTTGGATATAATCAGAGAAAAGAGAGTGAAAAGTGAGGAAAGTGAAGACAGACTCAGGGAAGTTTTAGGTAAATTAGATGACCTGTCTGCTAGAGAAACTGCGGCTGAGGTAGCTAGGAGAGACCTAGAAGCGAGCTTGAAAGAAAAAGAAAAAGAAATTGAGAGTTTAAATGAGCTCAGCCAGGAAAGGCAAAAGGAGTTAGATGCTGCCGTACTGGAAGCAAAACAGGCTAGATCCCACTTGCATGCCAGCCCACCTAGCAGCCCGGAGCGCTCACCCAGGAGGTTTCTCCCGGCCAGGGTCTGTGGTCGGATCGGCATGGGGGAGATCGCCGAGTCCTGCGCGAGACGCAAGGGCGATTCAATTCAGGCATAGACCCCCTGCTCCTGATCACGGCCGTCTCCCTGCCCGCGGAGAAACCGTAAAAATTAACCTCCACTCCCTGAGGCAGTTAGCCAAAGATGTAGAAAGGTTTGACCCGACAGTGTCAGGGAATAATGTGGAGACCTACATTGATGAGCTGAGATATACTTTGCAGTTTATGCCCGAAGCGTCCGAACAGGAAAAGGCTATGTTAGTAAGGAAAACTACCAGCCGAGCGTTCCACGAGTGGATGTCTAGACAAGGACCTGAGGTCTGTAATAGCTTTGAGGAGCTGTGTCAGGCAATGATCGGAGAATTTTCGGCTTTTATAGATCCCATATCTGCCGTGGCCACAGCGCACCATATTAAGCACGAAAAAGCTGAAGCCCCTCGCGACTATTACCCCTATTATATAATATTTTACTATTATATAACTAGTAAAATATTACCCCCGGTCCATTCTCTTCCAAAAGTGAGAAACACCTGTTTTCTACATTTTGTCTGTTTTAAAACCATATCTCTTTAAACCAAACCAAGAGTTTGTCTTTTGCACTGATATTCTGATTCATTTCAATTTCAAAGAAAAAAAAAACATTATCTTCCAAAGCATCATAAAATTGTCCATTCTTCCAGACTCTACTTCTCTCTTGTAGTAGTACAGCAGACCTTTCCAGGTGAGCAGATCACAGAGTCCGAAATATGCTTCCTCCATCAAGCAAAGTACCTGAACATGACTCGGTCTTCATAAAAGCGCCCCTGTAATAAAGAAATTAAATCCAAAATCAAGAGGGCAGTTGCCTACTGAAGTTCAAGAAGTCATCAATTTTAACCTAGCAACACATTAAAGGCTGCATCTATACAAGTACGATTCTAGAAATGCTCACCAGATTACGTTTTAAGAAAGAACTGCGCCTCAGGTTCCGCCGAGATCTTAACTCGGATGGCAGGATTCAGAGTCTGGAGTTCGGACTGATGGCGCACGGAGGGTCCACATACTGTGGATCCCTCAGTTTTCTTCCGCGTGTTTAAACCGCCAGCGTGTGGCTCTCCTGTCCCCGTGACCTCATTGCTCTGCTCTCACCTCTGTGCAGCTGAGCCCGACTCATGGTAACGTGGAAAAAAATATGCCCTCAACGTGGGATTTACTCTGGATCAAGGATAGATGTCACCTTTTTATCGTTGAACAGGATGTATGTGATGTGGCGACTAGGTTCAATTTTGTATCCTTTTAAAAGATTAAGGACTGGGGTGAGCGTGATTTATCACCCTTTCAGCTAAGAACCCGACGTGAGCACCGTTTAAGCTGCATAGACTCGGTCGTTTAACTCTTCTCCATTAGCAGGGTTAAGGTTAAAGAAAAAAAACATTGCTGACTTCTTTTTTTTGCCAGCCGCTAGCGCTGATTAACAATGTTTGTATTTCATGTTTTGCAAGTTCCATCAATTTTAAGAAAAACAAGTCGTTCAAGACAGGAAATGAATACTTGCATTTAATTAAGTTTAGCCGTAGGCAGTTGTCTGTAAGGACCAGTTCTGTTCGAGAAGACAGAACAAAGAAGGCACCACTGGGATTCGGACCCAGGATCTCCTGTTTAAGAGACAAGCGCTTTAACCAACTAAGCCACGGCGCCCCGGGAGTGTTGTCCTTTTGCAGCCACTTGGACACACCACTCAGACACATCTGCATTCGGTGTGTGCTCCGCCTGCTCGCTGAGCAAGTTGCCACCTTTACATACAATAGCAACATCGACACCAAGAGAAAGGATGACAAATGGCTTTTATCTGGAACTTTTCATGTCCAAGGAGCTCAATGTGCTTTCTGTGTACAACAGGGCCACTGAACTCCACACTGGCCACTGAACCACAGCAGTGGCTTGCTGGCTTGACATCTCCCAAGGAAATTGTTGAAATCGCATGTGGAACAGGAAAAGGACCCTCGAGTACGAGGGAAAAAAAAGAAAAAGATCATCTGGAGCGTGCCAACCCGTGTCTGGACAGCCCAGTTTCATTGACGAGGTGGCCGAGTGGTTAAGGCGATGGACTGCTAATCCATTGTGCTCTGCACGCATGGGTTCGAATCCCATCCTCGGCGCTCTCTATGTCTGACACGTGTGCCTGTTAGATGTTGGCCCTCCTTCTGTTTGCTCCAGTACTAGAGCTGTACATTTTCTAGCGGTGGCTGAACATGGTATAGTAGGCTAACGTCGGTATCGAGCAGTGGCAGTAACAGTATTTACGTGCCGCTGCTGCCAAGTGGCTCTGGGTTGAGACCGCATTTTCACTTACTTGCAGCACAAACGGAGAAAGCGATTTTTGACAGTCTCTCGAGAGACTGCGCTAGGTGTTTAGGGATAGACTTTGTCAGTTCCCCCTGGGATGATGGCCTCTCAAATAGTTTGTGATTCCTCTAGACGTTTATACAGTAGAAGCCTGCTTCGTGGCTTAAATCCAAGCTAAGGAAACGAGTTAGAGGTCTGATGCAGAACTGCACTGTATGTGTGAGGAAAGCTGCCCCCTTCTGTTCCATGTCGACCGAACAGAGGACTGTAAAGGATACGACCAAGAAACTTTAGGATGCTGGTTGGAATCCAGCTCCAAAGAAGCCCCTTTGGGTGTTATGTCATGAAAAAGTAAGAACAGAGAATCTCCCTTTGATCAAAAGCGCAACAGAACTGTTTTCCGTGGAGCAGGTTTCAGACCCGTAGACCTGTTTTATTTGTATGGCGTTCGTAAGCGCGCAAAACAAGGACAATTCCTGCGTCTAACACGAATGTAAATGCTTTTGAAAGTGCAGTGTGGTGCAGCTTGTAAAATCCTTGTCCACATTTGTGGTTTGTTGATGTTTTTTTTCTGTCTGCCAAAGTTGCATTTTGACATCCGGACGGTGAGACTTTATCATTTGAACGTGAAGCCAGCCTTAAACCCTCTGAGGCGTGTCTGTCTGCCGGCATGTATCTTGTGAAAGGTATTTTTTTTTTAACGGAGAGCGACTTTAAAAAGGTTTCCGCAGACACCTCGCACTCCGGAGGAGGAATGCGGCGGCGGCGAGCTCACTGTAGTTGTGGCCGAAGAGTTAAGGCGATGGACTTGAAATCCATTGAGGACTCTCTGCTCAGGTTCGAATCCTGCTGACTACGGCGTCTGCTGCACGTCGCCTTGTGCCTGTGTGGCAAAGGCGAAGTGCCGCTTCTCCTTTCCTGGTACTATAAAAATGCTACATCGCTTGGTCCTGCTTCCATGGAAAGCAGTTCTTCAGGTAATTCTACTCTCTTACCAAAGCTGTTAGGTTCCTTTCCGTGGTGAGATGGGTTGTCATGCAACGCTTCCACATAGTGCCGACAGACAAGTGTGTTGCGGGAGAAGAGAAAAGTGTTAGAAGATTTAAGAGTTTCTTAGGTGGAGCCAAAATCAAGTGTCACAAATGCAAGTGGGAAGATTTCCAATGTTTAATATGGTCAAAATAAGCGGAAGTTATCTGCTGGTCCGGCACAGTTTGCCATGCTTTTGTCATATACTGTAAAGTGGTGTCGAACTGGGTGTCGAACTGGAGCCGCACCATTTGCATATGTGAGGCTCCAGTTATACATCGAGTGTCACATTAAATGACAAAAATGAAGAGAGTTGTAGCAGCTGGAGAGGTTTTCTTACAACTCTTGAGCTGACACAGTTTTGGAAAATGTTTCCTTCACGCTGCACTGTACAACATAGGCAGCCAAGAGTCTCCAAAACAAAACAGAATGGACAGATAGGAGAAAATTCCCACTCGTCCTGAAGTTCCCAAAATCCAGCACTGAGCGTAAACAAAGTGTCTAAGTAGCGTGGGAATGCTAACCCTAACCCTAGCTGGAGTTTGAGCAATCCGGCACTGAGCGTAAGAAGATGAGTCAAAGTAACGTCTAATCGGATTAGTTTCCTTAGAGCTGGTTCAGAGTTTGCTCAAGAGTTTACCTTTCACAGATGCGCAAAGAAGAATGTTGGGGGTGCACGCTTCAAGGTGCCTTACAGCTGTAGGGAGTGATTCGAGACGATTCGTGGCGTGTGCTCGTTCCCATGTACCGTACGCCCCGGGGTGCAGTGCTAGGATGACGTACAATACCACTTGGGCACGTAACGGCGTTATGTGCAGGGTTTTCGTTTGTTCGTTTTGTTTTGCTCTGCTTTGCTTTGTTTTGCTTTCCATCGCGTTGGTAAGAGCGTAAATAAAAATGCGATTCCTGTGTCTACCACTAATGTAAGAGCTATTTCAAGTGCGACGTGGTGCGGCTTTTCAAATGCTTGTGGGCATTTCTCTGTTGTTGATTCTTTTTTTGTGTGTAACAAAGTGGCATTTTCATGTCCGGACGGGGAGACTTTATCATTCCGACATGAAGCCAGCCTTAAACCCTCTGAGGCGTGTCTGTCTGCCGGCACGTATTTTGTCAAAGGTATTATTTTTTTTTAACGGAGAGCGACTTTGAAAAGGTTTCCGCAGCCACGTCGCACTCCGTGTTAGATTAAAGGAGGAATGCGGCGATGGTGAACTCGCTGTAGTCGTGGCCGAGTGGTTAAGGCGATGGACTCGAAATCCGTTGGGGACTCCCCATGCAGGTTCAAATCTTGCCGACTACGGCGTCTGCCGCACGTCTCCTTGTGCCTGCGCGGCAAAGGTGAAGTGCCGCTTCTCCTTCCCTGGTACTATAAAAACACTAAATAGCTTGGCCCCGCTGCCATGGAAATGAGTTCTTCAAATAACCACACATCTTGCGTTCGCACCTCTGGTGTTCTACTTATGCCTTTGAAAACCTAATGAATAAAACTGAAAGAACCGACACAATATGTAGGTGCTCGTAAAGCATGCATTAAAGAACTGTTAACAGCAAGGGTTTCAGTGGGTTAACTGAGGAGAAGGCGTAATCGCTAATTGTTGACTTTTTATTTGGTGTTAGAAACACTCTTACTGTGCATGACGTGCAACAAATTTAGCCACAGAAATTGCATCACGCTTTCATGTATGCTATTGCAGACACCAACGTTGCCTAGATAGAAAACCGAAATAGCCGTGGGTTTGCTTGCTGGTCTGAAGGATCTCTCTTCGAATCTCTATCATTTGTCAATGGAAGTAAAAGGTGCTGCAATCTGATACGTTCAGAATCAAACCCGCAGCTGTTGTTCGACTTTATTTCTTGACTAATTACAACTGAGTGTCGCATGAGCAGTTACGTAAACTTGTCTGATATATTTGAACACAAATGCCTTTCTTCAATTAAAACTAACAGTACATTGTCAGGGACATTCAGTTCTATACAAACAAGAGACAGCACTCTCTTTTCTTTTCCCAGTGTTACTCATATCGGACTTTTTAAACCTAAAAAAAAATCGTTTTTTTTTCTTTCAATTATAACTGAAGTTTAAACAACTAGTGTTAAGTCCTTATTTTTCTGTAGTCAAAAAAAGCAAAAATTAACATTCAGGTCATGAAAAACTCAAAAAAACTCCCCAACCACTAAACTTTACCTCCCACCTGAGCGCCATCTTGAACGCCCCTACCACCAGAGAATGCTCACGATTTCGGAAGCTGTCTCCGGGACGTGCTGATTCCACACATCCTGAATAAATCATGATATTGTTAGTTGCTGTAGCTAGACGTTCAAATGAGTTTCATGGCCAGATGGACTGTTTCCTCCAGCGGTATAGTATTGCAGTGAGACAGCACGATGCCTGCAAGACTATGTCACGCTAAACGCCACAGATTGTGTTTGTCCGTTCGTGTCAGTCGTCCTGCAGCCACGGGAAGTGGGACACAAACATGCTGCAATGCTTTCAAGACGTTAGGATTTGTTTGTGCAACATCCAAGAAGAGTACTTGTGGCTTGAATGTGAACTGTACGTGCCCGCCCCCTTTCCGCTGTAGTGCATGAGTTCCTCCCGGCATGCCCTTCGTCATTGTTCTGTCATCTTGTATTTAAAGGGTTGTATCTCTGCTGCTGAAAATAAGCAACGGTTTTCTCACAACGCCCTTTGTTCCCAACGGAGCCCTTGTCTGTCATGAAATTCTTCAAAACCTCAAGCTAGAAGAAGAAGAAGACGACAAATATGAAGCGTTATAGCAACGACATGCCATGAGACGATCGATAACGATTTCCATAGGATCCCCGCGGTTGCCTGGCAACCGTCAGCTTTGCGCAGTGGCAGTATCGTAGCCTGTGAGGTTTAGCCGAGGCGCGATTATTGCTAGTTGAAAACTTTTCCCAATACCCCGCTTCCGCCGGTTTGCAATACAATCGGCGAAAGCAATTTTTGACAGTCTCGTCAGAGACTGAGCAAGGTGTTTAAAGACAGATTTGGTCACGGTGATATCATGGTAGAGAGAAACGAGCTTGTTACGTGTCAACAGAAACGCTCTTTAGCTCTTTCAGCTTTATGCAGAGAACAGCGTCTGTCGAGATTACTTTTGTGTCAGCGCGAAACGCCGTGTGCTGTCAGTATGATTTCATATTGCTCATAGCGGCGCCTGGCTTTTGTCTGTCAAACGTTAGGTTGCGCTTCTTCATGCTGCATCGTCGGCATGAGTGGAGCATTTTAAACGTCTGTACTTACTGCGCCCCATAAGAAATCGTTTGTCCCCATTCAAAAGAGATTGTGCGATGTCCTGCAGCGTTCGCAAAGCAAACCTTTGACAGTTTGAAAAGAGGAATTTATTCTGCTTCCTGTGCGTGCAGTAGTTACAAAGTTGAACGTCTTTACACGATCTGCTGCAGTTTTCAGTGGGTGGGCTTTGTCAAATGGCTTGGAAAAACGCACTGTGTTTCGGCTCGGGAAACATCATGAGCAGTGTCCTGCATGTTTTCTGTGTATAGCTGTCTTTTAACGCATACAGAATTCATTCGAAATCATTGATTTCTCCAATTAACAAGGGTCCCTTTTTGAACCTGCCAGAAGCATTCTTTCAATGTAACAGATTTACTCCGGGGAAGGGCAGCATGACATTGAGAGTAGCTCAAGCTTTCAGCACCTTTATCTGACTGCATGTATGCAGACACTGCTCAGAATCCCCTGTAAGATTCTCCTTCAATTCCGTTTTGCAGTGCTTTAGCTCTTTCAAAAGGCTTCGCTTTGCTAGTCACAATCCAAGGCTCATGACAGCATTTGAAAACATTCGCAACTGCGTTGGCCGGGATTCAAACCTGGGTTAACTGCTTTGAAGGCAGCTATGCGCAACACTGGCTCGCTCCAGAATAAATCTCACGTCGAGGGCATATTTTTTTCCATTTTACCGTGAGTCGGGCTCAGCTGCACAGAGGAGAGAGCAGAGCAATGAGGTCACGGGGACAGGGGAGTCACACGCTGGCGGTTTGAATACGCGGAAGATCACTGAGGGATCCTCAGTATATGGACCCTCCGTGCGCCATCAGTCCGCACTCCGGACTCTGAATCCTGCCATCCGAGTTAAGATCTCGGCGGAACCTGAGGCGCAGTTCCTTCTTAAAACGTAATCTGGTGAGCATTTCTAGAATCGTACTTGTATAGGTGCAGCCTTTAATGTGTTGCTAGGTTAAAATTGATGACTTCTTGTATTTCAGTAGGCAACTGCCCTCTTGATTTCGGATTTAATTTCTTTATTACAGGGGCGCTTTTATGAAGACAGAGTCATGTTCAGGTACTTTGCTTGATGGAGGAAGCTCATTTCGGACTCTGTGATCTGCTCACCTGGAAAGGTCTGCTATACTACTACAAGAGAGAAGTAGAGTCTGGAAGAAGGGACAATTTTATGATGCTTTGGAAGATAATGTTTTTTTTTCTTATACTGAAAATGAAAGGTAGTTGTTTCTATATGGACTCAGTCTTTGGAATTTGTATATTTATATATTTCAGTGAACCCTCAGCCATTCCTTCTGTATTGTAATTCAATTTCTCTTTTAAAATTCCTTCCCCACTTCTAGGACCTGCAGTTGCTGAACTCCACAATGGCTTCTATTGGAAAGTCTGTGACTGAGACCAAGTAAGTGTTCACTTTTTTATGAAACCATTATTTATTTAGGAGCAATGAGCAATTCTTATATAAATGCAATAAAATCATTATGCTCAAACTATGAGAGAGAAAATTAAGGATAATTTAAGAAATCAGTCTTAGCTTGTTTCTATACACAGATGGTATTATTTATTTTCAAAGGAAACCCGCGAGGATTCCCCTGGTGTGCAAGATGTGCCTGAATACTCTTGATCAGCTTCCTGCTCACTTGAAGAGGGCGTGTATGAAGCACGCCACGGCAGAAAAGATCAGGATGGCCTCTCAACAGGCGAGGGAGGACATGATGAATCACCTGAAGAACGGGGTCATCGTGGATTACCACAGAATAGAGATCGTGTCTGGTGAGGCAAACAGGATAGTGGTTGTAAGACTGCTAGAGTCCTTGGGCCTTTTTGTACATGGGAAGCCTGAAGACACATTGGCAAGGTGAGATATTTTTAATCTGTAAGGCTTCTGTAGTTTCTTTTTGAAATCATTGTTACAACATATTATGTAAAAGCATGTTGAAAAGAATCTACCTGCATTCCAGCGGCCCTGAGCAAGAGGCCGCTGTCCAGGAGGAAGAGATGCCAGAGGCTGCTCTAGAAACTGAAACAGAAGCAGATAAGGAAGGGGAAGATGTGAGCTCTGAAGAACTCTATCAGCAGTAAGACTTTTTATTTTTCAGATGTATCTATTTTTTACTAAAATTCTAATTTGTCTTATAGGTATAAAATGTTTAAACCGGTGTTTTATATCCTTACAGGCCCTGAGTAGTTAAAAAGTATCAGCAGGCCGGAAGAGAGTGGCCCAAGCTGGACTCTATAGAAAGCACTCCCTGGATGCTCCTCTCCTGATTGGATTCAAACAGTACCTTACCAAGGATCTGGGAGTGGCAAATTATTCTCAGGAGGTATTTATTTTTTAAAGGCATTTAAAATTAAGCAATGGTATCTTCATTGTAAATGTTTTTATTTCTTAGCTTAAAATTCACCCATGTGAAATGATGTGAGCCATAAACATCATGACTCTATATTTCCTACCTGAATCTATTCTACTTAAATTATTACATTATACACAATTTGAGTTCATTTTAAAAAGTAAAAGGTAATGAAAGGAATGCATTTTCATAAGAAAGATAATACCGATATGCATGTGATAATCTTCCTTATATCATGTAGTGCATCATTTGGACACTTTGTGGGCTTCAAATACAAAGAAAATCATGTTCTATGGTACAAGATAAATACAAAACTTAAGCTTTTATTTTAATTAGATTTCTTTATAAAGCATAAGCAATCATTTATTACATCGCTTCTTGAATTAAATCTTTTGACAAGAGGTAAGACTTCTGTTACATTTAAACCCATGTTTAGCTGTGTTTTTTAGATTTAACTGAACCAATTTCTGTGTGTGATTATGTCCTTGAATTCTGACAACATCACACTAAATTACATGATATAAAACAGCTAATGTTTCTAGAGATAAAGTTTCTGAGATGCTTCTAATTACTTTTTATTACCAGGGACAGTTTAATTCATCTTGTACAGTACTGTAAGACCAAGATGCTTTTTTTAAAAGTTATTTAACATTTTATAGAACTTTGTCTACTATGGCAACATGATGTGCTTGGTGAAACTTGGAAAAATACTGCTTGGCCACTTATCTTAAGATAAAGATAGGATAAAGGTTTATCTTTTGCACCTACCTGACCCCCAGGGAAGGCCAATGCTTTCTAAGTTGATGGTTCCCTACAGTAGACTGTACTTTAATTTCAAAGGTAATGTATATTGACCCAAATCAGTTTTGGAATCCAATCTACTAACGAGATGGAGCACATCCTTTTTTCAGGATTTTAGCATCATACGTTTGGTATATTTAGTCCCTAATGCTGAAAGAAATGATCATAGAACATTTGGACACTTTGTGGGCTTGAAATACAAAGCAAATCATGTTCTATGGTACAAGATAAATACAAAACTTAAGCTTTTATTTTAATTAGATTTGTTTATAAAGCATAAGCAATCATTTATTACATTAATATATGTGAAAATAACATTTTAGCATCATACGTTTAGTATATTTAGTCCCTAATGCTGAAAGAAATGATCATAGAACATGACATCTAACCTTACCTGCGGTGTTTTTAATCCCTATTGCTCAATGCACGGTGAAAGCATTCCATACATGTGTCTGACAATGAGGAATGGGCCCCTGAGACAGTCATTTGCCTGTTTCACAAACAGGGACCTGGACCTGGACCTAGACCTGGCCCGTACAGGGCTCAAACCCGCGACCTTGGTGTTATTAGCACCACGCTCTAACCAACTGAGCTAACCGGCCTCACGACAGTGCTCCTCTCTGTGCTGCAAAAAATCAAACTCAGGGAATTTCTTTTGTCCTCCTTTGAATAGAAAACCGTGTAATTCAGTGTACGGGCTTTCTCGTGCAGTTTCATGGTTCTTGTAACCCAAATCCTACACTGGCCTGAAGTGCCCCCCCATTTCACAGCATTTTTCAGCTGATTTAAAATGTACCTAAAGGAGAAGCATTATTGAAGACCATCAATTACCAAGAGCTTTTGTCAAAGGTTTTGGTGGTCATTTTGAATGACCACAGAGCGCTGTGACCTCGGTTTTACATCTCATCCAAAAGACAGCGCCCTTTTACAACACAGCATCTCCGTCACTATACTGGGGCATTGGGACCCGCACAGACCTCAGGGTGAGCGCCCCCCCGCCGGCACCATTAACACCGCTTCCAGCTGGAAGCTTTGTTTTTCCCTGTAGCTCATCCTCATCCAGGTACTGACCTGGCTCACACCTGCTTAGCTTCAGTGGGTTTTCAGTTGCAAGTTGCAAGGGGATGCAAGTGATGGTGCTCGCTGCAAAAGCCACCGCATTGGCCGGGAATCAAACCCGAGCCTCCCGCGTGGCAGGCGAGAATTCTACCACTGAACCACCAATGCTCAGTTCCTCGGCCTTCAAAAAAGACGCTTTTTTGGTGCTCTGTGCAAAACGCGTCGACATCTGCTTCCAGCTGCAAAATGCCATTTGCGGACCCTGAGGAACTTATTTCCAAGGCAGCGAGTACAAGCGATTGGGCGTTTTAAAACCACCAGGAACAGCAAAGAGGCGCGCTTCTTTGCTTGTGCCGAAACACACCGACTGAAGGCGGACAACGTAGTCGGCAGGATTGGAAGCTGTGCGGGGAGACCCCAATGGATTTCTAGTCCATGGCCTTAACCACTCGGCCACGACTACAGCAAGCCCCACCGCAGCTGCGTTCTTGCTACAATCTTACCTGGATCGCGAGGCGCCGGCGGAAGCCTATTTCAAAGTCGTTCTCCGTTTCAAAAAAACATTTCCAAAATACAAGCCTTGCAGACAGACACGCCTCAGAGGACTTAAGGGTGGCTTCATGTCGGAATGATAAAGTCTCCCCGTCCGGACATGAAAATGCCACTTTGTTACACACAAAAAAAGAATCAACAACAGAGAAATGCCCACAAGCATTTGAAAAGCCGCACCACGTCGCACTTGAAATAGCTCTTACATTAGTGGTAGACACAGGAATCGCCTTTTTATTTACGCTCTTACCAACGCGATGGAAAGCAAAACAAAGCAAAGCAGAGCAAAACAAAACGAACAAACGAAAACCCTCACGTCCCGCACTTGCATATAACGCTGTTACGTGCCCAAGCGGTATTGTACGTCATCCTAGCACTACACCCCGGGTCGTACGGTATATGGGAACGAGCACACGCCACGAATCGTCTCGAATCACTCCCTACAGCTGTAAGGCGCCTTGAAGCGTGCACCCCCAACATTCTTCTTTGCGCATCTGTGAAAGGTAAACTCTTGAGCAAACTCTGAACCAGCTCTAAGGAAACTAATCCGATTAGACGTTACTTTGACTCATCCTTTAAGGGACCCTTGTTAATTGGAGAAATCAATGATTTCGAATGAATTCTGTATGCGTTAAAAGACAGCTATACACAGAAAACATGCAGGACACTGCTCATGATGTTTCTCGAGCCGAAACACAGTGCGTTTTTCCAAGCCATTTGACAAAGCCCGCCCACTGAAAACTGCAGCAGGTCGTGTAAAGGCGTTCAACTTTGTAACTACTGCACGCACAGGAAGCAGAATAAATTCCTCTTTTCAAACTGTCAAAGGTTTGCTGCAGGACATCGCACAATCTCTTTTGAACGGGGACAAACGATTTCTTATGGGGCGCAGTAAGTACAGACGTTTATAAAGCTCCACTCATGCCGACGATGCAGCATGAAGAAGCGCAACCTAACGTTTGACAGACAAAAGCCGGGCGCCGCTACGAGCAATATGAAATCAAACTGACAGCACACGGCGTTTCGCGCTGACTCAAAAGTGATCTCGACAGACGATGTTCTCTGCATAACGCTGAAAGAGCTAAAGAGCGTTTTTGTTGAGACGTAACCCATTGGGCAAAAGACGTATAATATACGTCTATTAAACGCATATCTTAGACGTCTAAATGTGGTCTACAATTCGTCTAGAATGAAATTCTAATATACGTCTAAAGTTAAACGTCAATTATACGTCTATATTTAGACGTTCATTATACATAAATGGTTGGAGTTCTATTATACGGATAAATTTAGAGGACTATTATACATATATGGTTGGAGTTCCGGATAACTTTAGAGGTCTATTATACGTATATGGTTAGAGGTCTATTATACGTATAACTTTAGAGGTCTATTATACGTATATGGTTAGAGGTCTATTATACGGATAACATTAGAGGTCTATTATACGTATATGGGTAGAGGTCTATTATACATCAAAGATAGATTTTATAGGTGTAGAAACAAGTAAAACAAGCCAATGATTAGGTTTAGAAATGTATTCTGAAAATACACATTCACACCTGAAAAATATGTATTTCAAATTATACATTGTATACAATCAATCAACAATCAACATATGGGCAATAATCATAAAAAACACAACTAGTCTTAAACTTCAGCTACAAATTCTGGTAATATGGCAATATACAGTATAGTAACGGCAAACACAAACTAATTACATTAACACACTAACTCAAAACCACATTTTGATTCAAATATACATTTTAAAATGTACAACTTCTATATTTCCAAGAAAAAAAATATTACAATGGAAGTTAAGACGATTTTTGTCCACTATTTGCAAACCCTGTCTAATTGTCCTAACAGTTAGAACCAAAAACCTAGTATTTTCAGTGTCCAGATCTCCTGGCCCCCTGCCTTGCATATGCATTCTTCAAGTAACACATTGCGTGCTCCTTTATTTCTTTTTCTGTTGATGTAGGGCGGGACTTCAGCACCGCAGCTAGGAGAAAATTATATAATATTACTTCCCAAATTAATGATGATTAATATCTTCTTTAGTATAATCTGAAAAATGAACGGTTTACTAAGCTCAAAGCTGAAATAAATGTATAAAATTTGGCTTGCATCATAGCAGTTGAGCAATAAAGTCTGTCCTAATTAAAGAGTACCCAAAGTTTGAAAGTACAACATAGAATAAGAATAAGAGAAACGGCAAAACGATTTTGTGTCATCTTCCCCATTCACACTATTTTATGTGCCATTTTTTTGCTTATTCACATACTATTTTAATCAAAATAATATTAAGAAAGATCTGTATGTATTCAGATAGTATTATTATTGTTCATACTTATTCGTCAAAAGAGGATTGCTGAGATATTTGCGGATATACTTCTACGTTTGAAAAACGTGTCCAAAATGGTGACCAACGAATACTAGCAATGCATTGTGGTATATAACCGGAAAATATGCTGGGTTCGATATTTTCTCAACGTATGCGTTTATTAATGTTGTCGATATTATGGTTGAAATTTAACATTGATAATACATCGCTGCTATGAGCTGATGTGCAATTTTAACGCATGCAATAAGTAAGGATCGGTCACTGTTGTATGGTATTATATATAATGACATTATGGAATAGGATGGGGACAGGCCTGGCATCACGGGGGGAGGGGGGAATGCCGCCCCTTCAGTTTTGGGCAAAAAGTTTTACCTAACTTAATTTGCACCCTAAAAAAATAGTTGTACTTTGTCAATGGTCAGACAACACTAAATGACACGAACAGTCACTCAGTCTGTTTGATGGGCAGGAGGGCTATCCGTCCAGGAACTGCACATATTATTGAGTGTCAACATTACGATCCTGTTTGCTCAGGTGGACCGATTCCTTGCAGTAGTTTATCATTATACTTAAAATCGTTATATAACTAGGACTAGTTATAGCAGTCTGTGCTTTCTGTTGGTTTTACAACATTTTTTTCTTAACGATTCAGAACGTCCATGTAGCTGCAAAAATGAACGCTTATGGTACTTTTCGCTCCAGGCAGTACAAACCTTGAGAGTGACGAAAAATGTGAAACTGAACTTCATCGCAAATACCAGATTGCTAGTCGTTATCTTCTATCATGAAGCACTAATCAATGGCATAGCTGCGAGATTTCATTTGGGTAGCTGCACCGTACAGCTCCGTTTCAACCGAAATATCACTCCCCCCTCAGAATTTCAGACGCCCCCCTACAGATTTTTCCTCGGGCACCGCGCACTGATGGGGGACTTTTGTCAAGAAAATAAAAATAGAAACTCTTTAGGCACTCAAACATTTTACTGTTTTTTTTCAGGCAGGTGGCAAGACCCCCTCAGCAAAACCCTTGTTTGCCAAGCTGTGGGCATTGATTCGTCGAATATACGTATATTTACGGCGAAATTACGGCTATACGTATATATACGTGGCCTCGACGTATAATCAACGTCGAATTGCAACCGTAAAATCGACGACATGAATAAACGCATATATAACGTCGAAAACACATCTAACACAGTGCCTGAGGCTTTTTACTGTATGTATCGTGTGTGCCGCAACTAGGAGTATACGGCACTCTGCACAGTGTACGAAGTAAATTATTTTCGCAGTAATTAATTTATTATTTTTACTATATTTATTATACACGTGTAAATTAATTGCTGCGAAAATAATTTACTTCGTACACTGTGCAGAGTGCCGTATACTCCTAGTTGCGGCACACACGATACATACAGATGCAGCCATTCAAAATGCACGGTAAAAACCCGCGGTACGGTAACCTACCCACAAGCCACCGCGGGGCACCGGAGCATACCGCAGGGCAAGTGATTGGCTGGCCAAAATGACCGACAGGGGCACTCGTGGTGCATTGGTTGGTAGTGCAAAGATTTAATCATTTAATGTCTTTACTGTGCACATTTTAATCCGCTTAGTTTTGAATATTTATATGGATTTTACCACTAAAGGGAAATTTTAGTAGCTGAGCATAAAAAGAAGAGGAGCATAACGCATCTGAAGGTCATAAACGATATTAATTTAAAACATTACTGTATGTATGTAAACTGTACTGTGTATGGCTGGTCTTGGTAGTTTAAAGAAAAAATACACACCAGTCTTCCATTTCTCCCTAAACATTTTAAGCATGAAAGTTTTATGAAACGGTACCCAAATATGCGATTGCTGTATAGAATGAATTTTAATTAAAAAAAAATATTTAACACGAACATTAAGCTGTTTACATCTTCCGCCTGAGAACAGTCACCCGTTGCTACCCAACGCAGAATGGTGATTGGCTGACACCATCTGACACCCCTCTGATTGGAGAAAAAAGACGTGCTGGTTTGCTATACCAGGAAGAGGATTTCTTTCAATTCTAAACGTGTATTTTAAAAGTTTAAGAAATAAAAACCTTACAGCGTACACAGATTTCTAAACTGATCAGGATCGTTATCTTTGTCTTATGCATAATAATGTTCACCGCTCTGTCCAGCAAATTAATAATAAACTTTATTTTATATAGCTTTTTAAACGAATAAGTAATTAGATTGCTCATAAACCTAATCACTTGCTTTTTCTTTTTATTTAGGCTCAGATTTCAACTATAGATCGTATTATTAATAACCATAATAACAACCAACCAACAAAAACAACCATATAAACATAATACCAACCAAAAACATAGATAACAACCACAATACAAAATCAAATAATCAAACCATTTTACACTCGCAAGTCCTCCAATTATCATAATCCCGCCCCTTATGCAAAACCAAACCTTCCTCCCATCCCAGTTTATCCTGTTTATCATAAACAAAATCCACCTCAATTTTCAACATAAAGCATTACACAAAATCAATACCTCAACACTCCATACTCAACAACGATAATTCACAAACAGCCAGAACATGTAACTACACATTCCCAAACATACCTACTTTCCATAGCCCCGCCCCTTATGCAAAACCAACATCCCTCCCCTGTTCTCTCTCTCCCCTGGCGGTTGTAATTGTTTTTATTTTCAAATAAATTTTAGCAAAGTCATGTATTTTAAAAATCTTAAGATTTTTCTATATATGTCTTTATTTAGTGGTTTCATTAGTGACAAAGGCTAAACTTTCTTGGAAAAATGTCTTTTATGTAAACCATGTTTGCTATTAATTCATTCAGGGCTAAAATATGTTCATTGTCTTCTAATGAAAGAAGGGTTCCTTTCGCCGTAGTCGGGAGCCTAGCCTTTAACTAGTAAGTACTGTATTTACTGGGTTTTTGAGGGGGGGGGTGTCTTTCGCTGGAAATCTCGCCTCCTACTTTGAAAATACCCGTGAAACCGGTTCAATTCGTCACAGCCAGCACTCCTGCAGAGAGTTGGGTTGTACTTGCAGTGTATACAGTACACGCGTTATGCTCTTCATTAATGTCTGTGAAGTTTTATTTAATCTCTGAGCCATACTGATTTTTCTGGAAGCCAGTTTCCGCCAGGGAGTAAAAAAAAAAAACACACTATGGTATTCTCTTCAATGCAGTGCAGTTAAAAACATACCTCTGATGCTGCTCCTAAATGAATATCGTTTATGACCATCAGAAGCTTTATGCTCCTTTTCTTTTTCCAGTGGATTGAACAGGGAGAGGCATTTCATGATGTACTTTTCACTGATGAAACAACAGTGGCTCGGGAACAGTTTTCAACCAAGTCGTTTTATAAAAAGGGGAGATATGTACACGTTACTGAAGCTAAAAGTTTAGCCTTTGTCGCTAATGTAAACACTAAATAAAGACATATAGAAATCCCTACGTTACAGACTGTATATGGCTGGTATTGGTAGTTTAAAGAAAAAATACACACCAGTATTCCACTTTCTCCCTAAACATTTTTAGGATCAGAGTCTTACATGTGGTTATTTCGAAAACGTTTGTACGTGCTCCTTCTTACCATGTTACTGTTTACCGTTACTGACCATATTAAGTTTAAGTACGCTGGGCAAACGTTCCGAGGTCAAATTCTTCCAGCACGGGGGTACCTTTAAAGCGGAGACGACGGCACCGAAATTTTTTGGCGCGCCTTCTCTTTAAAGCCCTGGCCAATTTTGAAGACAGTACGTACAGTTATAATTCAAACGGAATTAAAAACTACACATCCCAGTAACCATGGTGGTGCTTGTGATCATTGCGTTTAACCAACGAAACAGGGCGAAAAATCAGTCACATGACTTTGGGGCAGAGTTTCGAAAGCTTAACCTATCAGCAACAAAGCGAAATTTACACGATAGGCTACCTCAAACTGTCAGTTACACGACTGTGTATGTCGCTTAAGCCACTCCTATTTGGCATTTTAGTTATGGAGGCGAGAAGACGCCCCCCCCCCCCCTCTGGGTGCCTGATTTGCCGCCATCTTTAACCGCTTCGTGTCCAAATCGCAGTAGCTACGCGTACGAAATAAAGTTCATCCCAGCTACAAAACATATATATTTTTGTGGTAAGAGGGAGCAAAACATCAGTATTTACTGCTATTAATTAGTGTATGATTTATAGTTGAAATCTGAGCCTAAAAATAAAGTTAAAATCTCGACAAAGCAATGTAGGAAATACAGAGAAAATAAATCCTTTCTGACATCTAAAATCAGTTTCGATCAAGGTCTCTAAAACGAACAAGAAA
This sequence comes from Lepisosteus oculatus, assembly GCF_040954835.1. Classification (NCBI taxonomy): domain Eukaryota; kingdom Metazoa; phylum Chordata; class Actinopteri; order Semionotiformes; family Lepisosteidae; genus Lepisosteus; species Lepisosteus oculatus. The sequence continues at coordinate 25,543 of NW_027168298.1, forward strand.
AAGAGGATTTTCGGAGGGCAATTACGCTGTATTTATATAGAATAAGTGATTTATGAGCAATCTAATTTCTTGTTCGTTTAAAACAGTGAAATGTCAGCTGCAAAAGATCGCACCAGAAACAGCACTCTCTCTGCCTGTCATAGACGTTCAGGAAAGGCTGAATGAAGTCATGGTGATCAATAATAACAGTTGTAGGACAAGAAACAAAAGATAGTGAAAACTTAAGATTTTTAAGGCTAAAACTCAAATTCATTCTACAAATTAAGGCAAATGAAAATTCAGGACGTTAAAGTGCTAGAGGTGTAAAAAAATACAAAAATGCACATGAGCAAAACGTTTTAGAAATGGAGCAAACAGAATAAAAGCCATGCCTATAGTGCAGAAGAGGGATGCAGGAACACTTGCTTAGATATACAAAAAAATCACAAAAAGGTCTATGTTACAAAAGAACATGTAAACATGTACATCAATTTCCCTTCGCGATCAATAGTCTTATCTATAAACATGAAACAGAGTGAGGAATCAGAAATTAGCATGCATAAAAAACAGCAATTCTGTCAGTGAGCCCTAAATGAATTAATAGCAACTATGGTTTCATGGAGGGCTTCTCAGATAGTTGGGCATTTAGGTAAACTGCCAGGTGAAAGGACTTGTAAACATATTTTGTTAAAGCAAGTCAGTTTTTTCCGCAACACATAAAAGACATTTTTCCAAGAAAGTTTAGCGTTTGTCACTAATGAAACCACTAAATAAAGACATAAATATAGAAATCTTAAGATTTGTTTTATTTAATGTTGGTAGCAGGATGAACTGTCAGGTTGAGCTAAGTGTATATTTTGTCACAGGGTTGCTGCAAGATGTTAACAGTGAAAAGGGTATTTAGAAATGAGTTATTTCAAGATGAAAATTTTCAGAATAATTGCAAATCTAGCAGGATAGAGAAAGCACAGAAAACTGGCAGTTAGATTGATCAGATTAGTATGAAAAGTCATTTAGCAAAGGGAATGAGAAGAGTGACAAACTAGTATACTTTAGATCTTTTTTTCTGAACCAGGGAAAATCTGATCATGTTTCCCTATAACAATAATAAAAAACTTTATTTTATATATTACCATTAAAGGTGGCATCTTAAAGCAATATGGTAGATGTAAAAACAGATAAAAGGACCACAGATTACAAAGTAAATACATATAAGAAAGACAAGCAGTTAGAGGTGCGACCAAAATTAGAAAATGAAGCAGATACAGACACTAAGTCTTCTGAAAAGAAAGGTTCTGAGGTTAGATTTAAATGCACTCAGGGTACGTGACTGATATCACTGGGAATACAAATTGAGAGCTCTGGGGTGCAGCTGGAGAAGACCCTGTCACCCACAGAATGTAGATGTTCTTGAGGACAGCTAGAAGACCAGAGTCAGACAGACAAAGGTGGGGGAGTAGACGGATAATAAGCCATATACTGTAGGTACAGAATGAGGATGAGGAATTTGAAGTTGACTCGAAACCTGATAGGTAACCAGTGCAAGGACTTGAAAACAGGTGTAATGCATCCCTGATAGGATTCTCGCTGTCATATTCTGAACATATTGAAGATTGCTCAGTGTGGATTTAATTTCCCCAGTGAACAGGATGTGCATTTATTAATTCTAGGAAAAAAAGCCTTTCTTAATTTCTCTAGTTCTTAGTTTCTCTAGTTCCCTTTAAAATAAACTATTATCCCACAATGCAGAGTATTAAATGGCCAGTATTTACACATGATATTTGTGATTTAAAGAAATGAACACAAGCAGCTTTTGGGGATTTAAGTGTTGGCTGAGTTATTGCAGGATAAAAGACTAGAGATGTTGGTAAGAAAAAGATAATTTTGGGAAAGCTAAGGAATACACTGATAACAAGAACACTTCCTAATGGGGTTAGGCATACTTTTGATGAAGATGATGAAGTTAACAGACTATATGTTTACATAGATACTGAAATGAGGATTGTATTTTAGATTTTGTGCAGTTACTAGTATTGAACTTTGTGTTGGATGCACATGAATTGAAGGAATGGGCAAACATAGCTGATGCGGATCCACAGAGCCAGCATATTAAGATGTTTATAATTAGAGGTAATTTGTTTAAATAACTAGGTATGGATACTGATGTGCAAGAGAGGTGGAAAGGCCAGCACTATAAAATATTTTATTCTCAGTGAGATGCTGCCATTTCATAGTGGGTTTCTAACACTGTGTATAGTCCATCTATTTCTAATCTCTTTATCCAGTACTGAGGATTTGGAGCCTATCCCAGTAAGCAACGGACACAAGGCAGAATACACCCTGGACATAGCGCCAGTCCATCACAGGACAGACAGACACAAACACACACACACCAGGGCCAGTTTTCCCATAAACCAATTAACTTACCAGTATGTTTTGGAGTGCGAGAGGGAGTCATATCACACATACGGAGAAAAACCATGTAACCCAGAGAGAACATGCAAACCCCACACACACAGGATGGCAGGAATTGAATCTAGGACCCCAGTGCTCCAAGATAGCAATGCTAACCACTTTGCCACCATTATAAATGGATGGATATCTTAGTTATCTTTCTAGTTCACAGGTTTGCATGCATAATTTAATTTTGAAAGGCGCTGAGACATCAGGTACTACTGTTGTATTTATGAAAAAGAAACAAAACAAAAAACATGCTAACAACTGTGCCATCCTACTCCTTAGTTAATACATTTTATTATTCATAAACAGTTAACATTGTTAGCAAAATATTTTGAATTATATTTAACCCTATTTTTTCTTTAGTTTTGTATTTAACTTATTATATGATAGTCAGACTTAATGTATATTTGAACAATGAAAATATATTTTTACAAGATTTTACATTAAGCACTTAAAATTAATATGGTTAATAATAGTAAACTGTAACATGCTGTAACAAGATCGGTTAAACTGCTAAGAAAATCCTTTCAGAGAAAATGTTTCAGGTGTGAAGAACAAACCTGTTCCCACACACCCTGCCCCCACTACCATTAGAATATACACAAACATTTTAGCGTTTCATTCTGAGCAGAAGACCCTCACACCTGAAGAGTGCTGGCTGTGACGAATTAAACCGGTTTTACAGGTTTCAATCACAGATTGGGAATCAGTAAAGTAACACACAGCGCCACTGGATTTGATAATACTGTACCTAACCAAAATCCGCAATATGGAAACAGAACCTGTGTAATTGTTGATAGATGATGTACTCGTAACATTTTTTCAAGACGAACTACAACATTTAAAAAATGACTTGTATGTACTTGATATCTCTAATCAATCCACGGGTTCCAGCACAAAACGAAACTAAAACGCATACCGTTTCGCGCTTCTTATTAGTTGCTCAAAAGTAATTTGACCGTATGAAATGCATAATATAAACCTAGAAACATATACGTGAGCAGTACTTAAGCACTGTAGTATCGGTGTTAAGACATACCTCTCAAATACTGTAAATCAAGTTAAAAATATCTCAAGACCGATTCTGGTCGTAATGAAACCATGTTTCGTGTATGTTTTCTTTTTCATCTTGAAATAACTCATTTCTAAATACCTTTTTCACTGTTAACATCTTGTTAACGATTCCATATTATATTCCCTTTAAATCAAATTCTAAAAGTATGCTTGTTGACTCCGGTATCACGTTAGTTAAAGACTTCGAAGCTTACAATGTTTAGGGAGAAATGGAATACTGGTGTGTATTTTTTTCTTTTCATGATAGGTGTCGCATTTTAAATCATTTTCGTAGTTAGAAATTATGAAACGCCCTGTTAAAAGCAAGGAAGTTTTTATGCCCGTTGAAGTAAAACGAAATGCCTGACAAAGTATGGCTTGGACAGATTCCAAGTGCTTGTACAAATGTGCTAAAGAAATTATACTTTGAGTATACAGCTTGTCCAAAGTCATCCATTATTAATACAATTAGTAATATCTTCAGTAAAGGCTTTGATGCATAAATATTTCTGATAAAGTTAGGTTGTGTACTTTTGTCCAACTGAGCAATCTTGCTTTCATAAAATATACCAACATTTTAATGACTGATGATTAACATGCTGTAATACACAGTTCAAAATTAAAGGCTCAAATGCTGTACATGAGAGGTTAAGCTCCCCCTGGCGGTTTTACAAGGCGACGCCGGATAGTTAGTCACGTGACACACGTGAACCGCGTGATACCCCGGTGGGCGTGTCGCGGTATGCCGCGAAATACCTCACCCATTTTGAATGGCTGCATCTGTACAGTAAAAAGCCTCAGGCACTGTGTTAGATGTGTTTTCGACGTTATATATGCGTTTGTTAATGTCGTCAATTTTACGGTTGCAATTCGACGTTGATTATACTTCGAGGCGACGTATATATACGTATAGCCGTAATTTCGCCGTAAATATACGTATATTCGACGAATCAATGCCCACTGGGAACAAGCTCGCTTCTTTCTACCATGATGTCACCATGACCAAATCTGTCTTTAAACACCTTGCTCAGTCTCTAACGAGACTGTCAAAAATTGCTTTCGCCGATTGTATTGCAAACCGGCGGAAGCGGGGTATTGGGAAAAGTTTTCAACTAGCAATAATCCCGCCTCGGCTAAACCTCACAGGCTACGATAGTGCCACTGCGCAAAGCTGACGGTTGCCAGGCAACCGCGGGGATCCTATGGAAATCGTTATCAATCGTCTCATGGCATGTCGTTGCTGTAACGCTTCATATTTGTCGTCTTCTTCTAGCTTGAGGTTTTGAAGAATTTCATGACAGACAAGGGCTCCGTTGGGAACAAAGAAACCCGTTGATTCTTTTCAGCAGCAGAAATACAACCCTTTAAATACAAGATGACAGAACAATGACGAAGGGCATGCCGGGAGGAACTCATGCACTACAGAGGAAAGGGGGCGGGCACGTACAGTTCACATTCAAGCCACAAGTACTCTTCTCGGATGTTGCACAAACAAATCCTAACGTCTTGAAAGCATTGCGGCATGTTTGTGTCCCACTTCCCGTGGCTGCAGGATGACTGACATGAACGGACAAACACAATCTGTGGCGTTTAGCGTGACATAGTCTTGCAGGCATCGTGCTGTCTCACTGCAATACTATACCGCTGGAGGAAACAGTCCATCTGGCCATGAAACTGATTTGAACGTCTAGCTACAGCAACTAACAATATCATGATTTATTCAGGATGTGTGGAATCAGCACGTCCCGGAGACAGCTTCCGAAATCGTGAGCATTCTCTGGTGGTAGGGGCGTTCAAGATGGCGCTCAGGTGGGAGGTAAAGTTTAGTGGTTGAGGATTTTTTTTGAGTTTTTCATGACCTGAATGTTAATTTTTGCTTTTTTTGACTACAGAAAAATAAGGACTTAACACTACTTGTTTAAACTTCAGTTATAATTGAAAGAAAAAAAAACGTTTTTTTTTAGGTTTAAGAATTTCGATATGAGTAACACTGGGAAAAGAAAAGAGAGTGCTGGGTCTTCGAAGGAGAAGTCTAAGAAACCTCAATCGTATATGTATAGCACTACAAGAAAATTGATGGCAACTAAAGGGAAAAGTGAAGCAGCTGGAGGGGACGTGGAAAGAGTGCTGGAGATGCGCTCGTACGCGAGCGTTCGCAGCCCAAGTGAGACTCAGCTGCCAGAGGAAGAGCCGGAGTCCCTGCCCAGCACACCTGTGAAAACCCCGGCAGCCAAGAGAGGAAGGGGCGACCTGACGCTGGAGGAGCTCCAGACCAACATCTTCAACATGATGGCACAGAGCATGGGTGAGCTGAAGGAAATGATTTGATCTAATACAGTTGCAATCGAAAGTCTTAAAAAGTCCATGGACTGTGTGTTTAAAGAGGTTGAAGACTTAAAGAGTGAAGTAAAAGTTCTTAAACAAGTAAATACCAAACAAGAAAAGCATATTAAAGAACTTGAATTGAAAGTGAACGATGTAGATAGATACCGTCGATGATGGAATTTAAAATTATTTGGAGTTAAAGAGGAACGTGATAAGGACCTTGTTGCAATAGTGAAGGGTATCTGTAAAAGGACCCTGCCGGACCAGGAGGACGTAATATCGGCCATTGACTTTGTTCACAGGCTCGGGAGAGCGAACATGTCTGGGCAAGTGCGCCCCAGATCGATTATAATACAGTTCACCAAGAGGACGGCGAGGGACATGCTGTGGCGAGCGGCGAGGGGGAATGAGTATTTGAATGGGAACAAACTGAGGTTTGCAGAGGACCTGTCTGCCGCGGACAGGAGTACCAGGAACCAGCTGTGGCCCCAGGTTGAAGCTGCCAGAAGAGAGGGGAGGAGAGCCTACTTTGTGGGAGCGAGGGCCTTTGTGGACGGGAAGGAGATTTGCTCCCAGTGACTGCTCAGTTAATGATTATGTTTGGTTATATTTGTTATACCAGTATATACTAGTGTTTCTTTAGTGTTAGTTTGGAATGGTGTAGTTAAGTGTTAAGGACTGTTATAGTTCTGGTTCTTTGAAAAACTCAATAGTTTAGACAGTCTTAGAGTTAGTTATTTGCTTTTGTGTATGTCTTTTTCATGAATGCCAGAGGTACTCGAAATGTTGTTAAAAGAAAAACTGTGTGCTGAGTTTTATTTTTTACAGGAAACGCATGCATGTTGAAACTAAAGTTTATAAATAATTGAGAAATATTAAAGCAAGGAAAATATGATATGTGTAAAATATACAATTTGATCACATAATTACTTAATTACCTCTGGTAGTTAAATGCTTTTTTCTGCTGCGTTTTTTTTCTCTTGTACATGACTCTGATCCTCTTGTTGTATTTGTATTTGTAAATTCTATGTTTAATAAAAAAAAAATTAAAAAAAGCATTCTCTGGTGGTGTCCTGCAGGCTTCCTGTGGGTGTGCGTTGATGGTATAGTGGTGAGCATAGCTGTCTTCCAAGCAGTTGACCCGGGTTCGATTCCCGGCCAACGCAGTGGCGAATGTTTTCAAATGCTGTCATGAGCCTTGGATTGTGACTAGCAAAGCGAAGCCTTTTGAAAGAGCTAAAGCACTGAAAAACGGAATTGAGGGAGAATCTTACAGGGGATTCTGAGCGGTGTCTGCATACACGCAGTCCGATACGGGTGCTGAAAGCTTGAGCTACTCTCAATGTCATGCTGGCTTTCCCCGGAGTAAATCTGTTACATTGAAAGAATGCTTCTCGCAGGTTCAAAAAGGGACCCTTGTTAATTGGAGAAATCAATGATTTCGAATGAATTCTGTATGCGTTAAAAGACAGCTATACACAGAAAACATGCAGGACACTGCTCATGATGTTTCCCGAGCCGAAACACAGTGAGTTTTTTCAAGCCATCTGACAAAGCCCGCCCACTGAAAACTGCAGCAGATCGTGTAAAGACGTTCAACTTTGTAACTACTGCACGCACAGGAAGCAGAATAAATTCCTCTTTTCAAACTGTCAAAGGTTTGCTTTACGAACGCCGCAGGACATCGCACAATCTCTTTTGAACAGGGACAAACGATTTCTTATGGGGCGCAGTAAGTACTGTTACTGTCACTGCTCGATACCGACGTTGGCCTACTATACCATGTTCAGCCACTGCTAGAAAATGTACGGCTCTAGCACCAGAGCAAACAACAGGAGGGCCGATGTCGAACAGGCACACGTGTCAGACATGGAGAGCGATGAGAATGGGATTCGAACCCATGCCTGCAGAGCACAATGGATTAGCAGTCCATCACCTTAACCACTCAGCCACCTTGTCGACGAAACTGGGCTGTCCGGACATGGGTTGGCGCGCTCCAGATGATCTTTTTCTTTTTTTCCCCACGTACTCGAGGGTCATTTTCCTGTTCCACATGTGATTTCAACATTTTCCTTGGGAGATGTCAAGCCAGCAAGCCACTGCTGTGGTTCAGTGGCCAGTGTGGAGTTCAGTGGCCCTGTTGTACACAGAAAGCACATTGAGCTCCTTGGACATGAAAAGTTCCAGATAAAAGCCATTTGTCATCCTTTCTCTTGGTGTCGATGTTGCTATTGTATGTAAAGGTGGCAACTTGCTCAGCGAGCAGGCGGAGCACACACCGAATGCAGATGTGTCTGAGTGGTGTGTCCAAGTGGCTGCAAAAGGACAACACTCCCGGGGCGCCGTGGCTTAGTTGGTTAAAGCGCCTGTCTAGTAAATAGGAGATCCCCGCCTACGGCTAGACTTAATTAAATGCAAGTATTCATTTCCTGTCTTTAACGCGACTTGTTTTTCTTAAAATGGATGCAACTTGCAAAACATGAAATACAAGCCTTGCTAATCAGCGCTAGCGGCTGGCAAAAAAAAGGAGTCAGCTATTTTTTTTTCTTTAACCTTAACCCTGCTAACGGAGAAGAGTTAAACGACCGAGTCTATGCAGCTTAAACGGTGCGCAAGTCGGGTTCTTAGCTGAAAGGGTGGTAAATCACGCTCACCCCAGTCCTTAATCTTTTAAAGAGGATACAAAATTGAACCTAGTCGCCACATCACATACATCCTGTTAAATGATAAAAAGGTAACATCTATCCTCGCTCCAGAGTAAATCTCACGTTGAGGGCATCTTTTTTTTCACTTTACCGTGAGTCGGGCTCGGCTGCACAGAGGAGAGAGCAGAGCAATGAGGTCACAGGGACAGGGGAGTCACACGCTGGCGGATTGAATACGCGGAAGATCACTGAGGGATCCACAGTATGTGGACCCTCCGTTCGCCATCAGTCCACACTCCGGACTCTGAATCCTGCCATCCGAGTTAAGATCTCGGCGGAACCTGAGGCGCAGTTCCTTCTTAAAACGTAATCTGGTGAGCATTTCTAGAATCGCACTTGTATAGATGCAGCCTTTAATGTGTTGCTAGGTTAAAATTGATGACTTCTTGTATTTCAGTAGGCAACTGCCCTCTTGATTTTGGATTTAATTTCTTTATTACAGGGGCGCTTTTATGAAGACAGAGTCATGTTCAGGTACTTTGCTTGATGGAGGAAGCTCATTTCGGACTCTGTGATCTGCTCACCTGGAAAGGTCTGCTGTACTACTACAAGAGAGAAGTAGGGTCTGGAAGAAGGGACAATTTTATGATGCTTTGGAAGATAGTTTTTTTTTCTTATACTGAAAATGAAAAGTAGTTGTTTCTATATGGACTCAGTCTTTGGAATTTGTATATTTATACATTTCAGTGAACCCTCAGCCATTCCTTCTGTATTGTAATTCAATTTCTCTTTTGAAATTCCTTCCCCACTTCTAGGACCTGCAGTTGCTGAACTCCACAATGGCTTCTATTGGAAAGTCTGTGACTGAGACCATTATTTATTTAGGAGCAATGAGCAATTCTTATATAAATGCAATAAAATCATTATGCTCAAACTATGAGAGAGAATTTTAAGGATAATTTAAGAAATCAGTCTTAGCTTGTTTCTATACACAGATGGTATTATTTATTTTCAAAGGAAACCCGCGAGGATTCCCCTGGTGTGCAAGATGTGCCTGAATACTTTTGATCAGCTTCCTGCTCACTTCAAGAGGGCGTGTATGAAGCACGCCACGGCAGAAGAGATCAGGTGGCCTCTCAACAGGCGAGGGAGGACATGATGAATCACCTGAAGAACGGGGTCATCGTGGATTACCACAGAATAGAGATCAAAGGACACTTTGTGGGCTTGAAATACAAAGAAAATCATGTTCTATGGGACAAGATAAATACAAAACTTAAGCTTTTATTTTAATTAGATTTATTTATAAAGCATAAGCAATCATTTATTACATTAATATATGTGAAAATAACATTTTAGTATCATACGTTTAGTATATTTAGTCCCTTATGCTGAAAGAAATGATCATAGAACATGACATCTAACCTTACCTGCTGTGTTTTTAATCCCTATTGCTCAATGCACGGTGAAAGTATTGCATACATATGTCTGACAATGAGGAATGGGCCCCTGAGACAGTCATTTGCCTGTTTCACAAATGATCGTATTTTACTAGAGATTCTGTTTGGGATTCAGATGTGCATTCGGACAGCAATCCCTTTCAACAAATGATACGTTCTGGATGAGGTCAAAGGTTCTGGAACACTGTATCTAGGATGTGTTTGCAGAGACTGTGTGTCTCCTGCTTCAACGCAGTGAGAAATAGATGTGCTCCTGTAATTCATTGGTACATGCCCAGGGCAGTAAGCAGTCTGAGGATTTATTTCCAGACGGCATAGAGCAGTGAAGCAGTGAAGTAGTGCAACACACTGGATCATTATATTATTAGAATCTATTCTACTTAAATTATTACATTATACACAATTTGAGTTCATTTTAAAAAGTAAAAGGTAATGAAAGGAATGCATTTTCGTAAGAAAGATAATACCGATATGCATGTGATAATCTTCCTTATATCATGTAGTGCGTCATTTGGACACTTTGTGGGATTGAAATACAAAGAAAATCATGTTCTATGGTACAAGATAAATACAAAACTTAAGCTTTTATTTTAATTAGATTTGTTTATAAAGCATAAGCAATCATTTATTATATTAATATATGTGTGTAGCGGCGAGGCTTATTAATAAGGCAGAATTAAGTGTTCTGAGCCTTCCCAAATGAGGCCCCATTTCTCTGTTCATCTCTGTGGTGCAGCCACAGAGAGACTATTCATGCAGGGTGATTTAAGGTCCTAGGACAGCTCCCAAAGGGGGATGCACTTAGCTAAGCCTGGCTATCATGATCAATGGTCATCCATTGGCGCCTATCTGTCTAGGGAGTGCCAGTTGGACATCTGGACTGCATTACTAAGTGTCAGGACTAAGTGACTCATATCTCACCTTGATCAATCAATCAGGGACTGGTAGGGCCAAGTAACCCACGTGGGACTCTGATGCCCATGGAACTTTCAGCCAATCAATGAGCTGAAGTTCCTCCAGGTAAAAACAGGCAACACAGAGAGCCTGTGAGATTCAGTAAGATTCAGAAGGGAGGATTCAGAGGATTCTGTGGACAATTCTAAAGGGAATTCAAAGGAGAATTCCAGGGCAGGGCGGCCCAGGAGCAGAAGGCTCCCAAGGGCAGGACATTCTCGCAGCGCGCCTCCTGACCATCCTGAGACTCAGCCCGGACAACCACGGAACGGCCAGTGTGTCCGAGTGCCAGAACTTTCCTTTGTTCTAAGAGTCTAGAGCGGAGGTTGCCAGAGAATAACCAGAGGATCCACCCGAGGTTAGCACCAGCAGCAGGCCTCGTGAACAGGTCGGAACTGTGGACGGCTGAATCACTATTCAGAACTAGCTCTTCATCAGAAACGAACCGGTCCTCTTCCTGACTTGCTGGGACCCACAGTCATCTTTTCTCCTGTGCACAAACTTTGCTAGTTAAAGCCAACACTAACTAGCCGGTCAGTGAGCATCAGCAGGGCAGCGTCGCAAGCCGCACAGCACAGCCTGGCACGGAGCCAGAGAGCGCGGATTGGACAGCAACAGCCTGCAACTGTTTCTTTGTGCCCGCAGGAAGATCTGAATCCCCAAAGATTGGATGAGTATTCAACTTCAATGCATTACAGCTCAAGAATTCAATTGTTATCCCAACCAGTTGATATCAATTTAATTCCTAAGAGTTATGTACTTGTTTGAGTATCTAATGTAGAAGTTATAACCAAGTTCATTAACGAAACGGTCTTAATGAATGATATACTGAACGTATGTCCTCTTGATATGTGTAACACTTCGTAACTGACTGAATATATATCTTTTGTATTCTGATAACCCTCTCGATAAGATCTGTTAGGTTTACATGCATATTTTATGTATTAATAAATGTATCCTCGTGTATTAGTACCTGTGTGTGCGCGTTGTTTGAGTTATGTCGCATGGTTGGATTCTAAAGCCATCAAAAGAATCAACTTTGTGATTTACTGCTACAATTAATAATTGTCTCAGTAAATGCCCAAACCCTACAGAACTGGTGCCTTCAGAGAGCCACTACATTTAATTTTGCTATGGCAACATTACATATTTTGCGTCCCTGAGCCGGTTTTCTTACATTATTTGGCGTCCCTGGGTGGGCGTGGCAAGACTGAAATGAGTCAACCAAGCGGAATAATTCAATATAAAACGCCGCTGGTTTCATACACAACAATACGGTGTGCTGAAAGCCGAAAGAAAAAAAAGTTCCCCTTGCTCTTTAAGCAGTGCTTGATTGTTTTGTGATCTTTTGCGATCTACCGGGTTGATTGCATACTTGATCTTGTGGTTTTCTGTGGTAAAACTGTGATTTCGTACTTAAAAGTAATACTCTTTAAGTTTAACGATGGTTGCTAAAAGGTCTGAATTCGAGTCGCTATTAAGCACTCTCTCTAGCAGCGACAGGTCTGACCACGATCTCTTCCATATCTCCGTCAGCGGAGAAGCTAGAAGGATAAATCTCCATTCTCTGAGAGAGCTAGCGAAGGACATAGAGAGATTTGACCCCGCAGTGTCAGAGAATAATATCGAGAGTTATATTCAGGACCTCAGGTATACCCTGCAGTATCTGCCAAACGCCACAGAACAGGAGAAAGTGTTTCTGGTCAGGAAAACTACCAGCAGAGCTGTACATGAGTGGATGGCTAGGCAGATGAAATAAGTCTGTAATGATTTTGAGAAGCTTTGTCAAGCACTTATTGAAGAATACAGTGCGTTTATTGACCCGACTGCTGCGATAGCCGCCGCTCTTAACATTAAGCACGAGAGAGCAGAGTCCCCTCGCGAATATTACGAGAGACTTAGACGAACTTATTTTGCAGGGCGAAATGATGAGGGTTGCGAAGAGAACACACATTTCAAGGGTTTATTCATTGCGAATCTCCACCCGTCAGTCAGAAAGATGATCTTAATGCATACAGATTCGTGCAGAAAGCCTGGGAGTATGATGTCCAAAGTCGCTCTGAGCAAAAAGCTGTTAAAGTGACTGTGTTTGCTGTCAGAGCCAGCAGGGTTAATTCCCCCCTGCTCGAAGGAGCACAGGCTCCTGAGCTGGCTAAGCCCCGTTCCAAAGCATGCACACAGGACCGCACCCAGCGTCCTAAGTGCCATGAGAACACCGGGGGAGGGAAAGGGCTAGATAAAGCTGAACAAAAGGATTCAGTAGCCGCCCGCCTGGCCAGGCTTGAACAAGCTTTATTAGGACAGGGACAACCGCTCCCCAAGGCTGCCGTAAGCGTGAATGAGCTGATACTCTCCACTGGAGGAGGCGGAGACCCACCCCCTCTCCCTCCCTCAGTCTATCTGATTGAGCGGAAGGGTTCCTGCCTGGATGAATTCAGCCACTCCCAAGTCAGTGCTGACTCCACCCCTGAAGTCACAGAGCAGGCAGTAAAACACAGAGGAAAAGCAAGTAGCTTTTACCTCAAGGCTGCCATGGGAGATGTCTTACACAGTGAGACACTGATTGACACTGAGGTTGAAAGGTGTTTGATGTCACACGGCAAGCTCAAACGGGTTGAAAAAGAAAAGGGCATGCGACTCAGAGAGGAACCTTTGGTGGATCACCAGAAAGGCAAAGTGTGGAAACAGGTCAAGGCTCCTAAGCCTTCTGTACAGAAGGAAAGGGGGGCCAAGAGGCAGACTGTGCTCACACAGTGCCCACCGAACACAGAAGCCTATGTGGAGATTCCTTCTGTTCCCTCTGGACAAGAAATAAAAATATTTCCTTGTTCCCCGGATATACAGGGAAGTCGTGTCCCGGCCAAAGTCCCAACAGCCTCCATGCCACAGGAGCGGTGCTACAAGCAGCCGCCTGATCCACCAGGTAAAGCACACACCTTTTACATCCCTAAAGAGGAGCAGATCTCCCCACCTGGCGATGAAAAGGAGCTTTCCCTGTGCACCCTGGCACCCAAGAGGGGTCAGGAACACCACCCTGCAGTGGTGGAAGGGATCCAGATGGCAGGAGAGCCGGTTGGTAATGTAGCCCTCACCCTTAGCCCTGAGAGGTCCTCTATTAGTGAGGATCTGCTTGAGCAGCTGTCACAGGGCCACCGCCAGGTGCCCCTGGTGCAACATTCACAGGTTAGACAGGAGGTCCAGCTGGACGCTGAGACTACTGCACTGTGGACACACCTGATCCCAGATGCCGATTCCCTCTGCTGTGACCCAGGGAACCTGCAGTCAGGTAACATTATTTCTCACAACTACCAGGTAGTGAGTGAGACTGACCTGATTGTTCCTGCCTCAACGGCAGGGTTGCCAACACACCCAGTCCCCCAGAAGGGACAGGGAATGAAAGCCGAGCCGGTTTTCTTACAGCCACCAGCTCAGTCTGTCAGTCTGAGTCTGACCAACAGTGGTTCAGCCAGACTGGAGCTGGATGGTCAAGTCACCCGCCTGCCAGTGCAGGACATCGCAAAGAGGGGTGTCAGAATCCCCGCCTGCACTGACATGGGCCTGGTGAGTGATAGTAAGTTCAAAGACAGTGAACTAGCTATCCCAGTACTGGGGCAGCTCCCCGAACCCCTAGCACGGGAAGGGGGGAGCGAGCAGGTGTCCTACACCCACGCCCAGCGAACGATTGTAAACATGCCGATAGAGGGATTCCTCAATCAGGAAGTGTGCAGGGTGGACCTGAACAGTGAGAATGGGGTAACAATCCCAGATCACTCAGGTGCTCCAGATGACCACTCAGCCGAGGGTCAGGCATGCTCCACCGCTGCACCGCCCCCTGCAGGGTTCCTAGAGCACAGGCATGAACAAATCGAAAAAGCAGATGCCCTGGAAAAGGAGGAGCAGCATCAGCAGCTGCGTCAGATCTCCCCATATTTCCAGGATGTTGGTGCCCAACATGCCACAGGGCATACTGAGAAAGACACCATGTACACGCTGCGCCAGCTTAGAAAGGCGACAGTCATTCAGAAGGAGATGACTGGGATCAGCCACCCGAAAAGACTTTTGGGAGGACTGATTGCTGTTGCACGTTTGCTTTTTTCTGGTAGGTTTGTGTGCTACTGGCACTCTCACCCTGACTGCCCCAAGAAGGCAGGGGTCAGAGATGCCGGAGGGTAGTGACAGACTGTATCGACAGCAGCAAAAGTTGGAAAGGGAAAACCCTACAGGCAATTTCCTATGCAACAGGGTTAAACCTTATTCCCCAACCAGTGGACATGATTGTTGGTGTTATACAGTGGGTTTATGCTTGTGTGCAACAGGCCAGAATGTTGACACAAGACCTATTAAGGGAGCTTAGTGCCACTGTAGCCAGTCTAACCACGGCACGATTCCCAACCCACTTGATTCCACTCTTCTCAGTAGAGGAGTATGTGACATTAACCCCATCGCTCATAGCTCACCCAGAAGGCAATCCAAGATTGAATTTGGTTCCAAATCTTGAGACGGGTATGGCTACCAAAGCTATCCATTGGCTGTGTCTAAACGATTCACCAATGAAGGGTGTAAAGCTACTAACGAGCAGAGGGAGGTTAATGAACCCCATGAAGAGCAGGTAGGAAGTAAATGGCTGGTCAGCACACCACATTTAACTGACACTATGACTTGTGACAGGCATGATACAGCTACCACAATGCAGCTACCTAATCAAACAGTTTTCCTGCAAGTTCCTGAGGAGGCCATAGTACAGCATGGTAACTTAACACTGTACGGTCTGGAACCAGACAACATAAGACCAAACTTGAGGTCATGGATGCCTTCAGGTGCCACACTATTGAATTGGATAGAAATCCAAGAAACAGTAAGCCCTGAAGAGGTACAGGTAGTTAGTTTGCTTTAATGGAACAAACCTCCAAACCACCCTAGCAGATACCCAACACAGGTGTTGTGGTTTATCGCGGGGCTGGGAACAGGAACTGGTTACATTTTAACACTGCTGCTGGGAAGCTGGATCATGACTGACAGTGTACTCTGAATGCTGTACTCTTGCATCAAAATGTAATCTGGGTAGCATGAATGAGTCAAAGGTAGCATGTCAAAAGAAAGGAAGTGATTTCTCCCCAAATATCTACTACAGAGGTATCAGATATTGACAGTGAACTTCCTGATGTGTAATTCCTAGACCTAGATAATGTCTCCTACCGTGTTTATACATACTCCAGATGTTATTCATCCTGTTTGTATCCAACACTGGTTCCGGTATGAATTCTCGAGGAGTAATGTGGACATTTAAGATTAATGTTCTAATGGCAAGGGACATCACTTAACTCTGTTTTGTTTTGAAGGCAACAACGCCTCAGGACCTCGTGACCTTCAAAAAGGGGGGATATGTAGCGGCGAGGCTTATTAATAAGGCAGAATTAAGTGTTCTGAGCCTTCCCAAATGAGGCCCCATTTCTCTGTTCATCTCTGTGGTGCAGCCACAGAGAAACTGTTCTGCAGGGTGATTTAAGGTCCTAGGACAGCTCCCAAAGGGGGATGCACTTAGCTAAGCCTGGCTATCATGATCAATGGTCATCCATTGGCGCCTATCTGTCTAGGGAGTGCCAGTTGGACATCTGGACTGCATTACTAAGTGTCAGGACTAAGTGACTCATATCTCACCTTGATCAATCAATCAGGGACTGGTAGGGCCGAGTAACCCACGTGGGACTCTGGTGCCTATGGAACTTTCAGCCAATCAATGAGCTGTTCCTCCAGGTAAAAACAGGCAACACAGAGAGCCTGTGAGATTCAGTAAGATTCAGAAGGGAGGATTCAGAGGATTCTGTGGACAATTCTAAAGGGAATTCAAAGGAGAATTCCAGGGCAGGACGGCCCAGGAGCAGAAGGCTCCCAAGGGCAGGACATTCTCGCAGCGCGCCTCCTGACCATCCTGAGACTCAGCCCGGACAACCACGGAACGGCCAGTGTGTCCGAGTGCCAGAACTTTCCTTTGTTCTAAGAGTCTAGAGCGGAGGTTGCCAGAGAATAACCAGAGGATCCACCCGAGGTTAGCACCAGCAGCAGGCCTTGTGAACAGGTCGGAACTGTGGACAGCTGAATCACTATTCAGAACTAGCTCTTCATCAGAAACGAACCGGTCCTCTTCCTGACTTGCTGGGACCCACAGTCATCTTTTCTCCTGTGCACAAACTTTGCTAGTTAAAGCCCACAGTGAGCATCAGCAGCGCAGCGTCGCAAGCCGCACAGCACAGCCTGGCACGGAGCCAGAGAGCGCGGATTGGACAGCAACAGCCTGCAACTGTTTCTTTGTGCCCGCAGGAAGATCTGAATCCACAAAGATTGGATGAGTATTCAACTTCAATGCATTACAGCTCGAGAATTCAATTGTTATCCCAACCAGTTGATATCAATTTAATTCCTAAGAGTTATGTACTTGTTTGAGTATCTAATGTAGAAGTTATAACCAAGTTCATTAACGAAACGGTCTTAATGAATGATATACTGAACGTATGTCCTCTTGATATGTGTAACACTTCGTAACTGACTGAATATATATCTTTTGCATTCTGATAACCCTCTCGATAAGATCTGTTAGGTTTACATGCATATTTTATGTATTAATAAATGTATCCTCGTGTATTAGTACCTGTGTGTGCGCGTTGTTTGAGTTATGTCACATGGTTGGATTCTAAAGCCATCAAAAGAATCAACTTTGTGATTTACTGCTACAATTAATAATTGTCTCAGTAAATGCCCAAACCCTACAGAACTGGTGCCTTCAGAGAGCCACTACATTTAATTTTGCTATGGCAACATTACATATTTGGCGTCCCTGAGCCGGTTTTCTTACATGTGAAAATAACATTTTAGCATCATATTATTACATACAGGTCTCTAGCTTCAACACAGTGATATATATATATACTCAGTGATTTATTGGTACATGCCCAGGTCAATAATCAGAATGAGGATTTATTTCCAGACGGGCTACAGGTAGTGTTGTGAAATACTTCAACACACTGGATCGCAGATTTAGACCCCCTGCACTCTTACTCCTTAAAAACCAAAGAAATGAAGATATGTAGCAATCACATTGCAACAGGGCTGACAGTGACTTAATGCTTATACTAGTGGACTTCTGGTACCTTTAGGGTACGGTGTTCCCTGAAGGGCTCTCAAACCCCGCATTTCAGATGCCTAGCTGTTTCGCTGATGTGTTGCACCTCAGAATCACTTTTAAACCTTACCTCTGGTATCTTTAATCCCTATTGCTCAACGCATGGTGAAAGTATTGCATAAATGTGTCTGAAAATGAGCAATGGGCACCTGAGAGACTCATTTGCCTGTTTCACAAATGATCATATTTGACTAGAGATTCTGTTTGGGATTCAGTTGTGCATTCTGACAGCAATCGCTTTCAAAAAACGATACATTCTGGATGAGGTCAAGGTGCAGGAACACTGTATTTAGGATGTGTTTGCACTTATTCTGTGTCTCTAGCTTCAACACAGCGATATATGTATATGCTCACTGATTTTTTGGTACATGCCCAGGGCAATAATCATTATGAGGATTTATTTCCTGATGTGCTAGGGGTAGTGTTGTGAAATACTTCAACACACTGGATCGCAGGTTTAAACCGCCTGCACTCTTACTCCTTAAAAACCAACAAATGCAGATATGTAGCAATCATATTGTAGCAGACACTCATTTGCCTGTTTCACAAATGATCATATTTTACTAGAGATTCTGTTTGGGATCCGGATGTGCATTCTGACAGCAATCTCCTTATCGCGGCTTTGCCCTTCTTGCCTCTTTGGACAATATCTCCATCTTGTGGTCGTTGTTGGTAATGTCTAGACAACATCTCCATCTTGTGGTCGTTGTTGGTAATGTCTTCTTATGCCCTTTTTTATTTTAATTCTCTATTAGTTGATTCTAGAATCAATACAATGGAGATGAAAACATCAGTTTTATAGCAGACAATATGACATTATTTATAGTCCAATTAGAAACTTATTACCCTGTTTTTAACATAATAACAAATTAAAATTGATTAAAACTAAGTTTGGAACACCAGGGAACATAACAAATGATTTTTTGGAAAACCATGAGGTTCTCTGTGTCCAATGCCTGCAAGGGGAGAAAGCTAGAATCCTTTGATTTTTTCAAAATTTGAAAATAAACATCATATAACAACAGCTTTCATTCCTAGGAGTGAAAAATAACCATTTTTGAAGACATAGTAGTTTCTAAAACACTACAATAAAGTTAAAAACATCAGTTTTATATTACATTATTTTTAGTGAAATTAGTCATTTTTTGCACTATTTTTAATAAAATATCTAATTAAAAGTGATTAAAATTAAGTTTGGAACAACAAGGAACACACAAAAAAAAGATTTTTAGGAAAACCATGAGGTCCTCTGTGCCCAATGCCTGCAAGAGGAGAAAGCTAGAATCCTAAAAAAAAGTTATCAATTCTAGAGCCTAAGAGGAAAACAAGACAAATGTATATCTCCAAATAATTTTATGTGCTTCAGAAGAGCCCAGGAAAGTTTTTTGCATACATGAAACCACGCCCGTTTGCACATAAGCAGACATGGTTGCACACACGACTGCATGAAAGCACACGTGCATGCGAAGTCATCCTGTTGAGCATTTGAAAAGCCGCACCACGCCGCACTTGAAATAGCTCTTACATTAGTGGTAGACGCAGGAATCGCCTTTTTATTTACGCTCTTACCAACGCGATGGAAAGCAAAACAAAGCAAAGCAGAGCAAAACAAAACGAACAAACGAAAACCCTCACGTCCCGCACTTGCATATAACGCTGTTACGTGCCCAAGCGGTATTGTACGTCATCCTAGCACTGCACCCCGGGGCGTAAGGTATATGGGAACGAGCACACGCCACGAATCGTCTCGAATCACTCCCTACAGCTGTAAGGCGCCTTGAAGCCTGCACCCCCAACATTCTTCTTTGCGCATCTGTGAAAGGTAAACTCTTGAGCAAACTCTGAACCAGCTCTAAGGAAACTAATCTGATTAGACGTTACTTTGACTCATCTTTTTACTCTCAGTGCTGGATTGCTCAAACTCCAGCTAGGGTTAGGTTTAACATTCCCACACTACTTAGACACTTTGTTTACGCTCAGTGCTGGATTTTGGGAACTTCAGGACGAGTGGGAATTTTCTCCTATCTGTCAATTCTGTTTTGTTTTGGAGACTCTTGGCTGCCTATATTGTACAGTGCAGCGTGAAGGAAACATTTTCCAAAACTGTGTCAGCTCAAAAGTTGTAAGAAAACCTCTCCAGCTGCTTTACCTCTCTTCATTTTTGTCATTTAATGTGACAATCGATGTATAACTGGAGCCTCACATATGCAAATGGTGAGGCTCCAGTTCGACACCACTTTACAGTATATGACAAAAGCATGGCAGACTGTGCCGGACCAGCTGGTAACTTCCGCTTATTTTGACCATATTAAACATTGGAAATCTTCCCACTTGCATTTGTGACACTTGATTTTGGCTCCACCTAAGACACTCTTAAATCTTCAAACACTTTTCTCTTCTCCCGCAACACTCTTGTCTGTCGGCACTGTGTGGCAGCGTTGCAGGACAACCCATCTCACCACGGAAAGGAACCTAACAGCTTTGGTAAGAGAGGAGAAAAAGACATGGCCCGTACGGGGCTCGAACCCGCGACCTTGGCGTTATTAGCACCACGCTCTAACCAACTGAGCTAACCGGCCTCAGGACAGTGCCCCTCTCTGTGCTGCAAAAAATCGAACTCAGGGAATTTCTTTTGTCCTCCTTTGAATAGAAAGCCGTGTAATTCAGTGTACGGGCTTTCTCATGCAGTTTCATGGTTTCACAGCATTATTCAGCTGATTTTAAATGTACCTAAAGGAGAAACATTATTGAAGACCATCAATTACCAAGAGCTTTTGTCAAAGGTTTTGGTGGTCATTTTTAATGACCACAGAGCACTATGACCTCGGTTTTACATCTCATCCAAAAGACAGCGCCCTTTTACAACACAGCTTCTCCGTCTGGAGATTGGGACCCGCACAGACCTCAGGGTGAGCGCCTCCCCGCTGGCCCCATTAACACCACTTCCAGCTGGAAGCTTTGTTTTTCCCTGTAGCTCACCCTCATCCAGGTACTGACCTGGCTCACACCTGCTTAGCTTCAGTGGGTTTTCAGTTGCGAGTTGCAAAAGTTGGAGCCGTTCGCTGCAAAAGCCACTGCATTGGCCAGGAATCGAAACCAAGCCTCCTGCGTGGCAGGCAAGAGTTCTAACAATGAACCACCAATGCTCAATGCCTGTACCTTCAAAAAAGACGCTTTTTTGGTGCTGTGTGCAAAAAGCGTCGACATCTACTTCCAGCTGCAAAATGCCATCCGCGGACGCTGTGAATTTATTTATTTAGACACCGCTCAGAATCCCCTGTAAGATTCTCCTTCAATTCCGTTTTGCAGTGCTTTAGCTCTTTCAAAAGGCTTCGCTTTGCTAGTCACAATCCAAGGCTTGTGACAGCATTTGAAAACACTTGCCACTGCGTTGGCTGGGAATCGAACCCGGGTTAACTGCTTGGAAGGTAGCTATGCTCACCACTATACCACCAACACATGCCCGGGGGAGCCCTCCAGGACACCACCAGAGAATGCTCACGATTTCAGAAGCTGTCTCCGGGACGTGCTGATTCCACACATCCTGAATAAATCATGTTATTGTTAGTTGCTGTAGCTAGACGTTCAAATGAGTTTCATGGCCAGATGGACTGTTTCCTCAAGTGGTATAGTATTGCAGTAAGACAGCACGATGCCTGCAAGACTATGTCACGCTAAACGCCACAGATTGTGTTTGTCCGTTCGTGTCAGTCGTCCTGCAGCCACGGGAAGTGGGACACAAACATGCTGCAATGCTTTCAAGACATTAGGATTTGTTTGTGCAACATCCGAGAAGAGTACTTGTGGCTTGAATGTGACTGAGCAAGGTGTTTAAAGACAGAGACTGAAAACTGTTAAAGGATGAGTCAAAGTAACGTCTAATCGGATTAGTTTCCTTAGAGCTGGTTCAGAGTTTGCTCAAGAGTTTACCTTTCACAGATGCGCAAAGAAGAATGTTGGGGGTGCACGCTTCAAGGCGCCTTACAGCTGTAGGGAGTGATTTCAGACGATTCGTGGCGTGTGCTCATTCCCATATACCGTACGCCCCGGGGTGCAGTGCTAGGATGACGTACAATACCGCTTGGGCACGTAACGGCGTTATATGCAAGTGCGGGACGTGAGGGTTTTGCGTTTGTTCGTTTTGTTTTGCTCTGCTTTGCTTTGTTTTGCTTTCCATCGCGTTGGTAAGAGCGTAAATAAAAAGGCGATTCCTGTGTCGACCACTAATGTAAGAGCTATTTCAAGTGCGCCGTGGTGCGGCTTTTCAAATGCTTAA
Source organism: Lepisosteus oculatus (assembly GCF_040954835.1). Classification (NCBI taxonomy): domain Eukaryota; kingdom Metazoa; phylum Chordata; class Actinopteri; order Semionotiformes; family Lepisosteidae; genus Lepisosteus; species Lepisosteus oculatus. The sequence continues at coordinate 47,872 of NW_027168298.1, forward strand.
CAGGATGATTTTGCATGCACGCGTGCTTTCATGCAGTCGTGTGAGCAACCATGTCTGCTTACGTGCAAACGGGCGTGGTTTCATGTATGCAAAAAACTTTCCTGGGCTCTTCTGAAGCACATAAAATTATTTGGAGATATACATTTGTCTTATTTTCCTCTTAGGCTCTAGAATTGATAACTTTTTTTTCATTTTTGGCATTTTTCATCATTTTCCAGAAAGTGGTTGCAAGCCCGATATCATGCGAAGAAACTTCAGGATTCGGGGATCAGTCAATGGATTTTCTTCAAAGTTGGATTTTTGCACTCTGTGGACCAAGAGATGTTGTTCTATAATGTTTTTTTTTCAAATTTAAAAATATCATTTTTTCATGGAGCTTTGAATGGGATTGATTCACCCTCCTTTAGCCAGGACAGAGCTCCAGGAGCCTGGGTAGGATTCTAGCTTTCTCCCCTTGCAGGCACCTGGCACAGAAGACAATATTCTTTTCCTTAAAATCTTTTTTTTTGTGTTCCTTGTTGTTCCAAACTTAATTTTAATCACTTTTAATTAGAGATTTTATTAAAAATAGTGCAATAAATGACTAATTTCACAAAAATTAATGTAATATAAAACGGATGTTTTCAACTTTATTGTAGTGTTTTAGAAACTAATATGTCTTCAAAAATGGTTATTTTTCACTCCTATGAATGAAAACTGTTGTTATATGATGTTTTTTTTTTTCAAATCTTAAATGATAATTTTTTCATGGAGCTTTGAAGGGGATGGATTCACCCTCCTTTAGCCAGGACAGAGCTCCAGGAGCCTGGGTAGGTTTCTAGCTTTCTCCCCTTGCAGGCACCTGGCACAGAAGACATCATTTTTTTCCTTAAAATCTTTTTTTTTTGTGTTCCTTGTTGCTCCAAACTTAATTCTATTCACTTTTAATTAGAGATTATATTAAAAATAGTGCAATAAATGACTAATTTCACTAAAAATACTAAAAGTAATATAAAACGGATGTTTTTAACTTTATTGTAGTGTTTTAGAAACTAATATGTCTTCAAAAATGGTTATTTTTCACTCCTAGGAATGAAAGCTGTTGTTATATGATGTTTATTTTCAAATTTTGAAAAAGCAAAGGATTCTAGCTTTCTCCCCTTGCAGGCATCGGACACAGAGAACCTCATGGTTTTCCTAAAAATCATTTTTTATGTTCCCTGGTGTTCCAAACTTAGTTTTAATCAATTTTAATTTGTTATGTTACAAACAGGGTAATAAAGTCTTAATTGGACTATAACTAATGTCATATTGTCTGCTACAAAACTGATATTTTCAGCTCTATTGTAGAGATTCTAGAATCAACTAATAAAGAATTGAAATAAAAAAAGGGCATAAGAAGACATTACCAACAACGACCACATGATGGAGATATTGTCTAGACATTACCAACAACGACCACAAGATGGAGATATTGTCTAGACATTACCAACAACGACCACAAGATGGAGATATTTTCCAAAGAGGCAAGAGGGGCAAAGCTGCGATAAGGTAAAATCATTTTTTGAAAGAGATTGTTGTCAGAATGCACATCCGTATCCCAAACAGAATCTCTAGTAAAATATGATCATTTGTGAAACAGGCAAATGAGTGTCAGCTACAATATGATTGCTACATATCTGCATTTGTTGGTATTTAAGGAGTAAGAGTGCAGGTTTAAACCTGCGATCCAGTGTGTTGAAGAATTTCACAACACTACCTCTAGCACATATGGAAATAAATCCTCATAATGATTATTGCCCTGGGCATGTACCAAAAAATCAGTGAGCATATATATATATATCACTGGGTTGAAGCTAGAAACACAGAATAACTGCAAACACATCCTAAATACAGTGTTCCAGCACCTTTGACCTCATCCAGAACGTATCATTTCTTGAAAGGGATTGCTGTCCGAATGCACATCTGAATCCCAAACAGAATCTCTAGTAAAATACGATCATTTGTGAAACAGGCAAATGACTGTCTCAGGGGCCCATTTCTCATTGTCAGACACATGTATGCAATGCTTTCACTGTGCATTGAGCAATAGGGATCAAAAACACCGCAGGTAAGGCTAGAAGTCATGTTCTATGATCATTTCTTTCAGCATTAGGGACTAAATATACTAAACGTATGATGCTAAAATGTTATTTTTACATATATTAATGTAATAAATGATTGCTTATGCTTTATAAACAAATCTAATTATAATAAAAGCTTAAGTTTTGTATTTATCTTGTACCATAGAACATGATTTTCTTTGTATTTCAAGCCCACAAAGTGTCCAAATGATGCACCTTTGACCTCATCCAGAACGTATCATTTCTTGAAAGGGATTGCTGTCCGAATGCACATCTGAATCCCAAACAGAATCTCTAGTAAAATACGATCATTTGTGAAACAGGCAAATGACTGTCTCAGGGGCCCATTTCTCATTGTCAGACACATGTATGCAATGCTTTCACTGTGCATTGAGCAATAGGGATCAAAAACAGAATGGAAACAGACATGGAAACCAACAAGGATGGGATTTGAACCCATGCGTGCAAAGCACAATGGATTAGCAATCCATCGCCTTAACCACTCGTCCACCTCGTCAACAAAACTGGGCTGTCCCAACTGGGTTGGCGCGCTCCAGATGATCTTTTTCTTTTTTTTCCCTCGTACTCGAGGGTCATTTTCCTGTTCCACATGCGATTTCAACATTTTCCTTGGGAGATGTCAAGCCAGCAAGCCACTGCTGTGGTTCAGTGGCCAGCGTGGAGTTCAGTGGCCCTGTTGTACACAGAAAGCACATTGAGCTCCTTGGACATGAAAAGTTCCAGATAAAAGCCATTTGTCATCCTTTCTCTTGGTGTCGATGTTGCTATTGTATGTAAAGGTGGCAACTTGCTCAGCGAGCAGGCGGAGCACACACCGAATGCAGATGTGTCTGAGTGGTGTGTCCAAGTGGCTGCAAAAGGACAGCACTCATGGGGCGCTGTGGCTTAGTTGGTTAAAGCGCCTGTCTAGTAAACAGGAGGCCCTGGGTCTGAATCCCAGTGGATAACCGCCTACGGCTAGACTTAATTAAATGCAAGTATTCATTTCCTGTCTTTAACACGACTTGTTTTTCTTAAAATGGATGCAACTTGCAAAACATGAAATACAAACCTTGCTAATCAGCGCTAGCAGCTGGCAAAAAAAAAAAGAAGTCAGCAATGTTTTTTTTCTTTAACCTTAACCCTGCTAATGGAGAAGAGTTAAACGACCGAGTCTATGCAGCTTAAACGGTGCGCACGTCGGGTTCTTAGCTGAAAGGGTGGTAAATCACGCTCACCCCAGTCCTTAATCTTTTAAAGAGGATACAAAATTGAACCTAGTCGCCACATCACATACATCCTGTTCAATGATAAAAAGGTAACATCTATCCTCGCTCCAGAGTAAATCTCACGTTGAGGGCATATTTTTTTTCACTTTACCGTGAATCGGGCTCGGCTGCACAGAGGAGAGAGCAGAGCAATGAGGTCACGGGGACAGGGGAGTCACACGCTGGCTGTTTGAACACGCGGAAGATCACTGAGGGATCCACAGTATATGGACCCTCCGTGCGCAATCAGTCCGCACTCCGGATTCTGAATCCTGCCATCCGAGTTAAGATCTCGGCAGAACCTGAAGCGCAGTTCCTTCTTAAAACTTAATCTGGTGAGCATTTCTAGAATCGTACTTGTATAGATGCAGCCTTTAATGTGTTGCTAGGTTAAAATTGATGACTTCTTGTATTTCAGTAGGCAACTGCCCTCTTGATTTCAGATTGAATTTCTTTAATACAGGGGCGCTTTTATGATGACAGAGTCATGTTCAGGTACTTTGCTTGATGGAGGAAGCTCATTTCAGACTCTGTGATCTGCTCACCTGGAAAGGTCTGCTGTACTACTACAAGAGAGAAGTAGAGTCTGGAAGAAGGGACAATTTTATGATGCTTTGGAAGGTAGTTTTTTTTTCTTTGAAATCGAAATGAATCAGAATATCAGAGCAAAAGACAAACTCTTGGTTTGGTTTAAAGAGATATGGTTTTAAAACAGACAAAATGTAGAAAACAGGTGTTTCTCACTTTTGGAAAAGAATGGACCGGGGGTATTTTACTAGTTGCAGTGCTGAGCTCACCGGGTTGCAGTCCTGCAGTGTTGCACCAGGGTCAGTGGTGCAATGGATAACACGTCTGACTACGGATCAGGAGATTGTAGGTTCGACTTCTGCCTGGCTCGGGTCGTTTTTAAATGCATCAGGCTACTCCCTAAGTAGCCTGTGCTACTTACTGTATTGTAATCGTACCCAGTAAGAGATTTCCTTCATGTAAATGAACTGCACCTGACAGCTTTAGAAAAACACCTGGGCTCAGTACGGTGCTGAGAGCTCATCGTTGCTGTTGTTCTAATTAGCACGCACTGCATCGGCTATGAACCCGAACTTTTCAATTATTCCGATCAGTAAGTCAACACGTAGTCCACATGAACGGTAGAAATATTCTCTTGTCTGTCTCTTGTTTGTATAGAACTGAATGTCCCTGACAATGTACTGTTAGTTTTAATTGAAGAACGGCATTTGTGTTCAAATATACCAGACAAGTTTACGTAACTGCTCATGTGACACTCAGTTGTAATTAGTCAAGAAATAAAGTCGAACAACAGCTGCGGGTTTGATTCTGAACGTATGAGATTGCAGCGCCTTTTACTTCCATTGACAAATGATAGAGATTCGAAGAGAGATCCTTCAGACCAGCAAGCAAACCCACGGCTATTTCGGTTTTCTATCTAGGCAACGTTGGTGTCTGCAATAGCATACATGAAAGCGTGATGCAATTTCTGTGGCTACATTTGTTGCACGTCATGCACAGTAACAGTGTTTCTAACACCAAATAAAAAGTCAACAATTAGCTATGACGCCTTCTCCTCAGTTAACCCACTGAAACCCTTGCTGTTAACAGTTCTTTACTGCGTGCTTTACGAGCACCTACATATCGTGTCGGTTCTTTCAGCTTTATTCATTAGGTTTTCAAAGGCATAAGTAGAGCACCAGAGGTGCGAACGCAGAATGTATGGTAATCTGAAGAACTGCTTTCCATGGCAGCGGGTCCAAGCGATTTAGCGTTTTTATAGTACCGGGAAAGGAGAAGCGGCACTTTGCCTTTGCCGCGCAGGCACAAGGCGACGTGCGGCAGACGCAGGAGTCGGCAAGTTCCGAACCTGCGCGGGGAGTCCCCAACGCATTTCGAGTCCATCGCCTTAACCACTCGGCCATGACAAAAGCGAGCTCGCTGCCGCCGCATTCCTCCTATAATCTAACACGGAGTGCGAGGTGGCTGCGGAAACCTTTTTAAAGTCGCTCTCTGTTAAAAAAAAAACCTTTCACAAGATTCGTGCCGGCAGACAGACACGCCTCAGAGGGTTTAAGGCTGGCTTCACGTTCAAATGATAAAGTCCCCCAGTCCGGATGTCAAAATGCAACTTTGGCAGACAGAAAAAACATCAACAAACCACAAATGTGGAAAAGGATTTTACAAGCTGCACCACACTGCACTTTCAAAAGCATTTACATTCGTGTTAGACGCAGGAATTGCCTTTGATTTGCGCGCTTACGAACGCCATGGAAAACGAAACAAAACTAAAGCCCTCAGCTCCTGCACTTGATTAAATGCTGTTACGTGTCGCAACAGGAATTTACGTCATCCTACCACTGCAACACGGGGAATAGAGGGAAATGAGCACAAGCTACGAATTGTCTCTAAACAGTCCCTACAGTTGTAAGACGCCTGGAAGCGTGCGCCCACATCATTAATCTTTGCGCATCTGTGCAAGGTAAACTCTGGAGCAGTCTCTGAAACGGCTCAAAGGAAACACGTGATTGATTCCATGTGCATCTGGGGTTCATTTCTTATTTACATTTAATTCAAGGGAAAGGCTTGGGTCAGTTTCAGACGGCCTCCAACAGCGAGATTCAAGCGCCCCACCTTCAGCCCAATCTGCGCCGCCAGAACGCCAACGGCTCCTCTGGTCTTTGGGGTGCGGTTGTGACCCTGTAACCTAAAGTGTTGGTGGCAGACAAATGGAGACTAACAGGTGATGTCCTAGGACATGACTACATTGTGACACTCGGTGGGGATGGTGACCATTGCTTGGAAAAGAGTGCGAGGCCCCTTTAGAAAAACATTTTGTTAACAGGCATTCTGCCTCAGCCTAAACACCTATAGCTTGCAAAGCGCATGCTATTAGACAGGCACCTCTGCAAGACCTTAAGAGTCTCTTAAACTAGTGATAGTAAGGTGTTCCCAATGGGCGATGTTTGGCTTTCAAATCATCTGTCTGTGGAAGCGCCGAGATGCAGCTGTTTAAGGCTTAGAAGCAGCTGACTGTTTCACTACCTAGCTGATTACTGTCAGTCAGGGAGCTCAGAGGTGAAAAGCCTGTCTGAGAGACAATTCGCCGTCGATCAGTTCAATATGTTCCGTACCAGCTCGGCGCACCTGAGATCATCTTGGTAGCCGTGTAGCTCAGATGGGTGAGAGCGTGTCTGTGTGTACCACCGTGATTGGATGCCGGTCCTTCTCAGGTCACAGTAAACCTTCTGCTGCCTAACTTTCCTAATTTTGGGGATCCCTTTGTAAAAGCAAAGGAAAAAAAAAACTGGCTCTTCATCAGCATGATCGACCCAACCCAGTGTGCCCCAGTGGCCTAATGGATAAGGCACTGGCCTCCTAAGCCAGGGATTGTGGGTTTGAGTCCCATCTGGGGTGCTCCTGTCCCATTTTGAGCGTACAAATGTCCTTGTGATTTGCAAAGCTGCAACCCCACCTTACTCAGTGAGCGTCTCTGCTTTTCTCTCACATACAGTTGGGAGAAAAACTTTTGTAAACAGCCCTTCGGAATGATGTGGATTTCTGCATGAATGGCTCCTAACATGTGATCTTATCTTTATCTAAGTCATAATAATTAATAAAGAGAGTCTGATTTAACAAATAACACACGCCCAACATTTGACATTGCTGTTTCTTTATTGACCAAATGGTTTAAACAATCAAGGTCATTGATGGAAAAAGTACGTGAACCCTTATATTAAGGAGCTAGTGGAACCTCCTTTATGACAAAAACCTCAACCCCCACTTTCTGTAGCGTCTGGTCAGACCTGAGCAGCGGTTAGGAGGTATTTTGGCCTATTCCTCTATGAAAAACTGTTTCAGTTCATGTATATTTTTGGGATGTCTTGCACTGAACGGCCTGCTTCAGATCACGCCACGGCACTTCAATGGGATTGGGGTCAGGACTCTTACTTGGCCATCCCAAAATACGGAATTTCTTTTGTTTCAGCCACTCTGTTGTTGATGTACTCCTTTGTTTTTGTCATGCTGCATGACCCAGCGTCTTTCGAGTTTTAGATCACAGGCAGACACCCTGACATTCTGCTGTAGATTTTCCTGATACATCTTGGAATTCATCGGTCCCTCGATGATTGCAAGCCGTACAGCCTCCGCCATGCTTCCCAGGTGGGATGAGGTTTTGGAGTTGGTATGCAGTGTTTTGTTATCTCCAAACATAACGCTGTGCACATTTACCGACAAGTTCAACTTTTGTCACGTCTGTCCACAGAACATTGTTCCAGGAGTTGCTGTGGAACATCCATGTGGTCTTTAGCAAACTTGAGAGGGGCAGTGGTGTTTTTTTTGGGGGGAGAGCAGTGGTTTCCTCCATCGTGACCTCGCATGATCACCACTCCTGTTCAGATTTTTTCTTATGGTGGACTCATGAACACAGACGTAAGACAAAGTCAACCACCTGTTCGCTAGATCCCATCCCCACTCAGCTAGTCAAAGATTCCCTCGAAGGACTGGCAGGACCTATAATTAGTATGATGAATGCATCGCTTGCGTCAGGCGTTGTACCTGATCAATTTAAGGTAGCGGTTGTTAGACCGCTCCTTAAGAAGTCAAATTTGGATCCACAAGTTCTTAACAACTACAGGCCTGTCTCAAAGGTCCCATTTCAATCTAAAAGTCTTGGGAGAATAGTTGTTGCCCAACGTCAATCGTATCTGGATTCAAAAAATATACTTGAGAAATTTCAGTCTGGTTTCTGAAACTGCATTAACAAGAGTCGTAAATGATATTCTCTTAGCTACTGATGCGGGGAATGCAACAGTGCTTGTGCTTCTAGATCTTAGAGCTGCCTTTGACACGGTTGACCTCTCTGTTTTGTTACACAGGCTTGAGTTTGAGGTTGGCTTATCTGGAACCGTCCTTCAGTGGTTTACTTCACATTTAACTCATCGTTTTCATTATGTTCAAATATCTAATAATTGTACTGCTTCATCAATGTCACCAGTTCAATTTGGGGTACCAGAAGATCAGTGCTGGGACCAATATTGCTCTCTCTCTCTACATGCTGCTGCTAGGTAGGATAATATGAAAAAATAATATGAACTTTCATTCATATGCTGATGACACTCAAATAAACATTTTGTTTACACCAAACGACAACTCTTCTATTATCAGTTTAGTTAAATGCATTAAGGAAGGAAATACTTGGATGTGTGAAAACTTTTTGTTACTCAACTCTGAGAAAAATGAGGATCTGTTGATCGGAGGCAACAATACTGATAGGACTACTATAACTTCAGCACTTAACTCAGAGGATTTAAACATTTGCCTCAAAGAGACAGCACGTAACCTAGGCGGCATATTAGACACAAGGCTCTTAACAACTTGCATTGTTAAGTGCCTTGGGACAACCTTGTTGTGAAAGGCGCTATATAGAAATACATTGATTTGAATTGAATTGACAATGTAAAATGTTGTGTGTGTTGTTTGTTAAACAAGACTGTCTTTATTTATCAAAAAATAAAAGGAATTTGCTAGGAATGCAAACGTTAGGTTGCGCTTCTTCATGCTGCATCGTTGGCATGAGTGGAGCTTTTTAAACGTCTGTACTTACTGTGCCCCATAAGAAATCGTTTGTCCCCGTTCAAAAGAGATTGTGCGATGTCCTGCAGTGTTCTCAAAGCAAACCTTTGACAGTTTGAAAAGAGGAATTTATTCTGCTTCCTGTGCGTGCAGTAGTTACAAAGTTGAACGTCTTTACACGATTTGCTGCAGTTTTCAGTGGGCGGGCTTTGTCAGATGGCTTGGAAAAACGCACTGTGTTTCGGCTTGGGAAACATCATGAGAAGTGTCCTGCATGTTTTCTGTGTATAGCTGTCTTTTAACGCATACAGAATTCATTCGAAATCATTGATTTCTCCAATTAACAAGGGTCCCTTAAAAGATGAGTCAAAGTAACGTCTAATCGGATTAGTTTCCTTAGAGCTGGTTCAGAGTTTGCTCAAGAGTTTACCTTTCACAGATGCGCAAAGAAGAATGTTGGGGGTGCATGCTTCAAGGCGCCTTACAGCTGTAGGGAGTGATTCGAGACGATTTGTGGTGTGTGCTAGTTCCCATATACCGTACGCCCCGGGGTGCAGTGCTAGGATGACGTACAATACCGCTTGGGCACGTAACGGCGTTATATTCAAGTGCGGGACGTGAGGGTTTTCGTCTGTTCATTTTGTTTTGCTCTGCTTTGCTTTGTTTCGTGGTCAAGAGGCGTAAGGTAAGTCGTAATCCAGGGAGAACACTGGTGGCAAACAGTCCGAGGTGAGAGGCGAGGTCCAAAGTCGAAAAGGCAGAAACGCCAGGTAGAGCTCTCAAGGAGTAGACTCAATACCAGTGGGAAGCAGGTAAAGATGGTAAAAATAGCACTGCGTACCGCACGGTGGAGTGTGTGCAGGTGGGTTAACTCATGCGGCGGCGTTTGTTAATAATCACCCGCTGCTGGTGCTGTTTAGATTGCTTAAGAGTTGGTCTTAACTGCCTGGCGGTCATGACAAGCTCCTCTTTAAGCTGTGGTTTAGTTTTGCATTCATGTGTTTCTAGAGCAGTTATTTATGGGGGTGGGTGGGTCTTTCACAGAGGCTCAGGACAAATCCCCCGCCTGAAAGTCTAATGTGTGCGTTCAGACAGTCACAGGTCAAGAGCCAGGCAGGAGGACAATGGACAGAAGAGCCAACGAACTAAAAATAAAAGAACAGATATGAAAAAGCCACCATCTTTTTCTTTTTGACATTTTCCGACTTTCATGCAAGCCAGGACAAAGTTGCTCGTAGCTACTTGTGGATTCAAATACTCTATCGAGTGCTTTGATGAGTTTTTGCAATTTGATTGTCGTCCTGTCAGCCTGTTTCTGTTTTTTTTTTTCAATCTAGTGATGGAAAGTAAGAGGGAAATGATGGAGCAATCAATAACCGCTCCGGAAAAATGGCAGAAAGAAATGGCCCGTCACTAAGGACATTTGTGAAGCAGAGGAGTGACATCACCACAAAGGCAACTTATTCTGCTGATCGTTTTGGTGAATAATGATTGAGGCGTGTTAAGAGAAAGGTAGCTGCGTCAGCATGCTTAGGCTGCAAAGGATAAAGCAAAGGTTTACTCCATGCTGAAAAGAGAAGAAAAGAAGCACAACGTTTCGGCTGTGGAGCCTTCTGCGCCATCTTCTTTAGCAATGGTGATGATGTTTACATTGGAAAAACTGAGACACGCATACTGGAGGGGCTTGAACCACCAACTTTTCAGCACCACAGAGTCTGACAGTCTTTTGTGCGCCCTACATTTGCAGGTTTATGGTCAAAGAAAACAATCACTTGCGCTTCTTGCAGCCGGCAATCTTTTTCCACTGACAACCAAGAAATGGATTTCATCTTTCACAAGCTGTATGGATTTCTTCAAAAACAAGTTATTCCAGAAAGGAAATGAATTCTTGCATTAAACTGAACCAAGCTGTACATGTTTGTCTGAAATGAGACATGCGGCACAACAAGACACGGAGAGAGGCACCGCTGGTATTCAGACCCAGGATCGCCTGCTTACTAGGCAGGCACTTTAAGCCACTAGGGAACAGCGCCAGCAGAGCACCGCGCTTTTACAGACACTTGGACACATCTGCGTTCGGTGTGCACTTAACCTGCTCTCTGAGCCCGTTGCCTCCGTCCCATTTAATAGCAGAACTGACGCCAAGAGAAATGATGAGAAATGGCATTTATCTGGCACTTCTCATGTCCAAGGAGCTCAATGCCCTTGACACCTCCCCAAGGCGACAGAGCTGTGCATTCTTTGGCGACAACATTTTTTCTTTTGTTTTATTTCTATACTTATTGATAGAATAAAAACGATATGTCATGTACTGTAAGGGAAATGTCTCTTTTCATGGGGAAAGCTAGCACCAGCAAATGTTGTGTTTAGAAGAAGTGATTTAACATGACACGTGACCTAATTTACCGGAGCAAAAGCTCACCCAGCAAGCCCTGCTTTACTTCTACAGGAGAGAAGTACTGTAGAGTCTGCAAGATGTTCAGCTGGGTAGCTACGTCAGCATGCCTCGGCTGCAAAGGAACAAGTAATAGGTTTATTGCATGCTGAAAAGAGAAGAACGGAAACACAGCGTTTCGGCCGTGAGGTCTTCTCACACCTGAAGAAGCCTCACACCTGTAAAAGGCTCCATGGTTTTCTTTCTTCTCTTTTCAACATGGAATACACCTATTGTCTGCAAGATGTGACAAGTTCACGGTGTTTTGGAAGAAAACCTTTTTTCTTTGAATTCAAAATCAATCAGAATTTCAGCATGACACACCAACACTTTTTCTGTTTTAAGGAGATGATATTTTAAACCTGATAAAAATAGTAGGAAACACAAGTTTCTTGCTGTGAAAATTTAGATGGGGAAGTGTACTACTGGTAGCAGTGTAGAGCTCTCTGTGGTGGAGTGCAAGCGCATGTTCTATGGGCCAGTGGCGTAATGGATTACGCGTCTGACTTCGGATCAGAAGATTGTAGGTTCGAGTCCTGCCTGGTTCGTGAGGCTTTTAAACCTCTCAGGTTCCTCGGTAACAGGTTGCCGTCATGTATATGAACTATAGAAAAGCATCTGCCACAACAAGTAAATTAGCACGCAAGTGCGGGCTAGTTAACACAGAACTGTATGGAGATCATCTCCAGCTCCGAGCTCAATTGCAATGATAAAACATGCAGAACAGAACTGGAGAGCAGCTGAATTTGTGCTCAGTAGGGTGGGGAGGACTCAGCATTGCTATTGTTCTAATTGGCATGAACTGCAGGGGATCTGAATCAGAACACGTCACTTAGTTCGATCATTGCGTCAATATGTAGGCCACGTTAATATAAAATTATTACTTTGTCTGTCTCGTCTTTGTATATAGCTGAATGTCCCTGACAATTTCATGTTAGTTTTTAAGAACGACATTGGTGCTAATATATACATATATAGCATATAAGGAACACGTAAAAGTTTAGTCCATGCTGAAAAGATAAGAAAACCGCCACAACGTTTCATCTTGGAATAAATCTTTACTTGTTGTTTTGCAGCCTACCCATTCTGACCTAACTCCTCCCTTGAAATTCCCTAACAGATAAGGGTACGTAACGGCTCATGCGATGCTCAGTTGCAATTTGTCCCAAAACAAACAAGAGCAGCAGCTGAGGGTTTGAGTTTGAACATGCACTGTATTAAAGCAGCTTTTATTTCCATTGATAAATGCTAGATATTCCTACAGAGATTCTCCAGGTAGTAAGCGATTCCTGTTTCTGTTTCTATTTCTGTTTCATATATATATATACAGTATATATACAGTATTGTACTATTATTATATAATTGTTACACTGTGGCTGTATTGTGTGTGTTAAGCTGCTGTTGCACTGCAATTTCCCTCACGGGATCAATAAAGTATCTATCTATAAGAAGACATTACCAACAACGACCACAAGATGGAGATATTGTCTAGACATTACCAACAACGACCACAAGATGGAGATATTGTCTAGACATTACCAACAACGACCACAAGATGGAGATATTGTCCAAAGAGGCAAGAGGGCAAAGCCGCGATAAGGTAAAATCATTTTTTGTAAGAGATTGCTGTCAGAATGCACATCCGTATCCCAAACAGAATCTCTAGTAAAATATGATCATTTGTGAAACAGGCAATTGAGTGTCTGCTACAATATGATTGCTACAGATGCAGCCATTCAAAATGCGCGGGCGTACGCTGTACGCAGTCTACCACAAGTTACCGGTAAATACCGCGAGTTACCGGTAAATACCGCTAGCAAAATAATAGTATCCGGAATTTCCGCAAGGTGGAGCTAATAAAGCTCAACTTCTCATGTTTGAGCTGTAGCCATCAAAGTCTTTAATGAAGATATTACTAATAGTATTTATAATAAATGAACTTGGACAAGCTGTAAACTCAAAGTATTGCCCTGGTCCACATTATTTTTTTCATTGACCGTCTTTGTAAAAGTAACACCACAGCATTTCGCAATCACGCATTTTTTTCCAATCATGCAAAGTACAGTAATTTTTGAGAATCGATTCACCATGCCTTTCACATGCTCATAAAAGAGGTTGATTTAGGAACATAAACATATTACCGTATGCAAACTGTACTGTATACAGTTTGTATATGTATATGTATATGTATATTTAATGTCTTAACTGTGCCCGTTTAAGTATTGAATATTTATATGGAATTTTACCACTGAAGGGAAATCTTAGTGCCTGAGCATAAAAAGAATAGGAGCATACTGCAACACGTGTGAAGGCCATAAACGATATTAATTTTGGAACATAAACATACAGTATATGGCTGGTCTCGGTACTTTAAAGAAAACATACACGAAACATGGTTTCATTATGACCAGAATCGGTCTTGAGATATTTTTAACTTGATTTACAGTATTTGAGAGGTATGTCTTGACACCGATACTACGTAAATACTCCTCACGTATATGTTTCTAGGTTTATATTATGCATTTCATACGGTCAAATTGCTTTTGAGCAACTGATAAGAAGCGCGAAACGGTATGCCCAGGGCGTTTTAGTTTTCGTTTTGTTTTAATGCAGTGCAGTGGATTGATTAGAGATATCAAGTACATACAAGTCATTTTTTAAATGTTGTAGTTCGTCTTGTAAAAATGTTACGAGTACATCATCTGTCAACAATTACACAGGTTCTGTTTCCATATTGCGGTTTTTGGTTATGTAATATTATTTTCTAATTTCACGTTGTGAATATATGATTTGGGCAAACAGAGCCGCAAAGAAGTACATTATGGGTTGTTGTTGTTTTTTTGCAGTTTTATCTAAAATAAGCGATGCTTAAACCTTTGTCTGATTCTTGTGAAACTATCCACACGACAGTTACCTAGGAGTTGACTTCAGTGATGTCACTGATGGGATGTTTCTAAAAATCCATCCTCTGTAAAACATCTTCTCTAGTTGTTCTGCATATGTATTCGCTAATGAAGCTGTGTGTTCTGAGCCTGGTTCTCTACATTTCTGTATGAACCAGCTTAGAGGGCTAAAGACAGCTTGTGTTTAAATTGAGTGTAAGGTAATTTATGCTTCTAAAGTCATGGTCAGCATTTATTATTGTACTGTGCTGTAAACTGCTTCTGTGCCTAATTACATTATTTTATAGTCGATAATGTTTCTGTAGTGCTTTTTCAGCCCTCAGCATGTGTCTGCGCTGGTGGTGCTGTGGGTTAGGTTCCTGACTCCTATGTCACATGGTCTGTGGTTGAATCTCATGGAACTATGACTTTAATTTTTAACAAACATTTCTTTGAAAAAATGAAACATTTCCCTTGGTCAGAGATTAAATAAAACCTCACTCGCATCAAAACAAATTTATATTTCTAAATATCACAACATGATCGAATTTACGTCTTTTTAATAACAATGAATAGTCACCTATGCGTTACAAAATAAACATTTATATTGATTTGAATCGCGTTTTGATTTAAATCGTAAACGCGTGTTTAAATATATGTGTTTAAAGGCGATATACTGTATAAAAGCGCTGATTCTTATGGAATGTGTTTGGCCGGGGATTCAAAAAATTTTTTTTTTAATCGCGTATCTAAGGAAAATTGCAGTATAACTTTGTTCATGCACAAACAGTGGCATGTTACATTATAATTTGGGTGTCTCCTCTTGCCAGAAAGCTCTAAATTGCATTTTGAGTGCGGTTTTTGACTTTTTCTAAATTGCAACCCATAAATAAAGCTGATACAGTTTAGACTTACTGTATTCTAAACTGTATTACAACATCACATTGGACAATGCAACGTAAATTGCAAAAATGCACTTGGAATCTGTCCAAGCCCTACTACGAAAATTATTTAAACTGCGACACTTATCATTCATCTTTAAATAAACTTTATTTTATATAGCGTTTTAAGCGAATAGGTAATTAGATTGCTCATAAACCTAATCGCTTTTTCTACATAAACACAGCGTGATTGCTCTCTGAAAATGTTTTTTTCTTTATATTTAGGCTCAGATTTCAACTATAGATCGTATTATTATAAACTTTCTTGGAAAAATGTCTTTTATGTAAACCATGTTTGCTATTAATTCATTTAGGGCTAAAATACGTTCATTGTCTTCCAATCGAGTCGAGTTGACATTGGAAGCTTGCCACGCCCGGACTGTTACACCAACGCATTAGCATGTTGAAGCGATTTCATTGAGGAGGCCATCTACTAGTTAACACTGTACTTCCTACTTTGAAAATACCTGTGAAATTGGTTTAATTCGTCACAGCCAGCACTCCGGCAGAGAGGGGGGTTGTACTCGTTAATGTCTGATGACATACAAGTGGAAAGATTACAGATTTTAATCGTCTTTTTTCTGAACCAGGGAAAATCTGATCATGTTTCTCTATAACAATAATAAAAAACTTTATTTTCAATTATTTTACATATCCCGCTTGCACATCGCATGACTTTAATAAATCTATTCTTTATTAATACTAAATAAATAATACTAAAAATACTACAGCAAAGAGGTCACTTGATTTTTGGAATAATTCCAAATAGCACAATGATCCACTGGCATCCCTGAAGTCTGTTTAGTGCATAATCTTCCAAATACAATCACTAAGCAATTATAAGAATTATACCATCCTATTTCTTTGTGATGTCCTGTAAAAACTAAACCTATTTTTATAAGGCTTTTACTCAAAAGATTTCCAAACACACAAAGCATTTGTGAAGTACTATAGTATTTCTAAAGGTTACTGGTACAACATCAATTATTAAAGCTTAACAATAAAGTTTAGATTGCTGACTATGGACTAACTTCATTAACTAACTGCAATGCAACAGTATACATTTTACAAGAATATCTGGTTGAATTCTTGCATTTGTAGCCAATTTAATGCGAGAGAAATAAGCCAATTTAATTATTTCACAAAAAATAATGTAATATAAAATGGATGTTTTTAACTTTATTGTAGTGTTTTAGAAACTAATATGTCTTCAAAAATGGTTGTTTTTCACTCCTAGGAATGAAAGCTGTTGTTATATAATGTTTATTTTCAAATTTTGAAAAATCAAAGGATTCTAGCTTTCTCCCCTTGCAGGCATCGGACACAGAGAACCTCATGGTTTTCCTAAAAATCATTTTATGTTCCCTGGTGTTCCAAACTTAGTTTTAATCAATTTTAATTTGTTATTATGTTAAAAACAGGGTAATAAATTTCTAATTGGACTATAAATAATGTCATATTGTCTGCTATAAAACTGATGTTTTCAACTCTATTGTAGAGATTCTAGAATCAACTAATAGAGAATTGAAATAAAAAAGGGCATAAGAAAACATTACCAACAATGACCACAAGATGGAGATATTGTCTAGACATTACCAACAACGACCACAAGATGGAGATATTGTCCAAAGAGGCAAGAAGGGCAAAGCTGCGATAAGGTAAAATCATTTTTTGAAAGAGATTGCTGTCAGAATGCACAACTGAATCCCAAACAGAATCTCTAGTCAAATATGATCATTTGTGAAACAGGCAAATGAGTCTCTCAGGTGCCCATTGCTCATTTTCAGACACATTTATGCAATACTTTCACCATGCGTTGAGCAATAGGGATTAAAGATACCAGAGGTAAGGTTTAAAAGTGATTCTGAGGTGCAACACATCAGCGATACAGCTAGGCATCTGAAATGCGGGGTCTAAATCTGCGATCCAGTGTGTTGAAGTATTTCACAACACTACCTGTAGCCCGTATGGAAATAAATACTAATTCTGATTATTGTCCTGGGCATGTACCAATAAATCACTGAGCATATATATATACAGTGCCTTGCGAAAGTATTCGGCCCCCTTGAACTTTTCAACCTTTTGCCACATTTCAGGCTTCAAACATAAAGATATAAATTTTTTATTTTATGTGAAGAATCACCAACAAGTGGGACACAATTGTGAAGTGGAACGAAATCTATTGGATTTTTGAAACTTTTTTAACTAATAAAAAAATGAAAAGTGGGGCGTGCAAAATTATTCGGCCCCCTTGCGTTAATACTTTGTAGAGCCACCTTTTGCTGCGATTACAGCTGCAAGTCGCTTGGGGTATGTCTCTATCAGTTTTGCACATCGAAAGACTGAAATTCTTGCCCATTCTTCCTTTGAAAACAGCTCGAGCTCAGTGAGGTTGGATGGAGAGCGTTTGTGAACAGCAGTTTTCAGCTCTTTCCACAGATTCTCGATTGGATTCAGGTCTGGACTTTGACTTGGCCATTCAAACACCTGGATACGTTTATTTGTGAACCATTCCTTTGTAGATTTTGCTGTATGTTTGGGATCATTGTCTTGTTGGAAGATAAATCTCCGTCCCAGTTTCAGGTCTTTTGCAGACTCCAACAGGTTTTCATCCAGAATGGTCCTGTATTTGGCTGCATCCATCTTCCCCTCAATTTTAACCATCTTCCCTGTCCCTGCTGAAGAAAAGCAGGCCCAAACCATGATGCTGCCACCACCATGTTTGACAGTGGGGATGGTGTGTTGACGGTGATGAGCTGTGTTGCTTTTACGCCAAACATATCGTTTTGCATTGTGGCCAAAAAGTTCGATTTTGGTTTCATCTGACCAGAGCACCTTCTTCCACATGTTTGGGGTGTCTCCCAGGTGGCTTGTGGCAAACTTTAGACGAGACTTTTTATGGATATCTTTGAGAAATGGCTTTCTTCTTGCCACTCTTCCATAAAGGCCAGATTTGTGCAGTGTAAGACTGATTGTTGTCCTATGGACAGACTCTCCCACCTCAGCTGTAGTTCTCTGCAGTTCATCCAGAGTGATCATGGGCCTCTTGGCTGCATCTCTGATCAGTCTTCTCCTTGTCTGAGCTGAAAGTTTAGAGGGACGGCCAGGTCTTGGTAGATTTGCAGTGGTCTGATACTCCTTCCATTTCAAGATGATCGCTTGCACAGTGCTCCTTGGGATGTTTGAAGCTTGGGAAATCTTTTTGTATCCAAATCCGGCTTTAAACTTCTCCACAACAGTATTACGGACCTGCCTGGTGTGTTCCTTGGTCTTCATGATGCTCTCTGCGCTTTCAACAGAACCTTGAGACTATCACAGAGCAGGTGCATTTATACGGAGACTTGATTACACACAGGTGGATTCTATTTATCACCATCAGTCATTTAGGACAACATTGGATCATTCAGAGATCCTCGCTGAACTTCTGGAGTGAGTTTGCTGCACTGAAAGTAAAGGGGCCGAATAATTTTGCACGCCCCACTTTTCATTTTTTTATTAGTTAAAAAAGTTTCAAAAATCCAATAGATTTCGTTCCACTTCACAATTGTGTCCCACTTGTTGGTGATTCTTCACATAAAATAAAAAATTTATATCTTTATGTTTGAAGCCTGAAATGTGGCAAAAGGTTGAAAAGTTCAAGGGGGCCGAATACTTTCGCAAGGCACTGTATATATCACTGTGTTGAAGCTAGAGACCTGTATGTAATATTATGGTGCTAAAATGTCATTTTCACATATATTAATGTAATAAATGATTGCTTATGCTTAATAAACAAATCTAATTAAAATAAAAACTTAAGTTTTGTATTTGTCTTGTACCATAGAACATGATTTTCTTTGTATTTCAAGCCCACAAAGTGTCCAAATGATGCACGACATGATATAAGGAAGATTATCACATGAAAAATCGGTATTATCTTTCTCATGAAAATGCATTCCTTTCATTACCTTTTAATTTTTAAAATGAACTCAAGTTGTGTATAATGTAATAATTTAAGTAGAATAGATTCTAATAATATAATGATCCAGTGTGTTGCACTACTTCACTGCTTCACTGTTCTATGCCGTCTGGAAATAAATCATCAGACTGCTTACTGCCCTGGGCTTGTACCAATAAATTACAGGAGCACATCTATATATCACTGCGTTGAAGCAGGAGACACACAATCACTGCAAACACATCCTAAATACAGTGTTCCAGCACCTTTGACCTCATCCAGAACGTATCATTCTTGAAAGGGATCGCTGTCTGAATGCACATCTGAATCCCAAACAGAATCTCTAGTAAAATACGATCATTTGTGAAACAGGCAAATGACTGTCTCAGGGGCCCATTCCTCATTCTCAAGACACATGTATGCAGTACGTACACCATGCATTGAGCAAAAGGGATTAAAGACACCACATGTAAGGTTAGAAGTCATTCTGACTATATTCTAAAATATTGGACTCATATTCTTATGATGGCAGACATGATGCTGCGTTTAAAACCGGGGTTAATGGACATTATATGACTGTCAATTCTGTTTTGTTTTGGAGACTCTTGGCTGCCTATATGGTACAGTGCAGCGTGAAGGAAACATTTTCCAAAACTGTGTCAGCTCAAAAGTTGTAAGAGAACCTCTCCAGCTGCTTTAACTCTCTTCATTTTTGTCATTTAATTGTCTGTCGGCACTATGTGGCAGCGTTGCATGACAACCCATCTCACCACGGAAAGGAACCTAACAGCTTTGGTAAGAGAGGAGAAAAGGACCTGGCCAGTAAGGGGCTCGAACCCACGACTTTGGCGTTATGAGCACCATGCTCTAACCAACTGAGCTAACCGGCCTCATGACAGTGGTCCTCTCTGTGCAGCGCCTTTTACTTCCATTGACAAATGATAGCGATTCGAAGAGAGATCCTTCAGACCAGCAAGCAAACCCACGGCTATTTCGGTTTTCTATCTAGGCAACGTTGGTGTCTGCAATAGCATACATGAAAGCGTGATGCAATTTCTGTGGCTACATTTGTTGCACGTCATGCACAGTAAGAGTGTTTCTAACACCAAATAAAAAGTCAACAATTAACGATCACGCCTTCTCCTCAGTTAACCCACTGAAACCCTTGCTGTTAACAGATCTTTACTGCGTGCTTTACGAGCACCTACATATCGTGTCGGTTCTTTCAGCTTTATTCATTAGGTTTTCAAAGGCATAAGTAGAGCACCAGAGGTGCGAACGCAAGATGTGTGGTCATCTGAAGAACTCATTTCCATGGCAGCAGGGCCAAGTGATTTAGCGTATTTATAGTACCAGGAAAGGAGAAGCAGCACTTCGCCTTTGCCGCGGAGGCACAAGGATACGTGTGGCAAACGCCATAGTCGGCAGGATTCAAACCTGCGCAGGGAGTTCTCAACGGATTTCGAGTACATCGCCTTAACCACTCGGCCACAACTACAGCGAGCTCACCCCCGCCGCATTCCTCCTATAATCTAACACGGCAGGATGCGAGGTGGCTGCGGAAACGTTTTCAAAGTCGCTCTCCGTTAAAAAAAAATAAATACCTTTGACAAAATACGTGCCGGCAGACAGATATGCCTCAGAGGGTTTAAGGCTGGCTTCACGTTCAAATGATAAAGTCTCCCCGTCCGGATGTCAAAATGCAACTTTGGCAGACAGAAAAAACATCAATAAACCACAAATGTGGATAAGGATTTTACAAGCTGCACCACACTGCACTTTCCAAAGCATTTACATTCCTGTTAGACGCAGGAATTGCCTTTGATTTGCGCGCTTACGAACGCCATGAAAAACGAAACAAAACTAAAGCCCTCAGCTCCTGCACTTGATTATAATGCCGTTACGTGTCGAAGCAGGAATTTATGTCATCCTACCACTGCAACACGGGGAATAGAGGGAAATGAGCACACACTACGTACGTCTCAATCACTCCCTAGAGTCGTAAGGCGCATTGAAGGGTGCACCCCCATCATTTATCGTTGCGCCTCTGTGAAAGGAAAGCTCTTGAGCAGTCTTTGAAACAGCTCGGATTAAACACTTGATTGCTTCCATGTGTATCTGGAGCCCATTTCTTATTTTCACTTCACGCCGCCCAAAGCATTTCTAAAACATGAGATTCGCGTTTGGGAATGCGCCCTGCCCTACGAATAAAACAGGTCTACGGGTCTGAAACCTGCTCCACGGAAAACAGTTCTGTTGCGCTTTTGATCAAAGGGAGATTCGCTGTTCTTACTTTTTGATGACATAACACCCAAAGGGGCTTCTTTGGAGCTGGATTCCAACCAGCATCCTAAAGTTTCTTGGCGGTATCCTTTACAGTCCTCTGTTCGGTCGACAAGGGACAGAAGGGGGCAGCTTTCCTCACACACACAGTGCAATGTACTGTAGTGTTCCCGTTCATTGAATTCGCAGTTCTGCATCAGACCTCTAACTCGTTTCCTTAGCTTGGATTTAAGCCATGAAGCAGGCTTCTAGTGTATAAACGTCTAGAGGAATCACAAACTATTTGAGAGGCCATCATCCCAGGGGGAACTGACAAAGTCTATCTCTAAACACCTAGCGCAATCTCTCGAGAGACTGTCAAAAATCGCTTTCTCCGTTTCCGTTGCAAGTAAGTGAAAACGCGGTCTCAAACCAGAGCCACTTGGCAGCAGCGGCACGTAAATACTGTTACTGTCACTGCTCGATACTGACGTTAGCCTACTATACCATGTTCAGCCACCGCTAGGAAATGTACGGCTCTAGTACTGGAGCAAACAACAGGAGGGCCAAAGGCACACGGGCACACATGTCAGACATGGAGAGTGACGAGAATGGGACTCAAACCCATGCGTGCAGAGTACAGTGGATTAGCAGTCCATTGCCTTAACCACTCGGCCACCTCATCTAGGAAACTGGGCTGTCCAGACATGGGTTGCCGCGCTCCAGATGATCTTTTTCTTTTTTTTTCCCTCGTACTCGAGGGTCATTTTCCTGTTCCACATGCGATTTCAACATTTTCCTTGGGAGATGTCAAGCCAGCAAGCCACTACTGTGGTTCAGTGGCCATTGTGGAGTTCAGTGGCCCTGTTGTACACAGAAAGCACATTGAGCTCCTTGGACATGAAAAGTTCCAGATAAAAGCCATTTGTCATCCTTTCTCTTGGTGTCGATGTTGCTATTGTATGTAAAGGTGGCAACTTGCTCAGCGAACAGGCGGAGCACACACCGAATGCAGATGTGTCTGAGTGGTGTGTCCAAGTGGCTGCAAAACGACAGCACTCCCAGGGTGCCGTGGCTTAGTTGGTTAAAGTGCCTGTCTAGTAAACAGGAAATCCTGGGTCCGAATCCCAGCGGTGCCTTTTTTGTTCTGTGTTCTTGAACAGAACTGGTCATTATGGACAACCGCCTACAGCTAGACTTAATTAAATGCAAGTATTCATTTCCTGTCTTTAACGCGACTTGTTTTTCTTAAAATGGATGCAACTTGCAAAACATGAAATACAAACCTTGCTAATCAGCGCTAGCGGCTGGCAAAAAAAAAGAAGTCAGCAATGTTTTTTTTCTTTAACCTTAACCCTGCTAATAGAGAAGAGTTAAACGACCGAGTCTATGCAGCTTAAACGGTGCGCACGTCGGGTTCTTAGCTGAAAGGGTGGTAAATCACGCTCACCCCAGTCCTTAATCTTTTAAAAGGATACAAAATTGAACCTAGTCGCCACATCACATACATCCTGTTCAATAATAAAAAGGTAACATCTATCCTCGCTCCAGAGTAAATCTCACGTTGAGGGCATCTTTTTTTTCACTTTACCGTGAATCGAGCTCGGCTGCACAGAGGAGAGAGCAGAGCAATGAGGTCACGGGGACAGGGGAGTCACACGCTGGCGGTTTGAATACGCGGAAGATCACTGAGGGATCCACAGTATATGGACCCTCCGTGCGCCATCAGTCCGCACTCCGGACTCTGAATCCTGCCATCCGAGTTAAGATCTCGGCGGAACCTGAGGCGCAGTTCCTTCTTAAAACGTAATCTGGTGAGCATTTCTAGAATCGTACTTGTATAGATGCAGCCTTTAATGTGTTGCTAGGTTAAAATTGATGACTTCTTGTATTTCAGTAGGCAACTGCCCTCTTGATTTCAGATTTAATTTCTTTATTACAGGGGCGCTTTTATGAAGACAGAGTCATGTTCAGGTACTTTGCTTGATGGAGGAAGCTCATTTCGGACTCTGTGATCTGCTCACCTGGAAAGGTCTGCTGTACTACAACAAGAGAGAAGTAGAGTCTGGAAGAAGGGACAATTTTATGATTCTTTGGAAGGTAGGTTTTTTTTACTTTGAAATCGAAATGAATCAGAATATCAGTGCAAAAGACAAACTCTTGGTTTGGTTTAAAGAGATATGGTTTTAAAACAGACAAAATGTAGAAAACAGGTGTTTCTCACTTTTGGAAAAGAATGGACCGGGGGTAATAGTTTACTAGTTGCAGTGCTGAGCTCACCGGGTTGCAGTCCCGCAATGGATAACGCGTTTGACTATGGATCAGGAGATTGTAAGTTTGACTCCTGCCTGGCTCGGGTCGTTTTTAAACGCATCGGGCTACTCCCCTAAGTAGTCTGTGCTACTTACTGCATTGTAATCGTACTCAGTAAGAGATTTCCTTCATGTAAATGAACTGCACCTGACAGCTTTAGAAAATCACCTGGGCTCAGTACGGTGCTGAGAGCTCAGCGTTGCTGTTGTTCTAATTAGCACGCACTGCATCGGCTATGAACCCGAACTTTTCAATTATTCCGATCATTAAGTCAACACGTAGTCCACATGAAAGGTAGAAATATTCTCTTGTCTGTCTCTTGTTTGTATAGAACTGAATGTCCCTGACAATGTACTGTTAGTTTTAATTGAAGAACGGCATTTGTGTTCAAATATATCAGACAAGTTTACGTAACTGCTCATGCGACACTCAGTTGTAATTAGTCAAGAAATAAAGTCGAACAACAGCTGCGGGTTTGATTCTGAACGTATCAGATTGCAGCGCCTTTTACTTCAATTGACAAATGATAGAGATTCGAAGAGAGATCCTTCAGACCAGCAAGCAAACCCACGGCTATTTCGGTTTTCTATCTAGGCAACGTTGGTGTCTGCAATAGCATACATGAAAGCGTGATGCAATTTCTGTGGCTACATTTGTTGCACGTCATGCACAGTAAGAGTGTTTCTAACACCAAATAAAAAGTCAACAATTAGCGATCACGCCTTCTCCTCAGTTAACCCACTGAAACCCTTGCTGTTAACAGTTCTTTACTGCGTGCTTTACGAGCACCTACATATCGTGTCGGTTCTTTCAGCTTTATTCATTAGGTTTTCAAAGGCATAAGTAGAGCACCAGAGGTGCGAACGCAGAATGTATGGTAATCTGAAGAACTGCTTTCCATGGCAGCGGGTCCAAGCGATTTAGCGTTTTTATAGTACCGGGAAAGGAGAAGCCTGCAGTCGCCGTTGCGCATTTGCAGCATGTCCCGGGATGCATTTCGGCCTCATTTGCATAACTCCAGACCGGCAGATCGCCACGCAAGCTCGCGACGTGCGCCTGCCACACACCGAACAAACCTTTTCAGCAATTTCCAAAAAACGGGCCTGCTCGCCTGCCCACAAGGCTCCGTCTCTTACCTGCTCTCCAGAGCCTGCTGCCTTCTGTGCTTTTCTCTCGGCACTGCTGCAGCGCACACAACTCCTGCAGCGGGAGGGGGGGAGAAAGTTCCCGCGCTCCGCCGCAGGGAAGGCTCGCTCCGTGCGCACACGTCCTTTCGATGCCAGTCCAACAAGTGCTCCGCATTAGCTGCGTCGGGGCTCCGGCGTGTCGCACCTCACCTCACCTCGCACTGCCCCCTCCTTGAATGTCTGCCGCTGGGCATGCCCCGCTCTCCTCCGCCTTATCTTATCGCGTGTGAGCACCGACAATGGCCACAATGCCGGGGAATGGCACCTGTAAAGTGTTAATTGGGGCACAGGAACAGCCCGTCTCGTCTCGGGGGGGCCGGCTTCAGAGACAATACAGCAAACACAGCGGGGTGGGGGAAGAAGACGACACCACACATGCGGGTACATTCAGCTCCGGCGGGAACGAGACATTTGTCGGTCTTTTCAAGTGCCGAGAGCCGAGCAATCCTTCACTTGTATCGTTTCTCCCCGGTGACTAGATCTGGCCCTGCGACTCTCGACTGGGCTCACCCCCGGGGCAGCCCAGCAGGTGTGAGCCTGGCCGGCACCGGATGGGAGATTCCACCCCGGAAAAGCTCCGGTTGCTGCTGCTCCTGCAAGAGGTGTGACTGGGACCAGTAGGGAGCGCTCACCCTGCGGGCTGTGTGGCTCTCTGACGCCCCAGCCTCCTGATGGCGACACTCTGCTGCACAAACAGAGGTCAAACCGAGGTCCCGACCCTCCTTGGCCATTAGGAAACCCCAGGGCGTCTCTCAAAAAGAGACGCCGGGGGTGTCCCTCTGGTGTTAGTGCTCCCCTTTACCCATCAGTCGGGGTCTCCTCCTAATCCCCGTCTCACCTGTAACAATCAATGACGAGGCCCCCCTGTCCGTGAGATTTAGTACTCGCGCAAGAGACCGGGGGCAGAGCGCGAACGCGGTCCCCCGCCCCCCACAAAGTGCGCGCTCTGGGTCCTGCAACACAGTGGAAGGGCAGCGAGAAGGAGCCTCTTGCTCTGACGCCGCAAGGCCACAAGAGGGCGGAGGCGCCGTGCGCCCGGCCGACGTGTTGGACCGGTGCGCTTTACGTGCTGAAATAAACACGCGAAAGCCCCGAAATGTTTCCAGAGTGCTGTGCACTGGAGGATTTTGTCTGGTGAAGACTTGCCTGGTGCTCCTCCGTGCAGATTGTTTGTCCTCCTCCAGTGCGGGACGAGCCAACACAAGGGAGCGCATTCGCCAACATCCAGGCACGCAATGCGATTTGGAAAGCAGCTCCTTTCCAAAGAGTTGCACACGAACGATCCTTCAGTCCCGCTCGGGGGGCACGGAACCCCCTCCACACACAGCTTCAAGTAGCGAGTCAGGCGCCGGGGCTTTCGCTTACGGCCACACCACCCTGAACACGCCCGATCTCGTCTGATCTCGGAAACTAAGCAGCGTCGGGCCTGGTTAGTACTTGGATGGGAGACTGCCTGGGAATACCAGGTGCTGTAAGCTTTTGCTCTCCCGGCCAGCAGGGGTTGCCGTTGGTGCCGTAGGCTTTGGGAGGAAAACCTGCAGGATGGAAAGGTGATCTATAGCCTCATCTCTAGAGATGTTTTGTTGCTGTGGCATGTGTGTGACCCATATTCAAAAAAAAAAACCCGTCTGTAAAACGAATATCGAAGCTGCCTCTAAATCTGCAAATGAAGATGAGTCGATAAACCACTCATTTTTCGTATAACTAGACATATATTCATTTGTTACCGATTTCATTCATTGAGCACGGATACAATAGAGGTACAGCCATTCACTGTTTTACATGTCTGCACTGGTACAGAACCGAGCAATCAGAAAACGGGTGAAACTGTCTTTAGACTCAGCATACAGTACCGAGGCCCCCCATTACCAAATAAAGGCTAACCTCGATAATCAGCCTAAAGAACGCAGACTACAGCAAAACGACTGACTTTGAAAAGGGAATGAACGTCCGGAAGGAGTAGTGGAACTAGCTTGAGATGCTTCTCCGGACCCCTAACTAAAAGCCAGCGAGAACCAGCAGCGGCGTCCACTCCTGTCGAACCGGGATCCTTACGCAGCCACGCAGCTCGTGGTGTCCTAACCCTCCCGTATCTGATTTTGAACCAAGCACATCAGGGGAGAGCGCGAACCCAGTCCCCCACTACCAGAAATTATGCAGTCGAGATTCCCACATTTGGGGAATTCGCAGGGGTCAGCACAGCCGGAGTGCAATGGCCGAGCCTCGCCCTGGGTGAACCTCCTTCTTGATCAAGGTATCTCCCCTGCCAGGTAAGTATGAGTTAAACAGGCCCCTGCAAGCGGCCCGCACCCACAGCACAAATCGCGCAGCCTAGGCCACCTCCTCCTGCTGGGCCCACTCTTTCACACACTCACACGCCACACTAACACTCAAAAGTGTGGGCAAAACGAGAAAACGAGCGCGCCGTTTCCTACACATCTGCAGTCGCCGTTGCGCATTCGCAGCATGTCCCGGGATGCAATTCGGCCTCATTTGCATAACTCCAGACCGGCAGATCGCCACGCAAGCTCGCGACGTGCACCTGCCACACACCGAACAAACCTTTTCAGCAATTTCCAAAAAACGGGCCTGCTCGCCTGCCCACAAGGCTCCGTCTCTTACCTGCTCTCCAGAGCCTGCTGCCTTCTGTGCTTTTCTCTCGGCACCGCTGCAGTGCACACAACTCCTGCAGCGGGAGGGGGGGAGAAAGTTCCCGCGCTCCGCCGCAGGGAAGGCTCGCTCCGTGCGCACACGTCCTTTCGATGCCAGTCCAACAAGTGCTCCGCATTAGCTGCGTCGGGGCTCCGGCGTGTCGCACCTCACCTCACCTCGCACTGCCCCCTCCTTGAATGTCTGCCGCTGGGCATGCCCCGCTCTCCTCCGCCTTATCTTATCGCGTGTGAGCACCGACAATGGCCACAATGCCGGGGAATGGCACCTGTAAAGTGTTAATTGGGGCACAGGAACAGCCCGTCTCGTCTCGGGGGGGCCGGCTTCAGAGACAATACAGCAAACACAGCGGGGCGGGGGAAGAAGACGACACCACACATGCGGGTACATTCAGCTCCGGCGGGAACGAGACATTTGTCGGTCTTTTCAAGTGCCGAGAGCCGAGCAATCCTTCACTTGTATCGTTTCTCCCCGGTGACTAGATCTGGCCCTGCGACTCTCGACTGGGCTCACCCCCGGGGCAGCCCAGCAGGTGTGAGCCTGGCCGGCACCCGGATGGGAGATTCCACCCCGGAAAAGCTCCGGTTGCTGCTGCTCCTGCAAGAGGTGTGACTGGGACCAGTAGGGAGCGCTCACCCTGCAGGCTGTGTGGCTCTCTTACGCCCCAGCCTCCTGATGGCGACACTCTGCTGCACAAACAGAGGTCAAACCGAGGTCCCGACCCTCCTTGGCCATTAGGAAACCCCAGGGCGTCTCTCAAAAAGAGACGCCGGGGGTGTCCCTCTGGTGTTAGTGCTCCCCTTTACCCATCAGTCGGGGTCTCCTCCTAATCCCCGTCTCACCTGTAACAATCAATGACGAGGCCCCCCTGTCCGTGAGATTTAGTACTCGCGCAAGAGACCGGGGGCAGAGCGTGAACGTGGTCCCCCGCCCCCCACAAAGTGCGCGCTCCGGGTCCTGCAACACAGCGGAAGGGCAGCGAGAAGGAGCCTCTTGCTCTGACGCCGCAAGGCCACAAGAGGGCGGAGGCGCCGTGCGCCCGGCCGACGTGTTGGACCGGTGCGCTTTACGTGCTGAAATAAACACGCGAAAGCCCCGAAATGTTTCCAGAGTGCTGTGCACTGGAGGTTTTTGTCTGGTGAAGACTTGCCTGGTGCTCCTCCGTGCAGATTGTTTGTCCTCCTCCAGTGCGGGACGAGCCAACACAAGGGAGCGCATTCGCCAACATCCAGGCACGCAATGCGATTTGGAAAGCAGCTCCTTTCCAAAGAGTTGCACACGAACGATCCTTCAGTCCCGCTCGGGGGGCACGGAACCCCCGCCACACACAGCTTCAAGTAGCGAGTCAGGCGCCAGGGCTTTCGCTTACGGCCACACCACCCTGAACACGCCCGATCTCGTCTGATCTCGGAAGCTAAGCAGCGTCGGGCCTGGTTAGTACTTGGATGGGAGACTGCCTGGGAATACCAGGTGCTGTAAGCTTTTGCTCTCCCGGCCAGCAGGGGTCGCCGTTGGTGCCGTAGGCTTTGGGAGGAAAACCTGCAGGATGGAAAGGTGATCTATAGCCTCATCTCTAGAGATGTTTTGTTGCTGTGGCATGTGTGTGACCCATATTCAAAAAAAAAAACCCGTCTGTAAAACGAATATCGAAGCTGCCTCTAAATCTGCAAATGAAGATGAGTCGATAAACCACTCGTTTTTCGTATAACTAGACATATATTCATTTGTTACCGATTTCATTCATTGAGCACGGATACAATAGAGGTACAGCCATTCACTGTTTGACATGTCTGCACTGGTACAGAACCGAGCAATCAGAAAACGGGTGAAACTGTCTTAAGACTCAGCATACAGTACCGAGGCCCCCCATGACCAAATAAAGGCTAACCTCGATAATCAGCCTAAAGAACGCAGACTACAGCAAAACGACTGACTTTGAAAAGGGAATGAACGTCCGGAAGGAGTAGTGGAACTAGCTTGAGATGCTTCTCCGGACCCCTAACTAAAAGCCAGCGAGAACCAGCAGCGGCGTCCACTCCTGTCGAACCGGGATCCTTACGCAGCCACGCAGCTCGTGGTGTCCTAACCCTCCCGTATCTGATTTTGGACCAAGCACATCAGGGGAGAGCGCGAACGCAGTCCCCCACTTCTAGAAATTATGCAGTCGAGATTCCCACATTTGGGGAATTCGCAGGGGTCAACACAGCCGGAGTGCAATGGCCGAGCCTCGCCCTGGGTGAACCTCCTTCTTGATCAAGGTATCTCCCCTGCCAGGTAAGTATGAGTTAAACAGGCCCCTGCAAGCGGCCCGCACCCACAGCACAAATCGCGCAGCCTAGGCCACCTCCTCGCCCCGCACGCCACCGCCTCCTGCTGGGCCCACTCTTTCACACACTCACACGCCACACTAACACTCAAAAGTGTGGGCAAAACGAGAAAACGAGCGCGCCGTTTCCTACACATCTGCAGTCGCCGTTGCGCATTCGCAGCATGTCCCGGGATGCAATTTGGCCTCATTTGCATAACTCCAGACCGGCAGATCGCCACGCAAGCTCGCGACGTGCGCCTGCCACACACCGAACAAACCTTTTCAGCAATTTCCAAAAAACGGGCCTGCTCGCCTGCCCACAAGGCTCCGTCTCTTACCTGCTCTCCAGAGCCTGCTGCCTTCTGTGCTTTTCTCTCGGCACCGCTGCAGTGCACACAACTCCTGCAGCGGGAGGGGGGGAGAAAGTTCCCGCGCTCCGCCGCAGGGAAGGCTCGCTCCGTGCGCACACGTCCTTTCGATGCCAGTCCAACAAGTGCTCCGCATTAGCTGCGTCGGGGCTCCGGCGTGTCGCACCTCACCTCACCTCGCACTGCCCCCTCCTTGAATGTCTGCCCCTGGGCATGCCCCGCTCTCCTCCGCCTTATCTTACCGCGTGTGAGCACCGACAATGGCCACAATGCCGGGGAATGGCACCTGTAAAGTGTTAATTGGGGCACAGGAACAGCCCGTCTCGTCTCGGGGGGGCCGGCTTCAGAGACAATACAGCAAACACAGCGGGGCGGGGGAAGAAGACGACACCACACATGCGGGTACATTCAGCTCCGGCGGGAACGAGACATTTGTCGGTCTTTTCAAGTGCCGAGAGCCGAGCAATCCTTCACTTGTATCGTTTCTCCCCGGTGACTAGATCTGGCCCTGCGACTCTCGACTGGGCTCACCCCCGGGGCAGCCCAGCAGGTGTGAGCCTGGCCGGCACCCGGATGGGAGATTCCACCCCGGAAAAGCTCCGGTTGCTGCTGCTCCTGCAAGAGGTGTGACTGGGACCAGTAGGGAGCGCTCACCCTGCGGGCTGTGTGGCTCTCTTACGCCCCAGCCTCCTGATGGCGACACTCTGCTGCACAAACAGGCGCCGTCCTTCGGGGGAGGCGTCAAACCGAGGTCCCGACCCTCCTTGGCCATTAGGAAACCCCAGGGCGTCTCTCAAAAAGAGACGCCGGGGGTGTCCCTCTGGTGTTAGTGCTCCCCTTTACCCATCAGTCGGGGTCTCCTCCTAATCCCCGTCTCACCTGTAACAATCAATGACGAGGCCCCCCTGTCCGTGAGATTTAGTACTCGCGCAAGAGACCGGGGGCAGAGCGCGAACGCGGTCCCCGCCCCCCACAAAGTGCGCGCTCCGGGTTCCCTCTCGGGGCCCTGCAACACAGCGGAAGGGCAGCGAGAAGGAGCCTCTTGCTCTGACGCCGCAAGGCCACAAGAGGGCGGAGGCGCCGGGCGCCCGGCCGACGTGTTGGACCGGTGCGCTTTACGTGCTGAAATAAACACGCGAAAGCCCCGAAATGTTTCCAGAGT
Organism: Lepisosteus oculatus; assembly: GCF_040954835.1. Taxonomy (NCBI): domain Eukaryota; kingdom Metazoa; phylum Chordata; class Actinopteri; order Semionotiformes; family Lepisosteidae; genus Lepisosteus; species Lepisosteus oculatus. Next base: position 79,289 of record NW_027168298.1, read on the forward strand.
GCTGTGCACTGGAGGTTTTTGTCTGGTGAAGACTTGCCTGGTGCTCCTCCGTGCAGATTGTTTGTCCTCCTCCAGTGCGGGATGAGCCAACACAAGGGAGCGCATTCGCCAACATCCAGGCACGCAATGCGATTTGGAAAGCAGCTCCTTTCCAAAGAGTTGCACACGAACGATCCTTCAGTCCCGCTCGGGGGGCACGGAACCCCCGCCACACACAGCTTCAAGTAGCGAGTCAGGCGCCGGGGCTTTCGCTTACGGCCACACCACCCTGAACATGCCCGATCTCGTCTGATTTCGGAAGCTAAGCAGCGTCGGGCCTGGTTAGTACTTGGATGGGAGACTGCCTGGGAATACCAGGTGCTGTAAGCTTTTGCTCTCCCAGCCAGCAGGGGTCGCCGTTGGTGCCGTAGGCTTTGGGAGGAAAACCTGCAGGATGGAAAGGTGATCTATAGCCTCATCTCTAGAGATGTTTTGTTGCTGTGGCATGTGTGTGACCCATATTCAAAAAAAAAAAACCCGTCTGTAAAACGAATATCGAAGCTGCCTCTAAATCTGCAAATGAAGATGAGTCGATAAACCACTCGTTTTTCGTATAACTAGACATATATTCATTTGTTACCGATTTCATTCATTGAGCACGGATACAATAGAGGTACAGCCATTCACTGTTTGACATGTCTGCACTGGTACAGAACCGAGCAATCAGAAAACGGGTGAAACTGTCTTTAGACTCAGCATACAGTAACCACTCGGCCACCTCGTCTAGGAAACTGGGCTGTCCTGACATGGGTTGGCGCACTCCAGTTGATCTTTTTCTTTTTTTTCCCTCATACTCGAGGGTCATTTTCCTGTTCCACATGCGATTTCAACATTTTCCTTGGGAGATGTCAAGCCAGCAAGCCACTGCTGTGGTTCAGTGGCCAGTGTGGAGTTCAGTGGCCCTGTTGTACACAGAAAGCACATTGAGCTCCTTGGACATGAAAAGTTCCAGATAAAAGCCATTTGTCATCCTTTCTCTTGGTGTCGATGTTGCTATTGTATGTAAAGGTGGCAACTTGCTCAGCGAGCAGGCGGAGCACACACCGAATGCAGATGTGTCTGAGTGGTGTGTCCAAGTGCCTGCAAAAGGACAGCACTCCCGGGGCGCCGTGGCTTAGTTGGTTAAAGCGCCTGTCTAGTAAACAGAAAATCCTGGGTCCGAATCCCAGCGGTGCCTTTTTTTGTTCTGTGTTCTCGAACAGAACTGGTCATTATGGACAACCGCATACGTCTAGACTTAATTAAATGCAAGTATTCATTTCCTGTCTTGAACGACTTGTTTTTCTTAAAATGGATGCAACTTGCAAAACATGAAATACAAACCTCGCTAATCAGCGCTCGCGGCTGGCAAAAAAAAAAGAAGTCAGCAATGTTTTTTTCTTTAACCTTAAGCCTGCTAATGGAGAAGAACCTAGTCGCCACATCACATACATCCGTTTCAACGATAAGAAGGTAACAACTATCCTCACTCCAGAGTAAATCTCACGTTGAGGGCATATTTTTTTCCACTTTACCATGAGTCGGGCTCAGCTTCACAGAGGCGAGAGCAGAGCAATGAGGTCAGGGGGATAGGGGAGTCACACGCTGGCGGTTTGAACACGCGGAAGATCACTGAGGGATCCACAGTATGTGGACCCTCCGTGCGCCATCATTCCACACTCCAGGCGCTTTTATGATGACAGAGTCAAGTTCAGGTACTTTGCTTGATGGAGGAAGCTCATTTCGGACTCTGTGATCTTCTCACCTGGAAAGTTCTGCTGTACTACTACAAGAGAGAAGTAGAGTCTGGAGGAAGGGACAATTTTATTATGCTTTGGAAGGTAATGTTTTTTTTTTCTTTGAAATCGAAATGAATCAGAATATCAGTGCAAAAGACAAACTCTTGGTTTGGTTTAAAGAGATATGGTTTTAAAACAGACAAAATGTAGAAAACAGGTGTTTCTCACTTTTGGAAAAGAATGGACCGGGGGTAATATTTTACTAGTTGCAGTGCTAAGCTCACTGGATTACAGCCCTGCAGTGTCATATGAGGGCCAGTGGTGCAATGGATAATGTGTCTGACTATGGATTAGGAGTTTGGAGGTTCGACTCCTGCCTGGCGCTGGTTGTTTTTAAACACATCAGCCTACTCCCTAAGTAGTCTGTGCTACTTACTGCATTGTAATCGTACCCAGTAAGAGATTTCCTTCATGTAAATGAACTGCACCTGACAGCTTTAGAAAAACACCTGGGCTCAGTACGGTGCTGAGAGCTCAAGTTGTGTATAATGTAATAATTTAAGTAGAATAGATTCTAATAATATAATGATCCAGTGTGTTGCACTACTTCACTGCTTCACTGCTCTATGCCGTCTGGAAATAAATCCTCAGACAACTTACTGCCCTGGGCATGTACCAATAAATTACAGGAGCACATCTATATATCACTGCATTGAAGCAGGAGACACAATCACTGCAAATACATCCTAAATACAGTGTTCCAGCACCTTTGACCTCATCCAGAACGTATCATTTCTTGAAAGGAATTGCTGTCCGAATGCACATCTGAATCCCAAACAGAATCTCTAGTAAAATACGATCATTTGTGAAACAGGTAAATGTCTCAGGGGCCCATTCCTCATTCTCAAGACACATGTATGCAGTACGTACATCATGCATTGAGCAATAGGGATTAAAGACACCACAGGTAAGGTTAGAAGACATTCTGACTATATTCTAAAATATTGGACTCATATTCTTATGATGGCAGACATGATGCTGTGTTTAAAACCGGGGTTAATGGACATTATATGACTGTCAATTCTGTTTTGTTTTGGAGACTCTTGGCTGCCTATGTGGTACAGTGCAGCGTGAAGAAAACATTTTCCAAAACTGTGTCAGCTCAAAAGTTGTAAGAAAATCTTTCCAGCTGCTTTAACTCTCTTCATTTTTGTCATTTAATTGTCTGTCGGCACTATGTAGCAGCGTTGCATGACAACCCATCTCACCACGGAAAGGAACCTAACAGCTTTTGTAAGAGAGGAGAAAAGGACCTGGCCCGTACGGGACTCGAACCTACAACCTTGGTGTTATTAGCTCTAACCAACTGAGCTAACCAGCCTCACGACAGCAATCCTCTCTGTGCTGCAAAAAATCGAACTCAGGGAATTTCTTTTGCCCTCCTTTGAATTGAAAGCCGTGTAATTCAGTGTACGGGCTTTCTCGTGCAGTTTTATAGTTCTTGTAACCCAAATCCTACACTGGCGTGAAGTGACCCCCCATTTCACAGCATTTTTCAGCTGATTTAAAATGTACCTAAAGGAGAAGCATTATTGAAGACCATCAATTACCAAGAGCTTTTGTCAAAGGTTTTGGTGGTCATTTTGAATGACCACAGAGCGCTGTGACCTCAGTTTTACATCTCATCCAAGAGACAGCGCCCTTTTACAACACAGCATCTCCGTCACTATGCTGGGGCATTGGGACCCGCACAGACCTCAGGGTGAGCGCCCCCCCGCCGGCACCATTAACACCGCTTCCAGCTGGAAACTTTGTTTTTCCCTGTAGCTCACCCTCATCCGGGTACTGACCTGGCTCACCTGCTTAGCTTCAGTGGGTTTTCAGTTGCGAGTTGCAAGGGGATGCAAGTGATGGAGCCGCTCGCTGCAAAAGCCACTGCTTTGGCTGGGAATCGAACCCGAGCCTCCCGCATGAGAAGCGAGAATTCTACCACTGAACCAACAATGCTCAGTGCCCAGGCCTTCAAAAAAGACGCTTTTTTGGTACTCTGTTAAAAAAGCATCGACATTACCTCTTTCAAAAGGCTTCACTTTCCTAGTCACATTCCAAGGCTCATTGAACCCGGGCTGTTTCCTCCAGCGGTATAGTATTGCAGTTAGACATGTAAGACTATGTCACGCTCTAACGAGACTGTCAAAAATTGCTTTCGCCGATTGTATTGCAAACCGGCGGAAGCGGGGTATTGGGAAAAGTTTTCAACTAGCAATAATCGCGCCTCGGCTAAACCTCACAGGCTACGATACTGCCAATGCGCAAAGCTGATGGTTGCCAGGCAACCGCGGGGATCCTATGGAAATCGTTATCAATCGTCTCATGGCATGTCGTTGCTGTAACGCTTCATATTTGTCGTCTTCTTCTTCTAGCTTGAGGTTTTGAAGAATTTCATGACAGACAAGGGCTCCGTCGGGAACAAAGGGCGTTGTGAGAAAACCTTTGCTTCTTTTTAGCAGCAGAAATACAACCCTTTAAATACAAGATGACAGAACAATGACGAAGGGCATGCCGGGAGGAACTCATGCACTACAGAGGAAAGGGGGCGGGCACGTACAGTTCACATTCAAGCCACAAGTACTCTTCTCGGATGTTGCACAAACAAATCCTAACGTCCTGAAAGCATTGCAGCATGTTTGTGTCCCACTTCCCGTGGCTGCAGGACGACTGACACGAACGGACAAACACAATCTGTGGCGTTTAGCGTGACATAGTCTTGCAGGCATCGTGCTGTCTCACTGCAATACTATACCAATGGAGGAAACAGCCCGGGTTCGATGAGCCTTGGAATGTGACTAGGAAAGTGAAGCCTTTTGAAAGAGGTAAAGCACTGCACAACGGAACTGAGGGAGAATCTTACAGGGGATTCTGAGCGGTGTCTGCATACACGCAGTCCGATACGGGTGCTGAAAGCTTGAGCTACTCTCAATGTCATGCTGCCTTTCCTCGGAGTAAATCTGTTACATTGAAAGAATGCTTCTCGCAGGTTCAAAAAGGGACCCTTGTTAATTGGCGAAATCAATGATTTCGAATGAATTCTGTATGCGTTAAAAGACAGCTATACACAGAAAACATGCAGGACACTGCTCATGATGTTTCCCGAGCCGAAACACAGTGCGTTTTTCCATGCCATCTGACAAAGCCCGCCCACTGAAAACTGCAGCAGATCGTGTAAAGACGTTCAACTTTGTAACTACTGCACGCACAGGAAGCAGTGTAAATTCCTCTTTTCAAACTGTCAAAGGTTTGCTTTGCGAACGCTGCAGGACATCGCACAATCTCTTTTGAACGGGGACAAACAATTTCTTATGGGGCGCAGTAAGTACAGACATTTAAAAAGCTCCACTCATGCCGACGATGCAGCATGAAGAAGCGCAACCTAACGTTTGACAGACAAAAGCCGGGCGCCGCTACGAGCAATATGAAATCAAACTGACAGCACAAGGCGTTTCGCGCTGACTCAAAAGTGATCTCGACAGATGCTGTTCTCTGCATAAAGCTGAAAGAGCTAAAGAGCGTTTCTGTTGAGACGTAACACGCTCGTTTCTTTCTACCATGATGTTACCATGACAAAATCTGTCTTTAAACACCTTGCTCAGTCTCTGACGAGACTGTCAAAAATTGCTTTCGCCGATTGTATTGCAAACCGGCGGAAGCGGGGTATTGGGAAAAGTTTTCAACTAGCAATAATCGCGCCTCGGCTAAACCTCACAGGCTACGATACTGCCACTGCGCAAAGCTGACGGTTGCCAGGCAACCGCGGGGATCCTATGGAAATCGTTATCAATCGTCTCATGGCATGTCGTTGCTGTAATGCTTCATATTTGCGGCCGGACACTTCCCGCCCCCCAAAGAAAAGAGCGCCAATCAGACAGGCGGAGACCGAGGACTCGGAGAGCAGACGGCCACAGTCGCCGTAATAAGAGCGATTGTGAGCGGTTTTGTTTTCTCTCTTTGACCAGCCCAGCTGCGCCCCACCCGAAGGCAGGGAAGCACAAAAATTGTGTGGAACTCATTCATGCTCCTCTCCATGGAAATCTTTAGTAAAAGGCAAAAGATTTGTACGAGATGAAGAGAAACCAGAGTGCGTGGCTGGACAGCTGCAGGAGCCCAGGCTGCCTTCAAGGCCTCTGCCCTGCCGGTCGTGGTTGGCAATGCACCAAACGAGCCAGTGGGGCCCGTTCAGCTCTGGGCTCATCGCCTGCGGCTCTCGGCTTACCTGGCAGGGGAGATACCTTGATCAGCCTGTAGTTGGAGTAGTTGGATTGTTTTCTTGTTTTGTGGAAGCAGTGTTTGTTTTGCAGTTTGAGATGGCAACCTTTGGATCCCGCAAGAATGCTGTACGTTTTGAGCTTTTGGATGACCTCTTCATGGATCGTATGCAGTTCAGCAGAAAAGTGTTACAGAAGGAACTTGGCTTTGAACCTCGGCACTTGGATTTCATCTTCGCTCTCCCAGGTCAGAAAGCATTTGAGGTTGTTTTTGCTACCTATTCTCTGTTTGAACAATGCGTGGATGTGTTTGAGGCAAAAAGAGGGAAAGTTCCTGCCCTTGAGAAGATCAGCTTGCAGCCTCTGACACAGAGAGAGAGGAAAACGGTGCATGTTGTAATGTTCTCGGAACTGGCAAAGACGGAGGACATTCACACCTGGCTTAAGCAGTACTGCACCGTCCACCATGGAACTGAGGTTAGAGATGTTGACGGTATAAAAACAGGAGCAAGGAAATTCGAGGTTCGCTTGCTACCGGACAATGTAAATGGAGGCTTAAGGCACCTGCCCTCTACAATCCGGCTGGGCGCCTGCAATGGCTATGTTTTTTATGTGGGACAACCAAAGGTGTGTCGGCGCTGTGGTGCTGTGGGACACCTGGCATCGTCCTGCACTGTGAAATGCTGCAAGACCTGTGGCAAACAGGGACATTTAGCCTCTGACTGTTCAATGCTGCCAAAGTGCAATTTATGTGGCTCGGAACGACACGTTTTTAAGAACTGCCCTCACGCCTACGCCAATAAACTCAAAATGAGAAAGGATGAGGCAGTGCTTGTTTCAGCCAAACCGGCCCGAAAAGCCAAAGCAAACAACAAGTCAAACAAAGAACCCTTGTTGGACAAAGACTCTCAGCCTCCAGCCAGGATCAGTCCTGCTGTGGCTCCGGGGCTGGTGGAAGAGAAATCCACTACGCTCCCACAACCGCAGACTGCACCAGACAAGCACGAGGGTTTGAAAACCCCCGAGAACAGCGAGGACCCCTCCCCCACTCCTGCTCCTCAAAACGAGGGCCAGTGTGGGGCCCCCCGGTAGAGCGGGTCCAGCGACGATACCCAGGATTCAGCGGAGCTGCTTTTCTCAGACTCTGCAAGTGCTACAGATGCCCTCCTCTCCTCCATCCAGTCCATCACGGAGGATCTGCAACAGCTGGTGGGTGAGGGGGAAGAGGAGACTGGTGCATAGCCTGCACCCCTTTCCCCTCAGTGCTCCCAGGAGCTGGACTTGAGGAAAAGGAAAAATGACTCTGTTTTCTTCCCGAGCGAGGAGGAAGGAGAGCATGGCGATGGGGACAGCAGGAACCCCTCCACCCCTCCTTCTACCCCCTTCCTTGAAATGGACTCCGTGAATGCTTTTACTGCTGCCACCCTGATGAAGGCTCATTCAGAGGATGGCTGGCAGGAAATTGGTAAGAAGAAAAAGAAAAAGAAAAAGGTAACAGGTGAGACCGAAGAGAAATTTGTTTTGTAAAGACTGGTTCCACTTTCTTATGTAATATGGCTCTAAACATAATTTCTCTTAACACCAGAGGTATCAATGACAGAGTTAAATGTCAGTGTGTCTTTGATTACCTCCAGCAGAGAGAGGGAGATGTGTTGATGTTGCAGGAGTGTGCTTTAGCCTATCAAGAGAGGTATAAAAGCTTTGAAGATAGGTGGGATAAAGGGCCTTCTGTTTGGTCAGGGGACAATAACAACAGAGCCTCTGGCGTGGCCATTCTTTTCAAAGGATGGGCTTTCAAATTGAAAAGTATTCAGAGGGTCATAGATGGCAGGTTGCTGTGTGTGGATGTGGAATGGGGGACCGTTAACCTGCGGCTAATCAATGTGTATTGTCCTACTGACGTGGGAGGAAGGGTGGAGCTACTCAAGGCACTCTCTCCCCTATTGTTAAGTAGCACAGACGTGATAGTGGGAGGGGATTTTAATTGTATCTTAGAGCACACAGACAGGCAGTCTAGCTCTCCGATAAAATTGGATTCCAGCTCACTGGCCCTGCAAAACTTAGTTCAAGACTTTAAACTCTCAGACACATATAGATGTATATATCCCACAACAGCAGGATATACATGGTCAAGGAGGAATAGCAGCTCCAGAATTGACTATTGCTTTGTCTCAGAGAGAGGGAAAGTTGTTGGGGTCACTCTTCAGCCTGTCTTCTTCTCAGATCATCAGGCTTTAGGGTGTAGAGTGGAACTCCAGGGCGGGACTGTCTTTGGCCCAGGCCTCTGGAAACTCAACACTAAGCTGCTAGAGAACGAGGGGGTAGTATCCCGCTACAAGGAGAAACTATCACAGTGGCTGTCCTTGCAGTGTCTGTACGGGTCAGTAGGAGAGTGGTGGGAGGAGGTGAAGATGAGGACAAAGGCCTTTTTCATGGCTGAGGGAAGGAAGGCTGCTGCCAGATGGAGAGGAGTGCTAGCCAGGAAACAGAGGCAGCTGCAGCGTCTCTACACGATGCTGCACAGTGGCTCCGCTGTGCTCGAGGATATCACCCTTTTAAAAAAGGACATCCGGAGCATAGCCGAAGAAAGTAGTCGAGGAGTGCTGTTAAGAAGCAGAGTGCAGTTCTTGGAAGAAAATGAGAAGTGTACTCGCTTCTTTTTCAGGAAAGTGGTAGGCTCCAAGTCTGTCATGGAAAGTGTAGTTGATGAGGAGGGACGAGAGAGAACAGAGCCGAGTGCTATCCTCTCCTGCACCAAGGCCTTCTACTCAAGACTGTACAGCTCTACAGAGGTAAAGGATGAAGAAATTCATTTTTTTACCTCAAAGCTAGAAAACGTTTTGAGTGAAGAAGATAGGGAAGTACTTGAGAGGGATTTGACAATAGAAGAGCTGAGACAGGCTATGGAGAGCTTACAGAAGAGGAAAACTCCGGGTGCTGACGGGCTCCCTAAAGAATTTTATTGCACCTTTTGCGATCTGCTTCAGGATCCGCTACTGCTCCTATTCGAGGAAAGCTATAAGACAGAATTGCTGCCTGACTCCTTAAGAGAAGGCACTATCTCTCTCTTGTTTAAGAAAGGAGCAAAGAATGACATAAAGAACTGGAGACCCCTCAGCCTGTTAGGCGTGGACACTAAGATCCTGTCCAAAGCCCTTTTCCTGCGCCTACAAAATGTAGTGGCCTCACTGGTAGGGAAAGAACAGACTTGTGGGATAGCAGGACGCCTGATGAGCGACAACCTGGCCTTGTTGAGGGATGTCTGTCTGTACTCAGAGGATCGCTCCCTCCCTCTGTGCATTTTAGGTGTAGACCTAGAAAAGGCCTTTGACCGCCTAAACCGGCAGTACTTAAAATTGGTACTTGAGCACATGAATTTTGGCCCCATCATGAGAAAGTGGATTAACCTGCTGTACACAGGTAGCAACAGCAGAGTAATGGTTAATGGCAATAGATCACACCCCTTTGAAGTCTGTTCAGGGGTGAGGCAGGCCTGCCCATTATCCCCCTTGTTATTCGTTTTGGCTATGGAGCCCTTAGCCTGTGCCTTGCGCCAGGATCAGGCCATTAATGGGATACCAGTGCCTGGAAGTGGGGGAGGAGAGGTAAAGACATCTCTATACATGGATGACGTCACCCTGCTCCTCTCTGACAATGCCTCAATTAGCAGAGCTCTGCAGTGCTGTGATCGTTTCTCTTTGGCTTCATCCGCAAAAATTAACAAATCTAAGAGTGAGATTTTTTATCAGAACTGGAGGGAGCCAAAAGAAGGACATGATCTCAGGCTGCAAGAGAAGAGAATTAATTTACAGGTGCCATTCCCCGGCATTGTGGCCATTGTCGGTGCTCACACGCGATAAGATAAGGCGGAGGAGAGTGGGGCATGCCCAGCGGCAGACATTCAAGGAGGGGGCAGTGCGAGGTGAGGTGAGGTGAGGTGCGACACCCCGGAGCCCCGACGCAGCTAATGCGGAGCACTTGTTGGACTGGCATCGAAAGGACGTGTGCGCACGGAGCGAGCCTTCCCTGCGGCGGAGCGCGGGAACTTTCTCCCCCCCTCCCGCTGCAGGAGTTGTGTGCGCTGCAGCGGTGCCGAGAGAAAAGCACAGAAGGCAGCAGGCTCTGGAGAGCAGGTAAGAGACGGAGCCTTGTGGGCAGGCGAGCAGGCCCGTTTTTTGGAAATTGCTGAAAAGGTTTTGTTCGGTGTGTGGCAGGCGCACGTCGCGAGCTTGCGTGGCGATCTGCCGGTCTGGAGTTATGCAAATGAGGCCGAATTGCATCCCGAGACATGCTGCGAATGCGCAATGGTGACTGCAGATGTGTAGGAAACGGTGCGCTCGTTTTCTTGTTTTGCCCACACTTTTGAGTGTTAGTGTGGCGTGTGAGTGTGCGAAAGAGTGGGCCCAGCAGGAGGCGGTGGCGTGCAGGGCGAGGAGGTGGCCTAGGCTGCGCAATTTGTGCTGTGGGTGCGGGCCTCTTGCAACTTGGTTTATTTGGTTTATTTATGGTTCGCATAAATAAAACCGGAAAAGAGGAATTTATTCTGCTTCCTGTGCGTGCAGTAGTTACAAAGTTGAACGTCTTTACACGATCTGCTGCAGTTTTCAGTGGGCCGGCTTTGTCAGATGGCTTGGAAAAACGCACTGTGTTTCGGCTCGGGAAACATCATGAGCAGTGTCCTGCATGTTTTCTGTGTATAGCTGTCTTTTAACGCATACAGAATTCATTCGAAATCATTGATTTCTCCAATTAACAAGGGTCCCTTTTTGAACCTGCCAGAAGCATTCTTTCAATGTAACAGATTTACTCCGGGGAAAGGCAGCATGACATTGAGAGTAGCTCAAGCTTTCAGCACCCGTATCGGACTGCGTGTATGCAGACACCGCTCAGAATCCCCTGTAAGATTCTCCTTCAATTCCATTTTGCAGTGCTTTTTTCACGATTTCGGAAGCTGTCTCCGGGACGTGCTGATTCCACACATCCTGAATAAATCATGATATTGTTAGTTGCTGTAGCTAGACGTTCAAATGAGTTTCATGGCCAGATGGACTGTTTCCTCCAGCGGTATAGTATTGCAGTGAGACAGCACGATGCCTGCAAGACTATGTCACGCTAAACGCCACAGATTGTGTTTGTGTTGGACAGTTGGACCCTACAGTTGGACCCTCGTCGACAACCTGAATAGCTTATTCAGAAGCAGTGCTGGACCGGGAACGAACCAGCTTCTTCCCAGGCACAAGAGTGACTTGTGAGGACTCGCGGTCACACTCTGTGCATAGAGACTTTCTACCAGCCAGCCGGACTGCTGGTAGATCCCCTCGGAGCAACGACTGCCCTGCGCGCCGCAGTCAGATTCCTCCGCCCGTCCTACTCCGAGCTGCACCTTGACTGGTTGGCCGGTAGCCAGAGGACGCCGGGACAACGCCCATTGGACAACCGCTGGAACAGAGGCTGCAACAGAGCCTGTCAGCTGGTTTGGTGTTCGTGCCGGGAAATTCCAAATCCATACACAGCGGATAAGTAAACCCCATGTTCTACATTGCGTCTCGAGAATTCAATTGTACCTCAACACAAGTTGTTATCAATTTTAATTCATGAGTAATGTATTTACTTCCGAGTTTAGAGTAACAGTGGGTAATAACACTGATTAGCGATTTGGTAACCGAACGATATATATTGACATATATTCTCTGTTGTGTATCTCTTTGTGTTTGCATCTCTTCGGGATTATATACCTTGTATATTGATAACCCTCACAGTAAGGTCTGCCACTCGTATCCAGGCAGACTAGTATATGTTTGGTGCACAATTTATATTAATAAATGTATCTAGTGTATTGAACTCCTGTGTGTGCGTTGTTAGTTGTTCTGACGATTGATTTTCTAAAAGCCCCAACGAACAACCTTGTGATTACTGCTACAATTAATAATTGTCTCAGTAAACCCATCAAACCATTACATTTAATGGCGTCCCTGGGTGGGCGAGTTTAGAATGAAATGAGAATCAGTCGCACAGAATAACTGAAGTTCAGCACAGCACCGTGGCTTCTATACGCGAATACCGGGTGTGCTGATAACTGCGTAAAGAAATCCCCCTGTTTTCTAGCGTTTAGTGTAACGTGTGCTGATTGGAAATCCATCTGCTCGGGTGTCTAGATTCCATACTGTATTTTGGAAAAAGAAAAAAAAAAGTAATACTCTTAAAGTTTCTCTGACGTAATGACAATGGCTGCTAAAATGTCTGAAGTGGAGTCGCTTATAAGTACTATTTCTAGCGACGACAATCCTGGTTACTGGAGTGGTATCGAAAAGTTGAACTTTGATGATATTGAGAAGCTGCAAGTAGATTTAGTAGCTAAGGTAGCGAACCAGCTTAACACAGGAGTGTCTGTGAACGCAGTTCTGGTCCTATCGAGTTTCACCTTAAATCTAGCTAAACAGCTGGAACTGTCTTTGTCCGAGCTGACAAAGTTTCAAAAGCTTCAGGGAACGCTAGAAAGATATAGGGCGGAGCGAGTCGAGTTGTTGGATATAATCAGAGAAAAGAGAGTGAAAAATGAGGAAAGTGAAGACTGACTCAGGGAAGTTTTAGGTAAATTAGATGACTTGTCTGCTAGAGAAACTGCGGCTGAGGTAGCTAGGAGAGACCTGGAAGCGAGCTCGAAAGAAAAAGAAAAAGAAATTGAGAGTTTAAATGAGCTCAGCCAGGAAAGGCAAAAGGAGTCAGATGCTGCCGTACTGGAAGCAAAATAGACTAGATCCCACTTGCATGCCAGCCCACCTAGCAGCCCGGAGCGCTCACCCAGCGCGCCGGGAGGAGGTTTCTCCCGGCCAGGGTCTGTGGTCGGATCGGCATGGGGGAGATCGCCGAGTCCTGCGCGAAACGCAAGGGCGAGTCAATTCAGGCATAGACCCCCTGCTCCTGATCACGGCCGTCTCCCTGACCGCGGTGAAACCGTAAAAATTAACCTCCACTCCCTGAGGCAGTTAGCCAAAGATGTAGAAAGGTTTGACCCGTCAGTGTCAGGGAATAATGTGGAGACCTACATCGATGAGCTGAGATATACTTTGCAGTTTATGCCCGAAGCGTCCGAACAGGAAAAGGCTATGTAAGTAAGGAAAACTACCAGCCGAGCGGTCCACGAGTGGATGTCTAGACAAGGACCGGAGGTCTGTAATAGCTTTGAGGAGCTGTGTCAGGCAATGATCGGAGAATTTTCGGCTTTTATCGATCCCATAGCTGCTGTGGCTGCTGTGCACCATATTAAGCACGAAAAAGCTGAAGCCCCTCGCGACTATTATCAGAGGCTTAGGCGCACTTATTTTGCAGGGCGGAATGAAGAGGGTTGCGAAGAGAACGTGAATTTCAAAGGTTTATTCATTGCTAATCTGCATCCCTCAGTCAGGAAAATGATTGTGATGCACACACAGCGATGAAAATGGCTGACATTAGAAGGTTGGCTCAAAAAGCCTGGGGAGCTGAAATCTCTGCTTCCTCAGAGCGAAAACCTGCTAAAACGGCCGTGTTCGCCACTAAAGCCAGCAGGGTTGACGACTCGCCTCAGCTCGAGGCAGCTGAGGTTCCTGAGCTCGCTAAGCCCCGGCGCAAAATAGGCAGGCAGGACCGCACTAAGCGTCAGAGCCGCCGTGAGCGCTACGGGGAAGGCAAGGGCTCAGGCAGAGTCTATCATAAGACTGGACGAAGGGAGTCGACTGCAGCCCGCCTGGCCAGGCTTGAACAAGCCCTGCCTGAGAGATCAGGACAGGGTAAACCTTCCGCACCGAATGCCAGAAGTGTGAATGAGCTTAGGGGGACCACGCCCCTTCTCACTGGAGGAGGCGGGGATCCGTCCCAAGCCCCTCCCTCAGTCTATCTGATTGGGTGGGAGGGTTCCTGCCTGGAAGAAGGCTGTGACTCTGAGTTGGGCGCTGACCCCGCCCCTGAAGTCAAAGAAAAGGCAGGCTTCCAACAATTCTTAGGGAATCTCAGCCAGAAAGGCAAAGCAAGGCGTATTTATATCAAGGTTTCTCTTGAAAACGTCTTAGATAGAGAAGCACTGATTGACACTGGGGCTGAAGTTAGTTTGATGTCAGCCGATCTACTCAGCGAGCTCAAACGAGTAGCGAAAGGAAAAGGCATCAGACTTAAGGTAGAACCGTGTAAGATAGATATTTCCAGCTATACCCAGGATCATGCCAGGATCACACACCGAGTGTGGGTGGCACTTAGGTTCGGGCCAATGAACGTGGTGCATCCTGTTTACATCTCTAGGTTAAAAACAGAGCCACTACTCATTGGCCAAGACCTGCTTGACAGGCTGGAGCCTCTGGTGGACTGCCAGCGTGGAAAATTGTGGGCTCAGGTCAAAAACCCTAAGCCTGTTGCACAGCAAAAAGGGGGATTCAGTGGTTATGCTGTGATCACACAGTGCCCACTGAACACTATAGCTGAGTTGGAGGTTCCTCCTGGTTCCTCTGGACGAGAATAAATGTCTCTTCTTGCTTTCCAAAACTACAGGGAAGTCCTGCCCAGGCCAGCACTCCCACGGTCTCCCAACTACAGGAGCAGTGCTCCGAGCAGCTGCTTGACCCGCCAGGTAAAGCACACCCCCTTTTCATCCCTGAAGAAGAGTGGATCTCCCTGTCCGGTAATGAATGGGAGTCCTTTCTGTGCACCCTGGTACCTCAGGGGGTCCAGGACTACCACCCCATGGTGGTGGGAGGGGGTCCAGGTGGCAGAAGTGCAGGTTGATGATGTAATTCTTAGCCTCAGCTCTGAGAAGTCCATAATCAGTGAAGGTCTGTTCGAGGACCTGTCGCGAAGCTGTCAGGTGACCCTGGTGACGCAGTCACAGGTTCTGTGGTGGGCACCCCCACCTCATAGGTCCATTTGGAGCAAAGGAAGCTGTGTAGCTTCCATCTCCATCGGAAAAAGGAAGTTTGCTCACTACTTCCAGGTAGCACCTCAGCTGACCCATTCGGTCTGCATTGGTGCAGACCTATTGGTTCGACTGGGCGCCCAGCTGGACACAGTAAACAGTGTGCTGTGGAAACGGGTGGACCCAGATGCCCACTCTCTAAGCGGTGACCCCGAGAACATTCGGTCAGGTCAGACGATTCCTCAGGCCTGCCAGGTAGTAAACGAATCGGACCTGATCGTTCCTGCGTCAACAGCAGGGTTTCCGGTACGCCTTGTCCTAAAGAAGGGACAGAGAATGGACGCTGAGATGGTTTTCTTCCAACCATCAGCTCAGTTTATCAGACTGAACCTAGCAGTCTGTTGTACCCCCAGACTGGAACGGAATGGCCGAGCCACCTGCCTGTTGGTGCAGAACATAGCAAAACAAGATGTCAAAATCCCTGCTCGCACTGACATGGGACTGGAATTGACAATAGTTTCTATGATTTCGAACTGGCCATCCCAGTACTGGGGCAGCTCCCTGGTCCCTTGGCTTCATAAAAGCGCCCCTGTAATAAAGAAATTAAATCCAAAATCAAGAGGGCAGTTGCCTACTGAAATACAAGAAGTCATCAATTTTAACCTAGCAACACATTAAAGGCTGCATCTATACAAGTGCGATTCTAGAAATGCTCACCAGATTACGTTTTAAGAAGGAACTGCGCCTCAGGTTCCGACGAGATCTTAACTCGGATGGCAGGATTCAGAGTCCGGAGTGTGGACTGATGGCGAACGGAGGGTCCACATACTGTGGATCCCTCAGTGATCTTCCGCGTATTCAAACCGCCAGCGTGTGACTCCCCTGTCCCCGTGACCTCATTGCTCTGCTCTCTCCTCTGTGCAGCCGAGCCCGACTCACGGTAAAGTGAAAAAAACTATGCCCTCAACGTAAGATTTACTCTGGAGCGAGGATAGATGTTACCTTTTTATCATTTAACAGGATGTATGTGATGTGGTGACTAGGTTCAATTTTGTATCCTCTTTAAAAGATTAAGGACTGGGGTGAGCGTGATTTACCACCCTTTCAGCTAAGAACCCGACTTGCGCACCGTTTAAGCTGCATAGACTCGGTCGTTTAACTCTTCTCCGGTAGCAGGGTTAAGGTTAAAGAAAAAAAAATAGCTGACTCCTTTTTTTTGCCAGCCGCTAGCGCTGATTAGCAAGGCTTGTATTTCATGTTTTGCAAGTTGCATCCATTTTAAGAAAAACAAGTCGCTTTAAAGACAGGAAATGAATACTTGCATTTAATTAAGTCTAGCTGTAGGCGGGGATCTCCTGTTTACTAGACAGGCGCTTTAACCAACTAAGCCACGGCACCCCAGGAGTGTTGTCCTTTTGCAGCCACTTGGACACACCACTCAGACACATCTGCATTCGGTGTGTGCTCCGCCTGCTCGCTGAGCAAGTTGCCACCTTTACATACAATAGCAACATCGACACCAAGAGAAAGGATGACAAATGGCTTTTATCTGGAACTTTTCATGTCCAAGGAGCTCAATGTGCTTTCTGTGTACAACAGGGCCACTGAACTCCACACTGGCCACTGAACCACAGCAGTGGCTTGCTGGCTTGACATCTCCCAAGGAAAATGTTGAAATCACATGTGGAACAGGAAAATGACCCTCAAGTACGTGGGGAAAAAAAGAAAAAGATCATCTGGAGCGCGCCAACCCATGTCCGGACAGCCCAGTTTTGTCAACAAGGTGGCTGAGTGGTTAAGGTGATGGACTGCTAATCCATTGTGCTCTGCAGGCATGGGTTCGAATCCCATTCTCATTGCTCTCCATGTCTGACACGTGTGCCTGTTCGATGTTGGCCCTCCTGTCGTTTGCTCCAGTGCTAGAGCTGTAAATTTTCTAGCGGTGGCTGAACATGGTATAGTAGGCCAACGTCGGTATCGAGCAGTGACAGTAACAGTACTTACTGCGCCCCATAAGAAATCGTTTGTCCCTGTTCAAAAGAGATTGTGCGATGTCCTGCGGGGTTCGCAAAGCAAACCTTTGACAGTTTGAAAAGAGGAATTTATTCTGCTTCCTGTGCGTGCAGTAGTTACAAAGTTGAACGTCTTTACACGATCTGCTGCAGTTTTCAGTGGGCGGGCTTTGTCAGATGGCTTGAAAAAACGCACTGTGTTTCGGCTCGGGAAACATCATGAGCAGTGTCCTGCATGTTTTCTGTGTATAGCTGTCTTTTAACGCATACAGAATTCATTCGAAATCATTGATTTCTCCAATTAACAAGGGTCCCTTTTTGAACCTGCGAGAAGCATTCTTTCAATGTAACAGATTTACTCCGGGGAAAGCCAGCATGACATTGAGAGTAGCTCAAGCTTTCAGCACCCATATCGGACTGCGTGTATGCAGACACCGCTCAGAATCCCCTGTAAGATTCTCCCTCAATTCCGTTTTTCAGTGCTTTAGCTCATTCAAAAGGCTTCGCTTTGCTAGTCACAATCCAAGGCTCATGACAGCATTTGAAAACATTCGCCACTGCGTTGGCCGGGAATCGAACCTGGGTTAACTGCTTTGAAGGCAGCTATGCGCAACACTGGCTCGCTCCAGAATAAATCTCACGTCGAGGGCATATTTTTTTCCATTTTACCGTGAGTCGGGCTCAGCTGCACAGAGGAGAGAGCAGAGCAATGAGGTCACGGGGACAGGGGAGTCACACGCTGGCGGTTTGAATACGCGGAAGATCACTGAGGGATCCACAGTATATGGACCCTCCGTGCGCCATCAGTCCGCACTCCGGACTCTGAATCCTGCCATCCAAGTTAAGATCTCGGCGGAACCTGAGGCGCAGTTCCTTCTTAAAACGTAATCTGGTGAGCATTTCTAGAATCGTACTTGTATAGATGCAGCCTTTAATGAGTTGCTAGGTTAAAATTGATGACTTCTTGTATTTCAGTAGGCAACTGCCCTCTTGATTTCGGATTTAATTTCTTTATTACAGGGGCGCTTTTATGAAGACAGAGTCATGTTCAGGTACTTTGCTTGATGGAGGAAGCTCATTTCGGACTCTGTGATCTGCTCACCTGGAAAGGTCTGCTATACTACTACAAGAGAGAAGTAGAGTCTGGAAGAAGGGACAATTTTATGATGCTTTGGAAGATAATGTTTTTTTTTCTTATACTGAAAATGAAAGGTAGTTGTTTCTATATGGACTCAGTCTTTGGAATTTGTATATTTATATATTTCAGTGAACCCTCAGCCATTCCTTCTGTATTGTAATTCAATTTCTCTTTTAAAATTCCTTCCCCACTTCTAGGACCTGCAGTTGCTGAACTCCACAATGGCTTCTATTGGAAAGTCTGTGACTGAGACCAAGTAAGTGTTCACTTTTTTATGAAACCATTATTTATTTAGGAGCACTGAGCAATTCTTATATAAATGCAATAAAATCATTATGCTCAAACTATGAGAGAGAAAATTAAGGATAATTTAAGAAATCAGTCTTAGCTTGTTTCTATACACAGATGGTATTATTTATTTTCAAAGGAAACCCGCGAGGATTCCCCTGGTGTGCAAGATGTGCCTGAATACTCTTGATCAGCTTCCTGCTCACTTGAAGAGGGCGTGTATGAAGCACGCCACGGCAGAAAAGATCAGGATGGCCTCTCAACAGGCGAGGGAGGACATGATGAATCACCTGAAGAACGGGGTCATCGTGGATTACCACAGAATAGAGATCGTGTCTGGTGAGGCAAACAGGATAGTGGTTGTAAGACTGCTAGAGTCCTTGGGCCTTTTTGTACATGGGAAGCCTGAAGACACATTGGCAAGGTGAGATATTTTTAATCTGTAAGGCTTCTGTAGTTTCTTTTTGAAATCATTGTTACAACATATTATGTAAAAGCATGTTGAAAAGAATCTACCTGCATTCCAGCGGCCCTGAGCAAGAGGCCGCTGTCCAGGAGGAAGAGATGCCAGAGGCTGCTCTAGAAACTGAAACAGAAGCGGATAAGGAAGGGGAAGATGTGAGCTCTGAAGAACTCTATCAGCAGTAAGACTTTTTTATTTTTCAGATGTATCTATTTTTTACTAAAATTCTAATTTGTCTTATAGGTATAAAATGTTTAAACCGGTGTTTTATATCCTTACAGGCCCTGAGTAGTTAAAAAGTATCAGCAGGCCGGAAGAGAGTGGCCCAAGCTGGACTCTATAGAAAGCACTCCCTGGATGCTCCTCTCCTGATTGGATTCAAACAGTACCTTACCAAGGATCTGGGAGTGGCAAATTATTCTCAGGAGGTATTTATTTTTTAAAGGCATTTAAAATTAAGCAATGGTATCTTCATTGTAAATGTTTTTATTTCTTAGCTTAAAATTCACCCATGTGAAATGATGTCAGCCATAAACATCATGACTCTATATTTCCTACCTGAATCTATTCTACTTAAATTATTACATTATACACAATTTGAGTTCATTTTAAAAAGTAAAAGGTAATGAAAGGAATGCATTTTCATAAGAAAGATAATACCGATATGCATGTGATAATCTTCCTTATATCATGTAGTGCATCATTTGGACACTTTGTGGGCTTCAAATACAAAGAAAATCATGTTCTATGGTACAAGATAAATACAAAACTTAAGCTTCTTTATAAAGCATAAGCAATCATTTATTACATCGCTTCTTGAATTAAATCTTTTGACAAGAGGTAAGACTTCTGTTACATTTAAACCCATGTTTAGCTGTGTTTTTTAGATTTAACTGAACCAATTTCTGTGTGTGATAATGTCCTTGAATTCTGACAACATCACACTAAATTACATGATATAAAACAGCTAATGTTTCTAGAGATAAAGTTTCTGAGATGCTTCTAATTACTTTTTATTACCAGGGACAGTTTAATTCACCTTGTACAGTACTGTAAGACCAAGATGCTTTTTTTAAAAGTTATTTAACATTTTATAGAACTTT
Organism: Lepisosteus oculatus; assembly: GCF_040954835.1. Taxonomy (NCBI): domain Eukaryota; kingdom Metazoa; phylum Chordata; class Actinopteri; order Semionotiformes; family Lepisosteidae; genus Lepisosteus; species Lepisosteus oculatus. The sequence continues at coordinate 99,190 of NW_027168298.1, forward strand.
GTCTACTATGGCAACATGATGTGCTTGGTGAAACTTGGAAAAATACTGCTTGGCCACTTATCTTAAGATAAAGATAGGATAAAGGTTTATCTTTTGCACCTACCTGACCCCCAGGGAAGGCCAATGCTTTCTAAGTTGATGGTTCCCTACAGTAGACTGTACTTTAATTTCAAAGGTAATGTATATTGACCCAAATCAGTTTTGGAATCCAATCTACTGACGAGATGGAGCACATCCTTTTTTCAGGATTTTAGCATCATACGTTTGGTATATTTAGTCCCTAATGCTGAAAGAAATGATCATAGAACATGACATCTAACCTTACCTGCGGTGTTTTTAATCCCTATTGCTCAATGCACGGTGAAAGCATTCCATACATGTGTCTGACAATGAGGAATGGGCCCCTGAGACAGTCATTTGCCTGCTTCACAAATGATCGTATTTTACTAGAGATTCTGTTTGGGATTCAGATGTGCATTCGGACAGCAATCCCTTTCAAGAAATGATACGTTCTGGATGAGGTCAAAGGTGCTGGAACACTGTATCTAGGATGTGTTTGCAGAGACTGTGTGTCTCCTGCTTCAATGCAGTGATAAACAGATGTGCTCCTTTAATTTATTGGTACATGCCCAGGGCAGTAAGCAGTCTGAGGATTTATTTCCAGATGGCATAGAGCAGTGAAGCAGTGAAGTAGTGCAAAACACTGGATCATTATATTATTAGAATCTATTCTACTTAAATTATTACATTATACTCAATTTGAGTTCATTTTAAAAAGTAAAAGGTAATGAAAGGAATGCATTTTCATAAGAAAGATAATACCGATATGCATGTGATAATCTTCCTTATATCATGTAGTGTGTCATTTGGACACTTTGTGGGCTTGAAATACAAAGAAAATCATGTTCTATGGTACAAGATAAATACAAAACTTAAGCTTTTATTTTAATTAGATTTGTTTATAAAGCATAAGCAATCATTTATTACATTAATATATGTGAAAATAACATTTTAGCATCATATGTTTAGTATATTTAGTCCCTAATGCCGAAAGACTAGACGTATATATACGTATAGTACGATACATACATCTCCCCTGATGTGCTTGGTCCAAAATCAGATACGGGAGGGTTAGGACACCACGAGCTGCGTGGCTGCGGAAGGATCCCGGTTCGACAGGAGTGGACGCCGCTGCTGGTTCTCGCTGGCTTTTAGTTAGGGGTCCGGAGAAGCATCTCAAGCTAGTTCCACTACTCCTTCCGGACGTTCATTCCCTTTTCAAAGTCAGTCGTTTTGCTGTAGTCTGCGTTCTTTAGGCTGATTATCGAGGTTAGCCTTTATTTGGTCATGGGGGGCCTCGGTACTGTATGCTGAGTCTAAAGACAGTTTCACCCGTTTTCTGATTGCTCGGTTCTGTACCAGTGCAGACATGTCAAACAGTGAATGGCTGTACCTCTATTGTATCCGTGCTCAATGAATGAAATCGGTAACAAATGAATATATGTCTAGTTATACGAAAAACGAGTGGTTTATCGACTCATCTTCATTTGCAGATTTAGAGGCAGCTTCGATATTCGTTTTACAGACGGGTTTTTTTTTTTGAATATGGGTCACACACATGCCACAGCAACAAAACATCTCTAGAGATGAGGCTATAGATCACCTTTCCATCCTGCAGGTTTTCCTCCCAAAGCCTACGGCACCAACGGAGACCCCTGCTGGCCGGGAGAGCAAAAGCTTACAGCACCTGGTATTCCCAGGCAGTCTCCCATCCAAGTACTAACCAGGCCCGACGCTGCTTAGCTTCCGAGATCAGACGAGATCGGGCGTGTTCAGGGTGGTGTGGCCGTAAGCGAAATCCCTGCCGCCTGACTCGCTACTTGAAGCTGTGTGTGGCGGGGGTTCCGTGCCCCCCGATCGGGACGGAAGGATCGTTCGTGTGCAACTCTTTGGAAAGGAGCTGCTTTCCAAATCGCATTGCGTGCCTGGATGTTGGCGAATGCGCTCCCTTGTGTTGGCTCGTCCCGCACTGGAGGAGGACAAACAATCTGCACGGAGGAGCACCAGGCAAGTCTTCAGTGCACAGCACTCTGGAAACATTTCGGGGCTGTCGCGTGTTTATTTCAGCACGTAAAGCGCACCGGTCCAACACGTCGGCCGTACGCGCGGCGCCTCCGCCCTCTTGCTGACCCTGCAGCTGCTTCACTTTTCCCTTTAGTTGCCATCGATTTTTTTGTAGTGCTATACATATACGATTGAGGTATCTTAGAGTTCTCCTTCGAAGACCCAGCACTCTCTTTTCCTTTCCCAGTGTTACTCATATCGGACTTTTTAAACCTTAAAAAAAATCGTTTTTTTTTCTTTCAATTATAACTGAAGTTTAAACAACTAGTGTTAAGTCCTTATTTTTCTGTAGTCAAAAAAAGCAAAAATTAACATTCAGGTCATGAAAAACTCAAAAAAACTCCCCAACCACTAAACTTTACCTCCCACCTGAGCGCCATCTTGAACGCCCCTACCACCAGAGAATGCTCACGATTTCGGAAGCTGTCTCCGGGACGTGCTGATTCCACACATCCTGAATAAATCATGATATTGTTAGTTGCTGTAGCTAGACGTTCAAATGAGTTTCATGGCCAGATGGACCTGTTTCCTCCAGCGGTATAATATTGCAGTGAGACAGCACGATGCCTGCAAGACTATGTCACGCTAAACGCCACAGATTGTGTTTGTCCGTTCGTGTCAGTCGTCCCGCAGCCACGGGAAGTGGGACACAAACATGCTGCAATGCTTTCATGACGTTAGGATTTGTTTGTGCAACATCCGAGAAGAGTACTTGTGGCTTGAATGTGAACTGTACGTGCCCGCCCCCTTTCCTCTGTAGTGCATGAGTTCCTCCCGGCATGCCCTTCGTCATTGTTCTGTCATCTTGTATTTAAAGGGTTGTATTTCTGCTGCTGAAAATAAGCAACGGTTTTCTCACAACGCCCTTTGTTCCCAACGGAGCCCTTGTCTGTCATGAAATTCTTCAAAACCTCAAGCTAGAAGAAGAAGAAGACGACAAATATGAAGCGTTACCGCAACGACATGCCATGAGACGATCGATAACGATTTCCATAGGATCCCCGCGGTTGCCTGGCAACCGTCAGCTTTGCGCAGTGGCAGTATCGTAGCCTGTGAGGTTTAGCCGAGGCGCGATTATTGCTAGTTGAAAACTTTTCCCAATACCCCGCTTCCGCCGGTTTGCAATACAATCGGCGAAAGCAATTTTTGACAGTCTCGTCAGAGACTGAGCAAGGTGTTTAAAGACAGATTTGGTCATGGTGACATCATGGTAGAAAGAAACGAGCTTGTTACGTCTCAACAGAAACGCTCTTTAGCTCTTTCAGCGTTATGCAGAGAACAGCGTCTGTCGAGATTACTTTTGTGTCAGCGCGAAACGCCGTGTGCTGTCAGTGTGATTTCATATTGCTCGTCGCGGCGCCCGGCTTTTGTCTGTCAAACGTTAGGTTGCGCTTCTTCATGCTGCATCGTCGGCATGAGTGGAGCTTTTTAAACGTCTGTACTTACTGTATATGGTATATATACAGTATATGGCTGGTCTCGGTACTTTAAAGAAAACATACACGAAAGATGGTTTCATTATGACCAGTATCGGTCTTGAGATATTTTTAACTTGATTTACAGAAGCGCGAAACGGTATGCCCAGGGCGTTTTAGTTTTCGTTTTGTTTTAATGCAGTGCAGTGGATTGATTAGAGATATCAAGTACATACAAGTCATTTTTTAAATGTTGTAGTTCGTCTTGTAAAAATGTTACAAGTACATAATCTGTCAACAATTACACAGGTTCTGTTTCCATATTGCGAATTTTGGTTACGTAATATTATTTTCTAATTTCACGTTGTGAATATATGATTTGGGCAAACAGAGCCGCAAAGAAGTACATTATGGGTTGTTGTTTTTTTTTTGCAGTTTTATCTAGAACAAGCGATGCTTAAACCTTTGTCTGATTCTTGTGAAACTATCCACACGACAGTTACCTAGGAGTTGACTTCAGTGATGTCACTGATGGGATGTTTCTAAAAATCCATCCACTGTAAAACGTCTTCTCCACTTGTCCTGCATATGTATTCGCTAATGAAGCTGTGTGTTCTGAGCCTGGATCTCTACATTTCTGTATGAACCAGCTTAGAGGGCTAAAGACAGCTTGTGTTTAAATTGAGTGTAAGGTAATTTATGCTTCTAAACTCATGGTCAGCATTTATTATTGTACTGTGCTGTAAACTTCTTCTGTGCCTAATTACATTATTTTATAGCTTTATCAAATTTGTACATTGTCGATAATGTTTCTGTAGTTTTCGGCCCTCAGCATCCGACTGTCTGGTGGTGCTGTGTGTTAGGTTCCTGACTTCCATGTCACATGGTCTGTGAGTGAATCCCATGGAACTATGACTTTATTTTTTAACAAACATTTCTTTGAAAAAATTAAATGTTTCCCTGGGTCAGAGATTAAATAAAACCTCACTCGCACCAAACAAATTTATATTTCTAAATATCACAACATGATCGAATTTAAGTATTTTTAATAACAATGAATAGTCACCTATGCTTTACAAAATAAACATTTATATTGATTTGAATCACGTTTTGATTTAAATCGTAAACGCGTGTTTAAATATATGTGTTTAAAGGCGATATACTGTATAAAAGCGCTGATTCTTATGGAATGTGTTCCGCCAGGGATTCAAAATTTTTTATTTTTTTTAATCGCGTATCTAAGGAAAATTGCAGTATAACTTTGTTCATGCACATCATTATACAGTATCTCATTTTGTATTTCTATAAAAAAAAATCGTTTGCCCAGCCACTATTGTTGTTATTGTTTTTATCCTGTAAAGCGCTTTGAGGAGCACAGCTTTCTCACCACTTAGATTACTTTTTGACACCATCCTTACACAAAGCAGAAACTGATTGTATTTTCCGATGACATACAAGTGAAAAGATTACAGATTTTAATCGTCTTTTTTCTGAACCAGGGAAAATCTGATCATGTTTCTCTATAACAATAATAAAAAACTTTATTTTACATATCACCTTTAAAAGTGGCATCTCAAAACAATACAGTAGATGTAAACCACAGATTACAAAGTAAATACCCAGACAAACGCAAACGCGTTTTTAATAAAATGCTTTCATTCATTCAACAGAGAGAGAGCGTAAAACCTGGGTGTAACAGCTGTTCCTTTTTCTGATCACTCGCTCTCTGGATAAATGTCTCGCCTGTCCAGTTCTTTGTTTTCCTAATTTGCCAATTATGCCTGCTGTGATCCACTCCTACCCTCACACCTAAAGAAGACTATTTTAAATTTCTTTGCACATAAATTTTATTGCACATAAAGGTGATATGTAAAATAATGTTTTTTTTTATTGTTGTTATAGAGAGACATGATCAGATTTTCCCTGGTTCTTCCTGTGCGTGCAGTAGTTACAAAGTTGAACGTCTTTACATGATCTGCTGCAGTTTTCAGTGGGCGGGCTTTGTCAGATGGCTTGGAAAAACGCACTGTGTTTCGGCTCGGGAAACATCATGAGCAGTGTCCTGCATGTTTTCTGTGTATAGCTGTCTTTTAACGCATACAGAATTCATTCGAAATCATTGATTTCTCCAATTAACAAGGGTCCCTTTTTGAACCTGCCAGAAGCATTCTTTCAATGTAACAGATTTACTCCGGGGAAAGGCAGCATGACATTGAGAGTAGCTCAAGCTTTCAGCACCCGTATCGGACTGCATGTTTGCAGACACCGCTCAGAATCCCCTGTAAGATTCTCCGACACTCTCCCGCTACTCTTGGTGCGCTCATGCCGCAACACAGGAAGGCTGGAGCAGGTGGCTGTGGGCTCTGTGCACCGCCGAAATAGCTCAGCTGGGAGAGCGTTAGACTGAAGATCTAAAGATCCCGTGTTTCGGTGTTTTGTTTCATCGCGCCCTTTGTTCCTCTCTCCAGCGCCCCCTGCCTAAAGTGACGCGTCCCTTTCTCAGCCCGAAACGCAAGCGAGACACCAGCAGCAGTCCCTGCAGGTTTCCGTGGTGTAGCGGCTATCACGTTCGCCTGACACGCGAAAGGTCCCTGGTTCGAGACCGGGCGGAAACAGTCTCATTTTGCACGCTCCTGTACTTCACAGAGGTATTGAGCGACCGGTCATTTGTTCCCAATGTATTTCCGGTGCCTTCATGCACTCTTGTACCAAACGCACGTTCCTTCTGTATGCGGAGCCGATCATTTGCAATTGGGCTGTGCCGACAGATCAGGACGAGCTCTGTCGGCTCAAAAGCAGCGCAGGACCTGCATGAACAACAGAAAGATTAGCATCCAGCGGGGGCTTCTTAGTGAGCCCAAGATCTCATCAAGAATCGGCTCCAGCAACAGGGCTGGGCGCATTGTTCCATTCTCCGACCACTCTCGGTGTAAACAAGTCCCTCCTGGTCTCTGCTTGAATTGCACTTTCCTGCGTTTGCTTTGGTGTAACTGGCTTCCCCTGCATGGGCGAATGTGAAGAAGATCCTTAGTAAGTCATTGAAGAAACCCGAGAAGAGGTCGGAGTGGTCTCTGTCGTTCATCAACGATCCAGTCAGGCAGTACTCCTCTGTAAAGCGCCGTTCGTTCACATCAATTGGCTTTTTTTTGCCTTCATTCGTGCAAGTAGTAAAAGCAGACGCCCCTATTCTGCCGTGACCCGGATTCGAACCGGGGTTGTTGCGGCCACAACGCAAAGTACTGACCACTATACGATCACGGCGAGTTACCGATACACACGTGGCAGGGCGGAAAAGGCTGTGCTCTCTTCGTGTGACATAATTCGGGAAAGTCCTGACGTTGCATTTCAACTGAGCCCCAGTATACATCGACCCTTCGACACTCTGAGTGACAACTCTCTTGCGTGTTTTCTCATATTTATGTAGTTAGCTTGCATGATGCCCGGAACAGCAGGGTTGTGCACACCCATATGGTCTAGCGGTTAGGATTTCTGGTTTTCACCCAGGCGGCCCGGGTTCGACTCCCGGTATGGGAACGTGTCAATTTTGCCTCCTGCTTTCCAAAACATCAGCACTGTGTACGAAGGAGCCGCATTAAAACTACTCAACGTGCGAGAAGAGGGGGCGCTTGTTTCCAGCCAAAACTTCTCGCGTGTGAGACGAGCTGACCATCGCTGCAGGAGGTGGGAGGGTCACTCTGGTAGACAGGGCTGACCTTCGGCAATAGGATTTATACTCTCCAAGATTATATTTGCACTTTCTGGAGAGGCGATTTTCTCCACTTCAGTAGCCCGATTTCGTCGATTGCGTGGAGAGGGCTGTAGAATGTGGCGCCGTCTTTCCTGCTCCGTCCATGACAGGCGTGCTGGTCTCTGGAGAGAGAGCACGGTCCATAAGCGCACCCCAATAAAGGCACTGGAAGCAGCTGAATCGCATTGGCGAAGCTCAGCACTGGGCCGCTGGGCACATCTGACCACAGTTTCCGTAGTGTAGTGGTTATCACGTTTGCCTCACACGCGAAAGGTCCCCGGATCGAAACCGGGCGGAAACAGACCAGACTTCTTCTGTCGCCACGCACAAAAGGGGATTGGGGATTCGGCTAGCGCTGTGATCGAACAGACCCACTCACCTCTTAGTGTGGCGGGATCTGCACAGTGCATGTCGCAGTGCATCCTGCTTTCACTTCAATGCGCGTCCTGATGTACCCCGGTCTCCCGCGTGACAGGTGGGGACAGGTGACAGGTCCACGTGACAGGTCCTATACTAACGAGGAAGACATCGCTCTCTCCGACCCCCGGCATCGTGTCCCGACCCACCGTGCTGGAAGCCGACTCGTGCTGTGATTCCTTTACGGAGCAGAAATGACAACCGAGGAGCCGAGAGATCATTTCAGCATTTCGCGTCTGAACGGAAAACACAAACGACCAACTCGGAATGATTTGCCTTTGACGCTTATCAAAGCGTTCTTTGTGCATCGAACAGACCCACTCACCTCTTAGTGTGGCGGGATCTGCACAGTGCATGTCGCAGCGCTCCCTGCTTTCACTTCAATGTGCTTCCTGATGTCGAGTCGTGTGCCGTGCGGAGGCTCTGAAAGCGAGAGCAATGAAAAGGTGCACGACGCTGTGTTAGAAAACAGAGAAGTGAAAGGCAGTCCTTTCTCTAAGGAGGTAAAAGAAAAGCTACTCCCCGTCGGGGAATCGAACCCCGGTCTCCCGCGTGACAGGCGGGGATACTTGCCACTATACTAACGAGGAAGACATCGCAAGCTCCGACCCCTGGCATCGTGTCCCGACCCAGCGTGCTGGAAGGCGACGCGTGCTGTGATTCCTTTACGGAGCAAAAATGACAACCGAGGAGCCGAGAGATCATTTCAGCATTTCGCGTCTGAACGGAAAACACAAACGACCAACTCGGAATGACTTGCTTTGGACGCTTTTCAAAGCGTTCTTTGAGCACGACGACTGTGCCGCCTAGCAGATACAAATGGGTTGTACAACTTTGAAGTAGCAAATGGAAGAGGGCTAAGCCTCCTCTCTTTTAGCCCAGGTTCGATCTGTCTCCCAGAATCACCAGGGCGCACGCACACACACACACCCGTGCCGTTGAAGTACTCTGCTTCATTTCTAAGGGCAACTCAACATTCACTCCTACCCCGAGTGCAGAAAAGACAGCGTCTGCAGCAACAGCAGCTCAGGTCTCTGCACAGGAGCTAAGCTGCCCCCATCTCCTCTGCTCTGCGGCTCCTACGGAGTGGAGTCCTGCCTGGAGCTGTGTTTGCAGGCGGCGGCTCCCCGCACCCTGTCTGTGCATCGTGTCCAAGAGCTCCTGGGAGGAAGAGAGAGCCCTCCCACTCGAGGGCTTTTCCACGGTCTGTGTGAGGAGGGGCGGGTGTGTCCAGCAGCTTATCGAGCGGAAGCCTGGGGCGGCGGAGAGCTGTGATCGTGCAGACCTTGAGGTGTCACCTCTTTGTCTGCTTTCCCGCCCTCCCTCCGCCCAAGCTCTGCTCCAAAGTAGCCCGGCAACCCCTCACACCTGCACGTGTCACAACCTAAGGTGTGGTCATGAGACACCCATGGGGTGTTGTTCTGTTCTTGCTAATTGTTTCCTGCCCGTCGCAGGCAGGAGTCCATGCGAGGAAGATGCGCTGGACAGAGCTCAGAGGGCGCACCTGGGTGGCTTTCCTTCTGAGTGACGTTCCTGCAACACTCTCCCGCTACTCTTGGTGCGCTCATGCCGCAACACAGGAAGGCTGGAGCAGGTGGCTGTGGGCTCTGTGCACCGCCGAAATAGCTCAGCTGGGAGAGCGTTAGACTGAAGATCTAAAGATCCCGGGTTTCGGTGTTTTGTTTCATCGCGCCCTTTGTTCCTCTCTCCAGCGCCCCCTGCCTAAAGTGACGCGTCCCTTTCTCAGCCCGAAACGCAAGCGAGACACCAGCAGCAGTCCCTGCAGGTTTCCGTGGTGTAGCGGCTATCACGTTCGCCTAACACGCGAAAGGTCCCTGGTTCGAGACCGGGCGGAAACAGCCTCATTTTGCACGCTCCTGTACTTCACAGAGGTATTGAGCGACCGGTCATTTGTTCCCAATGTATTTCCGGTGCCTTCATGCACTCTTGTACCAAACGCACGTTCCTTCTGTATGCGGATCCGATCATTTGCAATTGGGCTGTGCCGACAGATCAGGACGAGCTCTGTCGGCTCAAAAGCAGCGCAGGACCTGCAAGAACAACAGAAAGATTAGCATCCAGCGGGGGCTTCATAGTGAGCCCAAGATCTCATCAAGAATCGGCTCCAGCAACAGGGCTGGGCGCATTGTTCCATTCTCCGACCACTCTCGGTGTAAACAAGTCCCTCCTGGTCTCTGCTTGAATTGCACTTTCCTGCATTTGCTTTGGTGTAACTGGCTTCCCCTGCATGGGCGAATGTGAAGAAGATCCTTAGTAAGTCATTGAAGAAACCCGAGAAGAGGTCGGAGTGGTCTCTGTCGTTCATCAACGATCCAGTCAGGCAGTACTCCTCTGTAAAGCGCCGTTCGTTCACATCAATTGGCTTTTTTTTGCCTTCATTCGTGCAAGTAGTAAAAGCAGACGCCCCTATTCTGCCGTGACCTGGATTCGAACCGGGGTTGTTGCGGCCACAACGCAAAGTACTGACCACTATACGATCACGGCGAGTTACCGATACACACGTGGTAGGGCGGAAAAGGCTGTGCTCTCTTCGTGTGACATAATTCGGGAAAGTCCTGACGTTGCATTTCAACTGAGCCCCAGTATACATCGACCCTTCGACACTCTGAGTGACAACTCTCTTGCGTGTTTTCTCATATTTATGTAGTTAGCTTGCATGATGCCCGGAACAGCAGGGTTGTGCACTCCCATATGGTCTAGCGGTTAGGATTCCTGGTTTTCACCCAGGCGGCCCGGGTTTGACTCCCGGTATGGGAACGTGTCAATTTTGCCTCCTGCTTTCCAAAACATCAGCACTGTGTACGAAGGAGCCGCATTAAAACTACTCAACGTGCAAAACGTGCGAGAAGAGGGGGCGCTTGTTTCCAGCCAAAACTTCTCGCGTGTGAGACGAGCTGACCATCGCTGCAGGAGGTGGGAGGGTCACTCTGGTAGACAGGGCTGACCTTCAGCAATAGGATTTATACTCTCCAAGATGATATTTGCACTTTCTGGAGAGGTGATTTTCTCCACTTCAGTAGCCCGATTTCGTCGATTGCGTGGAGAGGGCTGTAAAATGTGGCGCCGTCTTTCCTGCTCCGTCCATGACAGGCGTGCTGGTCTCTGGAGAGAGAGCACAGTCCATCAGCGCACTCCAATAAAGGCCCTGGAAGCAGCTGAATCGCATTGGCGAAGCTCAGCGCTGGGCCGCTGGGCACATCTTACCACAGTTTCCGTAGTGTAGTGGTTATCACGTTCGCCTCACACGCGAAAAGTCCCTGGTTCGAAACCGGGCGGAAACAGACCAGACTTCCTTTGTCGCCACGCACAAAAGGGGATTGGGGATTCGCCTAGCGCTGTGATCGAACAGACCCACTCACCTCTTAGTTTGGCGGGATCTGCACAGTGCATGTCGCAGCGCATCCTGCTTTCACTTCAATGCGCGTCCTGATGTACCCCGGTCTCCTGCGTGACAGGTGGGGACAGGTGACAGGTCCTATACTAACAAGGAAGACATCGCTCTCTCCGACCCCCGGCATCGTGTCCCGACCCACCGTGCTGGAAGCCGACTCGTGCTGTGATTACTTTACGGAGCAGAAATGACAACCGAGGAGCCGAGAGATCATTTCAGCATTTCGCGTCTGAACGGAAAACACAAACGACCAACTCGGAATGACTTGCCTTTGACGCTTATATACCTCTTAGTGTGGCGGGATCTGCACAGTGCATGTCGCAGCGCTCCCTGCTTTCACTTCAATGTGCTTCCTGATGTCGAGTCGTGTGCCGTGCGGAGGCTCTGAAAGCGAGAGCAATGAAAAGGTGCATGACGCTGTGAAATAAACATTAATAAACGCATATATAACGTCGAAAACACATCTAACACTAGGAGTATACGGCACTCTGCACAGTGTACGAAGTAAATTATTTTCGCAGTAATTAATTATATTTACTATATTTATTATACACGTGTAAATTAATTACTGCAAAATAAATTTACTTCGTACACTGTGCAGAGTGCCGTATACTCCTAGTGTTAGATGTGTTTTCGACGTTATATATGCATTTATTAATGTCGTCGATTTTACGGTTGCAATTCGACGTTGATTATACGTCGAGGCGACGTATATATACGTATAGCCGTATTTTCGCCGTGAATATACTGTATTCGACGAATCAATGCCCACAGCTTGGCATACAAGGGTTTTGCGGAGGGGTCTTGCCACCTGCCTGAAAAAAAACAGTAAAATGTTTGAGTGCCTATAGAGTTTCTATTTTTATTTTCTTGAGAAAAGTTGATACCATTTCCTGGAAACCCCGTCCCCCATCAGTGCGCGGTGCCCGGGGAAAAATCTGTAGGGGGGCGTCTGAAATTCTGAGCGGGGGTGATATTTCGGTTGAAACGGAGCTGTACGGTGCAGCTACCCAAATGAAATCTCGCAGCTATGCCATTGATTAGTGCTTCATGATAGAAGATATCGACTAGCAATCTGGTATTTGCGATGAAGTTCAGTTTCACATTTTTCGTCACTCTCACTGGAGAGTATTGCCTGGAGCGAAAAGTACCATAAGCGTTCATTTTTGCAGCTACATGGACGTTCTGAATCGTTAAGAAAAAATGTTGTAAAACCAACAGAAAGCACAGACTGCTATAACTAGTCCTAGTTATATAACGATTTTAAGTATAATGATAAACTACTGCAAGGAATCGGTCCACCTGAGCAAACAGGATCGTAATGTTGACACTCAATAACGACACTGATATGTGCAGTTCCTGGATGGATAGCCCTCCTGCCCATCAAACAGACTGAGTGACTGTTCCTGTCATTTAGTGTTGTCTGACCATTGACAAAGTACAACTATTTTTTTAGGGCGCAAATTAAGTTAGGTAAATCTTTTTGCCCAAAACTGAAGGGGCAACATTCCCCCCTCCCCCCGTGATGCCAGGCCTGTCCCCATCCTATTCCATAATGTCATTATATATAATACCATACAACAGTGACCGATCCTTACTAACTACATGCGTTAAAATTGCACATCAGCTCATAGCAGGGGGCACATAGCCGCGATGTATTATCAATGTTATATTTCAACCATAATATCGACAACATTAATAAACGCATACGTTGAGAAAATATCGAACCCAGCATATTTTCCGGTTATATACCACAATGCATTGCTAGTATTCGTTGGTCACAATTTTGGACACGTTTTTCAAACGTAGAAGTATATCCGCAAATATCTCAGCAATCCTCTTTTGACGAGTAAGTATGAACAATAATAATACTATCTGAATACATACAGATCTTTCTTAATATTATTTTGATTAAAATAGTACGTGAATAAGCAAAAAATGGCACATAAAATAGTGTGAATGGGGAAGATGACACAAAATCGTTTTGCCGTTTCTCTATTCTTATTCTATGTTGTACTTTCAAATTTTGGGTACTCTTTAATTAGGACAGACTTTATTGCTCAACTGCTATGATGCAAGCCAAATTTTATACATTTATTTCAGTTTTGAGCTTAGTAAACCGTTCACTTTTTAGATTATACTAAAGAAGATATTAATCATCATTTATTTGGGAAGTAATATTATATAATTTTCTCCTAGCTGCGGTGCTGAAGTCCCACCCTACATCAACAGAAAAAGAAATAAAGGAGCACGCAATGTGTTACTTGAAGAATGCATATGCAAGGCAGGGGGCCAGGAGATCTGGACTCTGAAAATAATAGGTTTTTGGTTCTAACTGTTAGGACAATTAGACAGGGTTTGCAAATAGTGGGAAAAAATCATCTTAACTTCCATTGTAATATTTTTTTTTCTTGGAAATATAGAAGTTGTACATTTTAAAATGTATATTTGAATCAAAATGTGGTTTTGAGTTAGTGTTTTAATGTAATTAGTTTTGTGTTTGTCATTTCTATACTGTATATTGCCATATTACCAGAATTTGAAGCTGAAGTTTAAGACTAGATGTGTTTTTTATGATTATTGCCCATATGTTGATTGTTGATTGATTGTATACAATGTATAATTTGAAATACATATGTTTCAGGTGTGAATGTGTATTTTCAGAATACATTTCTAAATCTAATCATTGGCTTGGTTTACTTGTTTCTACACCTATAAAATCTATCTTTGATGTATAATAGACCTCTACCCATATATGTATAATAGACCTCTAAAGTTATGCGTATAATAGACCTCTAACCATATACGTATAATAGACCTCTAAAGTTATCCGTATAATAGACCTCTAACCATATACGTATAACAGACCTCTAACCATATACGTATAATAGACCTCTAAAGTTATACGTATAACAGACCTCTAACCATATATGTATAATAGTCCTCTAAAGTTATCCGTATAATAGACCTCTAAAGTTATCCGGAACTCCAACCATATATGTATAATAGTCCTCTAAACTTATCCGTATAATAGAACTCCAACCATTTATGTATAATGAACGTCTAAACATAGACGTATAATTGACGTATAACTTTAGACGTATATTAGAATTTCATTCTAGACGAATTGTAGACCACATTTAGACGTATAAGGTATGCGTTTAATAGACGTATATTATACGTCTTTTGCCCACTGGGTGGGCTCCAGATGCACATGGACGCAATCAAGTGTTTCATCCGAGCTGTTTCAAAGACTGCCCAAGAGCTTTCCTTTCACAGAGGCGCAACGATTAATGATGGGGGTGCACCCTTCAATGCGCCTTACGACTCTAGGGAGTGATTGAGACGATTCGTAGTGTGTGCTCATTTCTCTCTATTCCCCGTGTTGCAGTGGTAGGATGACGTAAATTACTGCTACGACACGTAACGGCATTATAATCACGTGCAGGAGCTGAGGGCTTTAGTTTTGTTTCGTTTTCCATGGCGTTCGTAAGCGCGCAAATCAAAGGCAAGTCCTGCGTCTAACACGAACGTAAATGCTTTTGAAAGTGCAGTGTGGTGCAGCTTGTAAAATCCTTGCCCACATTTGTGGTTTGTTGATGTTTGTTCTGTCTGCCAAAGTTGCATTTTGACATCCGGACGGGGGGACTTTATCATTTGAACGTGAAGCCAGCCTTAAACCCTCTGAGGTGTGTCTGTCTGCCGGCACGTATCTTGTGAAAGGTATTTTTTTTTTAACGGAGAGCAACTTTAAAAAGGTATCCGCAGCCACCTCGCAGTCCGTGTTTGATTATAGGAGGAATACGGCGGCGGCAGCGGGCTCGCTTTTGTCGTGGTCGAGTGGTTAAGGCGATGGGCTCGAAATGCGTTGGGGCTTCCCCGCGCAGGTTCGAAACCTGCCGACTCTGGCGTCTGCCGCATGTCGCCTGTCGCCTTGTGCCTGCGCGGCAGAGGCGAAGTGCCGCTTCTCCTTTCCTGGTACTATAACAACGCGAAATCGCTTGGACCCGCTGCCATGGACATCAATTCTTCAGATAACCACACACTTTGCCTTCGCACCTCTGGTGCTCTGCTTATGCCTTTGAAAACCTAATGAATAAAGCTGAAAGAACCGACACGATATGTAGGTGCTGGTAAAGCACGCAGTAAAGAACTGTTAACAGCAAGGGTTTCAGTGGGTTAACTGAGGAGAAGGCGTGATCGCTAATTGTTGACTTTTTATTTGGTGTTAGAAACACTCTTACTGTGCATGACGTGCAACAAATGTAGCCACAGAAATTGCATCACGCTTTCATGTATGCTATTGCAGACACCAACGTTGCCTAGATAGAAAACCGAAATAGCCGTGGGTTTGCTTGCTGGTCTGAAGGATCTCTCTTCGAATCTCTATCATTTGTCAATGGAAGTAAAAGGCGCTGCAATCTCATACGTTCAGAATCAAACCCGCAGCTGTTGTTCGACTTTATTTCTTGACTAATTACAACTTAGTGTCGCAAGAGCAGTTACATAAACTTGTCTGGTATATTTGAACACAAATGCCGTTCTTCAATTAAAACTAACAGTAAATTGTCAGGGACATTCAGTTCTATACAAACAAGAGACAGACAAGAGAATATTTCTACCTTTCATGTGGACTACGTGTTGACTTAATGATCGGAATAATTGAAAAGTTCGGGTTCATAGCCGATGCAGTGCGTGCTAATTAGAACAACAGCAACGCTGAGCTCTCAGCACCGTACTGAGCCCAGGTGTTTTTCTAAAGCTGTCAGGTGCAGTTCATTTACATGAAGGAAATCTCTTACTGAGTACGATTACAATGCAGTAAGTAGCACAGACTACTTAGGAGAGTAGCCCGATGCGTTTAAAAACGACCCGAGCCAGGCAGGAGTCAAACTTACAATCTCCTGATCCGTAGTCAAACGCGTTATCCATTGCGCCACTGACCGTCGTGTGACATTGCAGGACTGCAACCCGGTGAGCTCAGCACTGCAACTAGTAAACTATTACCCCCGGTCCATTCTTTTCCAAAAGTGAGAAACACCTGTTTTCTACATTTTGTCTGTTTTAAAACCATATCTCTTTAAACCAAACCAAGAGTTTGTCTTTTGCACTGATATTCTGATTCATTTCGATTTCAAAGAAAAAAAAACCTACCTTCCAAAGCATCATAAAATTGTCCCTTCTTCCAGACTCTACTTCTCTCTTTTAGTAGTACAGCAGACCTTTCCAGGTGAGCAGATCACAGAGTCCGAAATGAGCTTCCTCCATCAAGCAAAGTACCTGAACATGACTCTGTCTTCATAAAAGCGCCCCTGTAATAAAGAAATTGATTCCGAAACCAAGAGGGCAGTTACCTACTGAAATACAAGAAGTCATCAATTTTAACCTAGCAACACATTAAAGGCTGCATCTATACAACTACGATTCTAGAAATGCTCACCAGATTACGTTTTAAGAAGGAACTGCGCCTCAGGTTCCGCCGAGATCTTAACTCGGATGGCAGGATTCAGAGTCCGGCGTGCGGACTGATGGCGCACGGAGGGTCCATATACTGTGGATCCCTCAGTGATCTTCCGCGTATTCAAACCGCCAGCATGTGACTCCCCTGTCCCCGTGACCTCATTGCTCTGCTCTCTCCTCTGTGCAGCCGAGCCCGATTCATGGTAAAGTGAAAAAAAAGATGCCCTCAACGTGAGATTTACTCTGGAGCAAGGATAGATGTTACCTTTTTATCATTGAACAGGATGTATGTGATGTGGCGACTAGGTTCAATTTTGTATCCTCTTTAAAAGATTAAGGACTGGGGTGAGCGTGATTTACCACCCTTTCAGCTAAGAACCCGACGTGCGCACCGTTTAAGCTGCATAGACTCGGTCGTTTAACTCTTCTCCATTAGCAGGGTTAAGGTTAAAGAAAAAAAACATTGCTGACTTCTTTTTTTTTTGCCAGCCGCTAGCACTGATTAGCAAGGTTTGTATTTCATGTTTTGCAAGTTGCATCCATTTTAAGAAAAACAAGTCGCGTTAAAGACAGGAAATGAATACTTGCATTTAATTAAGTCTAGCTGTAGGCGGTTGTCCATAATGACCAGTTCTGTTCGAGAACACAGAACAAAAAAGGCACCGCTGGGATTCAGACCCAGGATCTCCTGTTTACTAGACAGGCGCTTTAACCAACTAAGCCACGGCGCCCTGGGAGTGCTGTCGTTTTGCAGCCACTTGGACACACCACTCAGACACATCTGCATTCGGTGTGTGCTCCGCCTGTTCGCTGAGCAAGTTGCCACCTTTACATACAATAGCAACATCGACACCAAGAGAAAGGATGACAAATGGCTTTTATCTGGAACTTTTCATGTCCAAGGAGCTCAATGTGCATTCTGTGTACAACAGGGCCACTGAACTCCACAATGGCCACTGAACCAGTGGCTTGCTGGCTTGACATCTCCCAAGGAAAATGTTGAAATCGCATGTGGAACAGGAAAATGACCCTCGAGTACGAGGGAAAAAAAAGAAAAAGATCATCTGGAGCGCTGCAACCCATGTCTGGACAGCCCAGTTTCCTAGACGAGGTGGCCGAGTAGTTAAGGCGATGGACTGCTAATCCATTGTACTCTGCACGCATGGGTTCGAGTCCCTTTCTCGTCACTCTTCATGTGTGCCTTTGGCCCTCCTGTTGTTTGCTCCAGTACTAGAGCCGTACATTTCCTAGCGGTGGCTGAACATGGTATAGTAGGCTAACGTCAGTATCGAGCAGTGACAGTAACAGTATTTACGTGCCGCTGCTGCCAAGTGGCTCTGGTTTGAGACCGCGTTTTCACTTACTTGCAACGCAAACGGAGAAAGCGATTTTTGACAGTCTCTCGAGAGATTGCGCTAGGTGTTTAGGGATAGACTTTGTCAGTTCCCCCTGGGATGATGGCCTCTCAAATAGTTTGTGATTTCTCTAGACGTTTATACACTAGAAGCCTGCTTCATGGCTTAAATCCAAGCTAAGGAAACGAGTTAGAGGTCTGATGCAGAACTGCGAATTCAATGAACGGGAACACTACAGTACATTGCACTGTGTGTGTGAGGAAAGCTGCCCCCTTCTGTCCCTTGTCGACCGAACAGAGGACTGTAAAGGATACCGCCAAGAAACTTTAGGATGCTGGTTGGAATCCAGCTCCAAAGAAGCCCCTTTGGGTGTTATGTCATCAAAAAGTAAGAACAGCGAATCTCCCTTTGATCAAAAGCGCAACAGAACTGTTTTCCGTGGAGCAGGTTTCAGACCCGTAGACCTGTTTTATTCGTAGGGCAGGGCGCATTCCCAAACACGAATCTCCTGTTTTAGAAATGCTTTGGGCGGCGTGAAGTGAAAATAAGAAATGGGCTCCAGATGCACATGGAAGCAATCAAGTGTTTCATCCGAGCTGTTTCAAAGACTGCTCAAGAGCTTTCCTTTCACAGAGGCGCAACGATTAATGATGGGTGTGCACCCTTCAATGCGCCTTACGACTCTAGGGAGTGATTGAGACATACGTAGCGTGTGCTCATTTCCCTCTATTCCCCGTATTGCAGTGGTAGGATGACATAAATTCCTGCTTCGACACGTAACGGCATTATAATCAAGTGCAGGAGCTGAGGGCTTTAGTTTTGTTTCGTTTTCCATGGCGTTCGTAAGCGCGCAAATCAAAGGCAATTCCTGCGTCTAACAGGAATGTAAATGCTTTGGAAAGTGCAGTGTGGTGCAGCTTGTAAAATCCTTGTCCACATTTGTGGTTTGTTGATGTTTTTTCTGTCTGCCAAAGTTCCATTTTGACATCCGGACGGGGAGACTTTATCATTTGAACGTGAAGCCAGCCTTAAACCCTCTGAGGCATGTCTGTCTGCCGGCACGTATTTTGTCAAAGGTATTTATTTTTTTTTAACGGAGAGCGACTTTGAAAAAGTTTCCGCAGCCACCTCGCACTCTGTGTTAGATTATAGGAGGAATGCGGCGGGGGTGAGCTTGCTGTAGTCGTGGCCGTGTGGTTAAGGCGATGGACTTGAAATCCGTTGCGAACTCCCTGCGCAGGTTTGAATCCTGCCGACTATGGCGTCTGCAACACGTATCCTTGTGCCTCCGCGGCAAAGGCGAAGTGCCACTTCTCCATTCCTGGTACTATAAATACGCTAAATCACTTGGCCTTGCTGCCATGGAAATGAGTTCTTCAGATAACCACACATCTTGCTTTCGCGCCTCTGGTGCTCTACTTATGCCTTTGAAAACCTAATGAATAAAGCTGAAAGAACCGACACAATATGTAGGTGCTCGTAAAGCACGCAGTAAAGAACTGTTAACAGCAAGGGTTTCAGTGGGTTAACTGAGGAGAAGGCGTGATCGCTAATTGTTGACTTTTTATTTGGTGTTAGAAACACTCTTACTGTGCATGACGTGCAACAAATGTAGCCACAGAAATTGCATCACGCTTTCATGTATGCTATTGCAGACACCAACGTTGCCTAGATAGAAAACCGAAATAGCCGTGGGTTTGCTTGCTGGTCTGAAGGATCTCTCTTCGAATCGCTATCATTTGTCAATGGAAGTAAAAGGCGCTGCACAGAGAGGACCACTGTCGTGAGGCCAGTTAGCTCAGTTGGTTAGAGCATGGTGCTAATAACGCCAAAGTCGCGGGTTCGAGCCCCTTACTGGCCAGGTCCTTTTCTCCTCTCTTACCAAAGCTGTTAGGTTCCTTTCCGTGGTGAGATGGGTTGTCATGCAATGCTGCCACATAGTGCCGACAGGCAATTAATATACAAAAATGAAGAGAGTTAAAGCAGCTGGAGAGGTTCTCTTACAACTTTTGAGCTGACACAGTTTTGGAAAATGTTTCCTTCACGCTGCACTGTACCATATAGGCAGCCAAGAGTCTCCAAAACAAAACAGAATTGACAGTCATATAATGTCCATTAACCCCGGTTTTAAACGCAGCATCATGTCTGCCATCATAAGAATATGAGTCCAATATTTTAGAATATAGTCAGAATGACTTCTAACCTTACCTGTGGTCTCTTTAATCCCTATTGCTCAATGCATGGTGTACGTACTGCATACATGTGTCTTGAGAATGAGGAATGGGCCCCTGAGACAGTCATTTGCCTGTTTCACAAATGATCGTATTTTACTAGAGATTCTGTTTGGGATTCAGATGTGCATTCGGACAGCAATCCCTTTCAAGAAATGATACGTTCTGGATGAGGTCAAAGGTGCTGGAACACTGTATTTAGGATGTGTTTGCAGTGATTGTGTGTCTCCTGCTTCAACGCAGTGATGTATAGATGTGCTCCTGTAATTTATTGGTACAAGCCCAGGGCAGTAAGCAGTCTGAGGATTTATTTCCAGACGGCATAGAACAGTGAAGCAGTGAAGTAGTGCAACACACTGGATCATTATATTATTAGATTCTATTCTACTTAAATTATTACATTATACACAACTTGAGTTCATTTTAAAAATTAAAAGGTAATAAAAGGAATGCATTTTCATGAGAAAGATAATACCGATATGCATGTGATAATCTTCCTTATATCATGTCGTGCATCATTTGGACACTTTGTGGGCTTGAAATACAAAGAAAATCATGTTCTATGGTACAAGACAAATACAAAACTTAAGCTTTTATTTTAATTAGATTTGTTTATTAAGCATAAGCAATCATTTATTACATTAATATATGTGAAAATGACATTTTAGCACCATAATATTACATACAGGTCTCTAGCTTCAACACAGTGATATATATATATATGCTCAGTGATTTATTGGTACATGCCCAGGGCAATAATCAGAATCAGTATTTATTTCCATACGGGCTACAGGTAGTGTTGTGAAATACTTCAACACACTGGATCGCAGATTTAGACCCCCTGCATTCTTACTCCTTAAAAACCAAGGAAATGAAGATATGTAGCAATCACATTGTAACAGGGGTGACAGTGACTTAATGCTTATACTAGTGGACTTCTGGTACCTTTAGGGTACGGTGTTCCCTGAAGGGCTCTCAAACCCCGCATTTCAGATGCCTAGCTGTATCGCTGATGTGTTGCACCTCAGAATCACTTTTAAACCTTACCTCTGGTATCTTTAATCCCTATTGTTCAACGCATGGTGAAAGTATTGCATAAATGTGTCTGAAAATGAGCAATGGGCATCTGAGAGACTCATTTGCCTGTTTCACAAATGATCATATTTGACTAGAGATTCTGTTTGGGATTCAGTTGTGCATTCTGACAGCAATCTCTTTCAAAAAATGATTTTACCTAATCGCGGCTTTGCCCTTCTTGCCTCTTTGGACAATATCTCCATCTTGTGGTCATTGTTGGTAATGTCTAGACAATATCTCCATCTTGTGGTCGTTGTTGGTAATGTTTTCTTATGCTCTTTTTTTATTTCAATTCTCTATTAGTTGATTCTAGAATCTCGACAATAGAGTTGAAAACATCAGTTTTATAGCAGACAATATGACATTATTTATAGTCCAATTAGAAATGTATTACCCTGTTTTTAACATAATAACAAATTAAAATTGATTAAAACTAAGTTTGGAACACCAGGGAACATAAAAAATGATTTTTAGGAAAACCATGAGGTTCTCTGTGTCCGATGCCTGCAAGGGGAGAAAGCTAGAATCCTTTGATTTTTCAAAATTTGAAAATAAACATTATATAACAACAGCTTTCATTCCTAGGAGTGAAAAACAACCATTTTTGAAGACATATTAGTTTCTAAAATACTACAATAAAGTTAAAAACATCCATTTTATATTACATTATTTTTTGTGAAATAATTAAATTGGCTTATTTCTCTCGCATTAAATTGGCTACAAATGCAAGAATTCAACCAGATATTCTTGTAAAATGTATACTGTTGCATTGCAGTTAGTTAATGTAGTTAGTCCATAATCAGCAATCTAAACTTTATTGTTAAGCTTTAATGATTGATGTTGTACCAGTAACCTTTAGAAATACTATAGTACTTCACAAATGCTTTGTGTGTTTGGAAATCTTTTGAGTAAAAGCCTTATAAAAATAGGTTTAGTTTTTACAGGACATCACAAAGAAATAGGATGGTATAATTCTTATAATTGCTTAGTGATTGTATTTGGAAGATTATGCACTAAACAGACTTCAGGGATGCCAGTGGATCATTGTGCTATTTGGAATTATTCCAAAAATCAAGTGACCTCTTTGCTGTAGTATTTTTAGTATTATTTATTTAGTATTAATAAAGAATAGATTTATTAAAGTCATGCGATGTGCAAGCGGGATATGTAAAATAATTGAAAATAAAGTTTTTTATTATTGTTATAGAGAAACATGATCAGATTTTCCCTGGTTCAGAAAAAAGACGATTAAAATCTGTAATCTTTCCACTTGTATGTCATCAGACATTAACGAGTACAACCCCCCTCTCTGCCGGAGTGTTGGCTGTGACGAATTAAACCAATTTCACAGGTATTTTCAAAGTAGGAAGTACAGTGTTAACTAGTAGATGGCCTCCTCAATGAAATCGCTTCAACATGCTAATGCGTTGGTGTAACAGTCCCGGCGTGGCAAGCTTCCAATGTCAACTCGACTCGATTGGAAGACAATGAACGTATTTTAGCCCTAAATGAATTAATAGCAAACATGGTTTACATAAAATACATTTTTCCAAGAAAGTTTATAATAATACGATCTATAGTTGAAATCTGAGCCTAAATATAAAGAAAAAAGCATTTTCAGAGAGCAATCACGCTGTGTTTATGTAGAAAAAGCGATTAGGTTTATGAGCAATCTAATTACCTATTTGCTTAAAACGCTATATAAAATAAAGTTTATTTAAAGATGAATGATAAGTGTCGCAGTTTAAATAATTTTCGTAGTAGGGCTTGGACAGATTCCAAGTGCATTTTTGCAATTTACGTTGCATTGTCCAATGTGATGTTGTAATACAGTTTAGAATACAGTAAGTCTAAACTGTATCAGCTTTATTTATGGGTTGCAATTTAGAAAAAGTCAAAAACCGCACTCAAAATGCAATTTAGAGCTTTCTGGCAAGAGGAGACACCCAAATTATAATGTAACATGCCACTGTTTGTGCATGAACAAAGTTATACTGCAATTTTCCTTAGATACGCGATTAAAAAAAAAAAAATTTGAATCCCCGGCCAAACACATTCCATAAGAATCAGCGCTTTTATACAGTATATCGCCTTTAAACACATATATTTAAACACCCGTTTACGATTTAAATCAAAACGCGATTCAAATCAATATAAATGTTTATTTTGTAACGCATAGGTGACTATTCATTGTTATTAAAAAGACGTAAATTCGATCATGTTGTGATATTTAGAAATATAAATTTGTTTTGATGTGAGTGAGGTTTTATTTAATCTCTGACCAAGGGAAATGTTTCATTTTTTCAAAGAAATGTTTGTTAAAAATTAAAGTCATAGTTCCATGAGATTCAACCACAGACCATGTGACATAGGAGTCAGGAACCTAACCCACAGCACCACCAGCGCAGACACATGCTGAGTGCTGAAAAAGCACTACAGAAACATTATCGACTATAAAATAATGTAATTAGGCACAGAAGAAGTTTACAGCACAGTACAATAATAAATGCTGACCATGAGTTTAGAAGCATAAATTACCTTACACTCAATTTAAACACAAGCTGTCTTTAGCCCTCTAAGCTGGTTCATACAGAAATGTAGAGAACCAGGTTCAGAACACACAGCTTCATTAGCGAATACATATGCAGAACATCTAGAGAAGATGTTTTACAGAGGATGGATTTTTAGAAACATCCCATCAGTGACATCACTGAAGTCAACTCCTAGGTAACTGTCGTGTGGATAGTTTCACAAGAATCAGACAAAGGTTTAAGCATCGCTTATTTTAGATAAAACTGCAAAAAAACAACAACAACCCATAATGTACTTCTTTGCGGCTCTGTTTGCCCAAATCATATATTCACAACGTGAAATTAGAAAATAATATTACGTAACCAAAAACCGCAATATGGAAACAGAACCTGTGTAATTGTTGACAGATGATGTACTCGTAACATTTTTACAAGACGAACTACAACATTTAAAAAATGACTTGTATGTACTTGATATCTCTAATCAATCCACTGCACTGCATTAAAACAAAACGAAAACTAAAACGCCCTGGGCATACTGTTTTGCGCTTCTTATCAGTTGCTCAAAAGCAATTTGACTGTATGAAATGCATAATATAAACCTAGAAACATATACGTGAGGAGTATTTACGTAGAATCGGTGTCAAGACATACCTCTCAAATACTGTAAATCAAGTTAAAAATATCTCAAGACCGATTCTGGTCATAATGAAACCATGTTTCGTGTATGTTTTCTTTAAAGTACCGAGACCAGCCATATACTGTATGTTTATGTTCCAAAATTAATATCGTTTATGGCCTTCACACGCGTTGCAGTATGCTCCTATTCTTTTTATGCTCAGGCACTAAGATTTCCCTTCAGTGGTAAAATTCCATATAAATATTCAATACTTAAACGGGCACAGTTAAGACATTAAATATACATATACATATACATATACAAACTGTATACAGTACAGTTTGCGTACGGTAATATGTTTATGTTCCTAAATCAACCTCTTTTATGAGCATGTGAAAGGCATGGTGAATCGATTCTCAAAAATTACTGTACTTTGCATGATTGGAAAAAAATGCGTGATTGCGAAATGCTGTGGTGTTACTTTTACAAAGACGGTCAATGAAAAAAATAATGTGGACCAGGGCAATACTTTGAGTTTACAGCTTGTCCAAGGTCATTTATTATTAATACTATTAGTAATATTTTCATTAAAGACTTTGATGGCTACAGCTCAAACATGAGAAGTTGAGCTTTATTAGCTCCACCTTGCGGAAATTCTGGATACTATTATTTTGCTAGCGGTATTTACCGGTAACTCGCGGTATTTACCGGTAACTTGTGGTAGACTGCGTACAGCGTACGCCCGCACATTTTGAATGGCTGCACCTGTAGCAATCATATTGTAGCAGACACTCAATTGCCTGTTTCACAAATTATCATATTTTACTAGAGATTCTGTTTGGGATACTGATGTGCATTCTGACAGCAATCTCTTACAAAAAATGATTTTACCTTATCGCGGCTTTGCCCTTCTTGCCTCTTTGGACAATATCTCCATCTTGTGGTCGTTGTTGGTAATGTCTAGACAATATCTCCATCTTGTGGTCGTTGTTGGTAATGTCTTCTTATAGATAGATACTTTATTGATCCCGTGAGGGAAATTGCAGTGCAAAAGCAGCTTAACACACACAACACAGCCACAGTGTAACGAATTATATAATAATAGTACAATACTGTATATATACTGTATATATATATGAAACAGAAATAGAAACAGAAAAAGGAATCGCTTACTCACCTGGAGAATCTCTGTAGGAATATCTAGCATTTATCAATGGAAATAAAAGCTGCTTTAATACAGTGCATGTTGAAACTCAAACCCTCAGCTGCTGTTCTTGTTTGTTTTGGGACAAATTGCAACTGAGCATCGCATGAGCCCTTACGTACCCTTATCTGTTAGGGAATTTCAAGGGAGGAGTTAGGTCAGAATGGGTAGGCTGCAAAACAACAAGTAAAGATTTATTCCAAGATGAAACGTTGTGGCGGTTTTCTTATCTTTTCAGCATGGACTAAACTTTTACGTGTTCCTTATATGCTATATATGTATATATTAGCACCAATGTCGTTCTTAAAAACTAACATGAAATTGTCAGGGACATTCAGCTATATACAAAGACGAGACAGACAAAGTAATAATTCTATATTAACGTGGCCTACATATTGATGCAATGATCGAACTAACTGACGTGTTCTGATTCAGATCCCCTGCAGTTCATGCCAATTAGAACAATAGCAATGCTGAGTCCTCCCCACCCTACTGAGCACAAATTCAGCTGCTCTCCAGTTCTGTTCTGCATGTTTTTTCATTGCAATTGAGCTCGGAGCTGGAGATGATCTCCATACAGTTCTGTGTTAACTAGCCCGCACTTGCGTGCTAATTTACGGGTTGTGGTAGATGCTTTTCTATAGTTCATATACATAACGGCAACCTGTTACCGAGGAACCTGAGAGGTTTAAAAGCCTCACGAGCCAGGCAGGACTCGAACCTACAATCTTCTGATCCGAAGTCAGACGCGTTATCCATTACGCCACTGGCCCATAGAACTTACGCTTGCACTCCACCACAGAGAGCTCTACACTGCTACCAGTAGTACACTTCCCCATCTAAATTTTCACAGCAAGAAACTTGTGTTTCCTACTATTTTTATCAGGTTTAAAATATCATCTCCTTAAAACAGAAAAAGTGTTGATGTGTCGTGCTGAAATTCCGATTGATTTTGAATTCAAAGAAAAAAGGTTTTCTTCCAAAACACCATGAAATTGTCACATCTTGCAGACAATAGGTGTATTCCATGTTGAAAAGAGAAGAAAGAAAACCATGGAGCCTTTTACAGGTGTGAGGCTTCTTCAGGTGTGAGAAGACCTCACAGCCGAAACACTGTGTTTCCGTTCTTCTCTTTTCAGCATGCAATAAACCTATTACTTGTTCCTTTGCAGCCGAGGCATGCTGACGTAGCTACCCAGCTGAACATCTTGCAGACTCTACAGTACTTCTCTCCTGTAGAAGTAAAGCAGGGCTTGCTGGGTGAGCTTTTGCTCCGGTAAATTAGGTCACATGTCATGTTAAATCACTTCTTCTAAACACAACATTTGCTGGTGCTAGCTTTCCCCATGAAAAGAGACATTTCCCTTACAGTACATGACATATCGTTTTTATTCTATCAATAAGTATAGAAATAAAACAAAAGAAAAAATGTTGTCGCCAAAGAATGCACAGCTCTGTCGCCTTGGGGAGGTGTCAAGGGCATTGAGCTCCTTGGACATGAGAAGTGCCAGATAAATGCCATTTCTCATCATTTCTCTTCGCGTCAGTTCTGCTATTAAATGGGACGGAGGCAACGGGCTCAGAGAGCAGGTTAAGTGCACACCGAACGCAGATGTGTCCAAGTGTCTGTAAAAGCGCGGTGCTCTGCTGGCGCTGTTCCCTAGTGGCTTAAAGTGCCTGCCTAGTAAGCAGGCGATCCTGGGTCTGAATACCAGCGGTGCCTCTCTCCGTGTCTTGTTGTGCCGCATGTCTCATTTCAGACAAACATGTACAGCTTGGTTCAGTTTAATGCAAGAATTCATTTCCTTTCTGGAATAACTTGTTTTTGAAGAAATCCATACAGCTTGTGAATGATGAAATCCATTTCTTGGTTGTCAGTGGAAAAAGATTGCCGGCTGCAAGAAGCGCAAGTGATTGTTTTCTTTGACCAAAAACCTGCAAATGTAGGGCACACAAAAGACTGTCAGACTCTGTGGTGCTGAAAAGTTGGTGGTTCAAGCCCCTCCAGTATGCGTGTCTCAGTTTTTCCAATGTAAACATCATCACCATCGCTAAAGAGGATGGCGCAGAAGGCTCCACAGCTGAAACGTTGTGCTTCTTTTCTTCTCTTTTCAGCATGGAGTAAACCTTTGCTTTATCCTTTGCAGCCTAAGCATGCTGACGCAGCTACCTTTCTCTTAACACGCCTCAATCATTATTCACCAAAACGATCAGCAGAATAAGTCGCCTTTGTGGTGATGTCACTCCTCTGCTTCACAAATGTCCTTAGTGACGGGCCATTTCTTTCTGCCATTTTTCCGGAGCGGTTATTGATTGCTCCATCATTTCCCTCTTACTTTCCATCATTAGATTGAAAAAAAAAAACAGAAACAGGCTGACAGGACGACAATCAAATTGCAAAAACTCATCAAAGCACTCGATAGAGTATTTGAATCCACAAGTAGCTACGAGCAACTTTGTCCTGGCTTGCATGAAAGGTCGGAAAATGTCAAAAAGAAAAAGATGGTGGCTTTTTCATATTCGTTCTTTTATTTTTAGTTCGTTGCTTCTTCTGTCCATTGTCCTCCTGCCTGGCTCTTGACCTGTGACTGTTTGAACGCACACAGTAGACTTTCATGCAGGGGATTTGTCCTGAGCCTCTGTGAAAGACCCACCCACCCCCATAAATAACTGCTCTAGAAACACATGAATGCAAAACTAAACCACAGCTTAAAGAGGAGCTTGTCATGACCACCAGGCAGTTAAGACCAACTCTTAAGCAATCTAAACAGCACCAGCAGCGGGTGATTATTAACAAACGCCCACCTGCACACACTCCACCGTGCGGTACGCAGTGCTATTTTTACCATCTTTACCTGCTTCCCGCTGGTATTGAGTCTACTCCTTGAGAGCTCTACCTGGCGTTTTTTCCATTACCTCGTTTATTCTGGATATTGGACTCCCCTTCTGCCTTTTCGACTTTGGACCTCGCCTCTCACCTCGGACTGTTTGCCACCAGTGTTCTCCCTGGATTACGACTTACCTTACGCCTCTTGACCACGAAACAAAGCAAAGCAGAGCAAAACAAAATGAACAAACGAAAACCCTCACGTCCCGCACTTGCATATAACGCCGTTACGTGCCCAAGCGGTATTGTACGTCATCCTAGCACTGCACCCCGGGGCGTACGGTATATGGGAACTAGCACACACCACGAATCGTCTCGAATCACTCCCTACAGCTGTAAGGCACCTTGAAGCATGCACCCCCAACATTCTTCTTTGCGCATCTGTGAAAGGTAAACTCTTGAGCAAACTCTGAACCAGCTCTAAGGAAACTAATCCGATTAGACGTTACTTTGACTCATCTTTTAAGGGACCCTTGTTAATTGAAGAAATCAATGATTTCGAATGAATTCTGTATGCGTTAAAAGACAGCTATACACAGAAAACATGCAGGACACTGCTCATGATGTTTCCCGAGCCAAAACACAGTGCGTTTTTCCAAACCATCTGACAAAGCCCGCCCACTGAAAACTGCAGCAAATCGTGTAAAGACGTTCAACTTTGTAACTACTGCACGCACAGGAAGCAGAATAAATTCCTCTTTTCAAACTGTCAAAGGTTTGCTTTGCGAACACTGCAGGACATCGCACAATGTCTTTTGAACGGGGACAAACGATTTCTTATGGGGCACAGTAAGTACAGACGTTTAAAAAGCTCCACTCATGCCGACGATGCAGCATGAAGAAGCGCAACCTAACGTTTGCATTCCTAGCAAATTCCTTTTATTTTTTGATAAATAAAGACAGTCTTGTTTAACAAACAACACACACAACATTTTACATTGTCAATTCAATTCAAATCAATGTATTTCTATATAGCGCCTTTCACAACAAGGTTGTCCCAAGGCACTTAACAATGCAAGTTGTTAAGAGCCTTGTGTCTAATATGCCGCCTAGGTTACGTGCTGTCTCTTTGAGGCAAATGTTTAAATCCTCTGAGTTAAGTGCTGAAGTTATAGTAGTCCTATCAGTATTGTTGCCTCCGATCAACAGATCCTCATTTTTCTCAGAGTTGAGTAACAAAAAGTTTTCACACATCCAAGTATTTCCTTCCTTAATGCATTTAACTAAACTGATAATAGACGAGTTGTCGTTTGGTGTAAACAAAATGTTTATTTGAGTGTCATCAGCATATGAATGAAAGTTCATATTATTTTTTCATATTATCCTACCTAGCAGCAGCATGTAGAGAGAGAGAGCAATATTGGTCCCAGCACTGATCTTCTGGTACCCCAAATTGAACTGGTGACATTGATGAAGCAGTACAATTATTAGATATTTGAACATAATGAAAACGATGAGTTAAATGTGAAGTAAACCACTGAAAGACGGTTCCAGATAAGCCAACCTCAAACTCAAGCCTGTGTAACAAAACAGAGAGGTCAACCGTGTCAAAGGCAGCTCTAAGATCTAGAAGCACAAGCACTGTTTCATTCCCCGCATCAGTAGCTAAGAGAATATCATTTACGACTCTTGTTAATGCAGTTTCAGAAACCAGACTGAAATTTCTCAAGTATATTATTTGAATCCAGATACGATTGACGTTGGGCAACAACTATTCTCCCAAGACTTTTAGATTGAAATGGGACCTTTGAGACAGGCCTGTAGTTGTTAAGAACTTGTGGATCCAAATTTGACTTCTTAAGGAGCGGTCTAACAACCGCTACCTTAAATTGATCAGGTACAACGCCTGACGCAAGCGATGCATTCATCATACTAATTATAGGTCCTGCCAGTCCTTCGAGGGAATCTTTGACTAGCTGAGTGGGGATGGGATCTAGCGAACAGGTGGTTGACTTTGTCTTACGTCTGTGTTCATGAGTCCACCATAAGAAGAAATCTGAACAGGAGTGGTGATCATGCGAGGTCACCACGGAGGAAACCACTGCTCTCCCCCCCAAAAAAAGCACCACTGCCCCTCTCAAGTTTGCTAAAGACCACATGGATGTTCCACAGCAACTCCTGGAACAATGTTCTGTGGACAGATGTGACAAAAGTTGAAAGTTAAAGGAGTACATCAACAACAGAGTGGCTGAAACAGAAGAAATTCCGTATTTTGGGATGGCCAAGTAAGAGTCCTGACCCCAATCCCATTGAAGTACTGTGGCGTGATCTGAAGCAGGCCGTTCAGCGCAAGACATCCCAAAAATTTACATGACTGAAACAGTTTTTCATAGAGGAATAGGCCAAAATACCTCCTAACTGCTGCTCAGGTCTGACCAGCCGCTACAGAAAGTAGGGGTTGAGGTTTTTGTCATAAAGGAGGTTCCACTAGCTCCTTAATATAAGGGTTCACATACTTTTTCCATCAATGACCTTGATTGTTTAAACCATTTGGTCAATAAAGAAACAGCAATGTCAAATGTTGGGCGTGTGTTGTTTGTTAAATCAGACTCTCTTTATTAATTATTATGACTTAGATAAAGATAAGATCACATGTTAGGAGCCATTCATGCAGAAATCCACATCATTCCGAAGGGCTGTTTACAAAAGTTTTTCTCCCAACTGTATGTGAGAGAAAAGCAGAGACGCTCACTGAGTAAGGTGGGGTTGCAGCTTTGCAAATCACAAGGACATTTGTATGCTCAAAATGGGACAGGAGCACCCCAGATGGGACTCAAACCCATAATCTCTGGCTTAGGAGGCCAGTGCCTTATCCATTAGGCCACTGGGGCACACTGGGTTGGGTCGATCACGCTGATGAAGAGCCAGTTTTTTTTTTTCCTTTGCTTTTTCAAAGGGATCCCCAAAATTAGGAAAGTTAGGCAGCAGAAGGTTTACTGTGACCTGAGAAGGACCGGAATCCAATCACGGTGGTACACACACACACACGCTCTCACTCATCTGAGCTACACGGCTACCAAGATGATCTCAGGTGCGCCGAGCTGGTACGGAACATATTGAACTGATCGACGGCGAATTGTCTCTCAGACAGGCTTTTCACCTCTGAGCTCCCTGACTGACAGTAATCAGCTAGGTAGTGAAACAGTCAGCTGCTTCTAAGCCTTAAACAGCTGCATCGCGGCGCTTCCACAGAGAGATGATTTGAAAGCCAAACATCGCCCATTGGGAACACCTTACTATCACTAGTTTAAGAGACTCTTAAGGTCTTGCAGAGGTGCCTGTCTAATAGCATGCGCTTTGCAAGCTATAGGTGTTTAGGCTGAGGCAGAATGCCTGTTAACAAAATGTTTTTCTAAAGGGGCCTCGCACTCTTTTCCAAGCAATGGTCACCATCCCCACCGAGTGTCACAATGTAGTCATGTCCTAGGACATCACCTGTTAGTCTCCATTTGTCTGCCACCAACACTTTAGGTTACGGGGTCACAACCGCACATCGGAGACCAGAGG
Source organism: Lepisosteus oculatus (assembly GCF_040954835.1). Taxonomy (NCBI): domain Eukaryota; kingdom Metazoa; phylum Chordata; class Actinopteri; order Semionotiformes; family Lepisosteidae; genus Lepisosteus; species Lepisosteus oculatus. Next base: position 131,177 of record NW_027168298.1, read on the forward strand.
AGCCGTTGGCGTTCTGGCGCCGCAGATTGGGCTGAAGGTGGGGCGCTTGAATCTCGCTGTTGGAGGCCGTCTGAAACTGACCCAAGCCTTTCCCTTGAATTAAATGTAAATAAGAAATGAACCCCAGATGCACATGGAATCAATCACGTGTTTCCTTTGAGCCGTTTCAGAGACTGCTCCAGAGTTTACCTTGCACAGATGCGCAAAGATTAATGATGGGGGTGCACGCTTCCAGGCGTCTTACAACTGTAGGGACTGATTAGAGACAATTCGTAGCTTGTGCTCATTTCCCTCTATTCCCCGTGTTGCAGTGGTAGGATGACGTAAATTCCTGCTTCGACACGTAACGGGATTATAATCAAGTGCAGGAGCTGAGGGCTTTAGTTTTGTTTCGTTTTCCATGGCGTTCGTAAGCGCGCAAATCAAAGGCAATTCCTGCGTCTAACACGAATGTAAATGCTTTTGAAAGTGCAGTGTGGTGCAGCTTGTAAAATCCTTGTCCACATTTTTGGTTTGTTGATGTTTTTTCTGTCTGCCAAAGTTGCATTTTGACATCCGGACTGGGGGACTTTACCATTTGAACGTGAAGCCAGCCTTAAACCCTCTGAGGCGTGTCTGTCTGCCGGCACGAATCTTGTGAAAGGTATTTTTTTTAACGAAGACCAACTTTAAAAAGGTTTCCGCAGCCACCTCGCAGTCCGTGTTTGATTATAGGAGGAATGCGGCGGCGTTGAGCTCGCATTTGTCGTGCTCGAGTGGTTAAGGTGATGGGCTCGAAATGCGTTGAGGCTTCCCCGCGCAGGTTCGAAACCTGCCGACTCCGGCGTCTGCTGCACGTCGCCTTGTGCCTGCGCGGCAGAGGCGAAGTGCCGCTTCTCCTTTCCTGGTACTATAACAACGCGAAATCGTTTGGACCCGCTGCCGTGGAAATCAATTCTTCAGATAACCACGCATCTTGCATTCGCACCTCTGGTGCTCTACTTATGCCTTTGAAAACCTAATGAATAAAGCTGAAAGAACCGACACGATATGTAGGTGCTGGTAAAGCACGCAGTAAAGAACTGTTAACAGCAAGGGTTTCAGTGGGTTAACTGAGGAGAAGGCGTGATCGCTAATTGTTGACTTTTTATTTGGTGTTAGAAACACTCTTACTGTGCATGACGTGCAACAAATGTAGCCACAGAAATTGCATCACGCTTTCATGTATGCTATTGCAGACACCAACGTTGCCTAGATAGAAAACCGAAATAGCCGTGGGTTTGCTTGCTGGTCTGAAGGATCTCTCTTCGAATCTCTATCATTTGTCAATGAAAGTAAAAGGCGCTGCAATCTCATACGTTCAGAATCAAACCCGCAGCTGTTGTTCGACTTTATTTCTTGACTAATTACAACTCAGTGTCGCATGAGCAGTTACGTAAACTTGTCTGGTATATTTGAACACAAATGCCGTTCTTCAATTAAAACTAACAGTACATTGTCAGGGACATTCAGTTCTATACAAACAAGAGACAGACAAGAGAATATTTCTACCGTTCATGTGGACTACGTGTTGACTTACTGATCGGAATAATTGAAAGGTTCGGGCTCATAGCCGATGCAGTGCGTGCTAATTAGAACAGCAACGCTGAGCTCTCAGCACCGTACTGAGCCCAGGTGTTTTTCTAAAGCTGTCAGGTGCAGTTCATTTACATGAAGGAAATCTCTTACTGGGTACGATTACAATGCAGTAAGTAGCACAGACTACTTAGGGAGTAGCCCGATGCGTTTAAAAACGACCCGAGCCAGGCAGGAGTCGAACCTGCAATCTCCTGATCCGTAGTCAGACGCGTTATTCATTGCGCCACTGGCCCTGGTGGGACACTGCAGGACTGTAACCCAGTGAGATCAGCACTGCAACTAGTAAAATATTACCCCCGGTCCATTCTTTTCCAAAAGTGAGAAACACCTTTCTACATCTTGTCTGTTTTAAAACCATATCTCTTTAAACCAAACCAAGAGTTTGTCTTTTGGACTGATATTCTGATTCATTTCGATTTCAAAGAAAAAAAAACATTATCTTCCAAAGCATCATAAAATTGTCCATTCTTCCAGACTCTACTTCTCTCTTGTAGTAGTACAGCAGACCTTTCCAGGTGAGCAGATCACAGAGTCCGAAATATGCTTCCTCCATCAAGCAAAGTACCTGAACATGACTCTGTCTTCATAAAAGCGCCCCTGTAATAAAGAAATTAAATCCGAAATCAAGAGGGCAGTTGCCTACTGAAGTTCAAGAAGTCATCAATTTTAACCTAGCAACACATTAAAGGCTGCATCTATACAAGTACGATTCTAGAAATGCTCACCAGATTACGTTTTAAGAAGGAACTGCGCCTCAGGTTCTGCCGAGATCTTAACTTGGATGGCAGGATTCAGAATCCGGAGTGTGGACTGATGGCGCACGGAGGGTCCACATACTGTGGATCCCTCAGTTTTCTTCCGCGTGTTTAAACCGCCAGCGTGTGACTCCCCTGTCCCCGTGACCTCATTGCGCTGCTCTCTCCTCTGTGCAGCCGAGCCCGATTCACGGTAAAGTGAAAAAAAAAGATGCCCTCAACGTGGGATTTACTCTGGATCGAGGATAGATGTCACCTTTTTATCGTTGAACAGGATGTATGTGATGTGGCGACTAGGTTCAATTTTGTATCCTCTTTAAAAGATTAAGGACTGGGGTGAGCATGATTTACCACCCTTTCAGCTAAGAACCCGACATGAGCACCGTTTAAGCTGCATAGACTCGGTCGTTTAACTCTTCTCCATTAGCATGGTAAAGGTTAAAGAAAAAAAACATTGCTGACTTCTTTTTTTTTGCCAGCCGCTAGCGCTGATTAGCAATGTTTGTATTTCATGTTTTGCAAGTTCCATCCATTTTAAGAAAAACAAGTCGCGTTAAAGACAGGAAATGAATACTTGCATTTAATTAAGTCTAGCTGTAGGCGGTTGTCTGTTAGGACCAGTTCTGTTCGAGAAGACAAAACAAAGAAGGCACCACTGGGATTCGGACTCAGGATCTCCTGTTTAAGAGACAAGCGCTTTAACCAACTAAGCCACGGCGCCCCGGGAGGGTTGTCCTTTTGCAGCCACTTGGACACACCACTCAGACACATCTGCATTCGGTGTGTGCTCCGCCTGCTCGCTGAGCAAGTTGCCACCTTTACATACAATAGCAACATCGACACCAAGAGAAAGGATGACAAATGGCTTTTATCTGGAACTTTTCATGTCCAAGGAGCTCAATGTGCTTTCTGTGTACAACAGGGCCACTGAACTCCACACTGGCCACTGAACCACAGCAGTGGCTTGCTGGCTTGACATCTCCCAAGGAAAATGTTGAAATCGCATGTGGAACAGGAAAATGACCCTCGAGTACGAGGGGAAAAAAAAGAAAAAGATCATCTGGAGCGCGCCAACCCATGTCCGGACAGCCCAGTTTCGCTGACAAGGTGTCTGAGTGGTTGAGGTGATGGACTGCTAATCCATTGTGCTCTGCACGCATGGGTTCGAATCCCATTCTCATCGCTCTCCATGTCTGACACGTGTGCCTGTTCGACGTCGGCCCTCCTGTTGTTTGCTCTGGTGCTAGAGCCGTACATTTTCTAGCGGTGGCTGAACATGGTATAGTAGGCCAACGTCGGTATCGAGCAGTGACAGTAACAGTACTTACTGCGCACCATAAGAAATCGTTTGTCCCTGTTCAAAAGAGATTGTGCGATGTCCTGCGGCGTTTGCAAAGCAAACCTTTGACAGTTTGAAAAGAGGAATTTATTCTGCTTACTGTGCGTGCAGTAGTTACAAAGTTGAACGTCTTTACACGATCTGCTGCAGTTTTCAGTGGGCGGGCTTTGTCAAATGGCTTGAAAAAACGCTCTGTGTTTCGGCTCGGTAAACATCATGAGCAGTGTCCTGCATGTTTTCTGTGTATAGCTGTCTTTTAACGCATACAGAATTCATTCGAAATCATTGATTTCTACAATTAACAAAGGGTCCCTTTTTGAACCTGCGAGAAGCATTCTTTCAATGTAACAGATTTACTCCGGGGAAAGGCAGCATGACATTGAGAGTAGCTCAAGCTTTCAGCACCCGTATCGGACTGCGTGTATGCAGACACCGCTCAGAATCCCCTGTAAGATTCTCCCTCAATTCCGTTTTGCAGTGCTTTAGCTCTTTCAAAAGGCTTCGCTTTGCTAGTCACAATCCAAGGCTCATGACAGCATCTGAAAACATTCACCACTGCATTGGCCAGGAATCGAACCTGGGTCAACTGCTTAGAAGGCAGCTATGCTCACCACTATACCACCAACGCACGCCCGCAGGAAGCCTGCAGGACACCACCAGAGAATGCTTTTTAAAAAAATTTTTTTATTAAACATAGAATTTACAAATACAAATACAACAAGAGGATCAGAGTCATGTACAAGAGAAAAAAAACACAGAAGAAAAAAGCATTTAACTACCAGAGGTAATTAAGTAATTATGTGATCAAATTGTATATTTTACACGTATCATATTTTCCTTGCTTTAATATTTCTCAATTATTTATAAACTTTAGTTTCAACATGCATGCGTTTCCTGTAAAAAATAAAACTCAGCACACAGTTTTTCTTTTAACAACATTTCGAGTACCTCTGGCATTCATGAAAAAGACATACACAAAAGCAAATAACTAACTCTAAGACTGTCTAAACTATTGAGTTTTTCAAAGAACCAGAACTATAACAGTCCTTAACACTTAACTACACCATTCCAAACTAACACTAAAGAAACACTAGTATATACTGGTATAACAAATAAAACCAAACATAATCGTTAACTGAGCAGTCACTGGGAGCAAATCTCCTTCCCGTCCACAAAGGCCCTCGCTCCCACAAAGTAGGCTCTCCTCCCCTCTCTTCTGGCAGCTTCAACCTGGGGCCACAGCTGGTTCCTGGTACTCCTGTCCGCGGCAGACAGGTCCTCTGCAAACCTCAGTTTGTTCCCATTCAAATACTCATTCCCCCTCGCCGCTCGCCACAGCATGTCCCTCGCCGTCCTCTTGGTGAACTGTATTATAATCGATCTGGGGCGCACTTGCTCAGTTCGCTCAGACATGTTCGCTCTCCTGAGCCTGTGAACAAAGTCAATGGCCGATATTACGTCCTCCTGGTCCGGCAGGGTCCTTTTACAGATACCCTTCACTGTTGCAACAAGGTCCTTATCACGTTCCTCTTTAACTCCAAATAATTTTAAATTCCATCGTCGACGGTATCTATCTACATCGTTCACTTTCAATTCAAGTTCTTTAATATGCTTTTCTTGTTCGGTATTTACTTGTTTAAGAACTTTTACTTCACTCTTTAAGTCTTCAACCTCTTTAAACACACAGTCCATGGACTTTTTATGACTTTCGATTGCGACTGTATTAGATCGAATCATTTCCTTCAGCTCACCCATGCTCTGTGCCATCATGTTGAAGATGTTGGTCTGGAGCTCCTCCAGCGTCAGCTCGCCCCTTCCTCTCTTGGTTGCCGGGGTTTTCACAGGTGTGCTGGGCAGGGACTCCGGCTCTTCCTCTGAGTCTCACTTGGGCTGCGAGCGCTCGCGTACGAGCGCATCTCCAGCACTCTTTCCACGTCCCCTCCAGCTGCTTCACTTTTCCCTTTAGTTGCCATCAATTTTCTTGTAGTGCTATACATATACGATTGAGGTATCTTAGATTTCTCCTTCGAAGACCCAGCACTCTCTTTTCTTTTCTCAGTGTTACTCATATTGAAATTCTTAAATCTAAAAAAAATTGTTTTTTTTTCTTTCAGTTATAACTGAAGTTTAAACAACTACTGTTAAGTCCTTATTTTTCAGTAGTCAAAAAAAGCAAAAATTAACATTCAGGTCATGAAAAACTCAAAAAAAACTCCTCAACCACTAAACTTTACCTCCCACCCCTGAGCGCCATCTTGAACGCCCCTACCACCAGAGAATGCTCACGATTTCGGAAGCTGTCTCCGGGACGTGCTAATTCCGCACATCCTGAATAAATCATGATATAGTTAGTTGCTGTAGCTAGACGTTCAAATGAGTTTCATGGCCAGATGGACTGTTTCCTCCAGCGGTATAGTATTGCAGTGAGACAGCACGATGCCTGCAAGACTATGTCACGCTAAACGCCACAGATTTCCGAGGGTTAGGGTTAGGGTTAGGCTCTTATTATGGCGATTGTGGCTGTCTGCTCTGCGAGTCCTCGGTCTCCGGCCGTCTGATTGGCGCTCTTTTCTTTGGGGGGCGGGAAGTGTCCGGCCGCAGGTGATCTTGGGACCTAGCTTTGCATAGCGGCTTCCCAGAGTGCGTCGTTTCCTGCACACTGTGGCCGGGTGTTTTCCGAGTTATCGCACGGATTGGGCACGCCCGCAAGCCGAGAGCCGCAGGCGATGAGCCCGGAGCTGAATGGGCCCCACTGGCTCATTTGTAAGGCCAGGTGCATTGCCAACCACGACCGGAAGGGCAGAGGCTTTGAAGGCGGCCTGGGCTCCTGCAGCTGTGCAGCCACACACTCTGGTTTCTCTTCATCTCGTACAAATCTTTCGCCTTTTACTAAAGATTTCCGTGGAGAGGAGCATGAATTCCATGCAATTTTTGTGCTTCCCTGCCTTCGGGTGGGGCGCAGCTGGGCTGGTCAAAGAGAGCAAACAGAAATATGAAGCATTTCAGCAACGACATGCCATGAGACGATTGATAACGATTTCCATAGGATCCCCGCGGTTGCCTGGCAACCGTCAGCTTTGCGCAGTGGCAGTATCGTAGCCTGTGAGGTTTAGCCGAGGCGCGATTATTGCTAGTTGAAAACTTTTCCCAATACCCCGCTTCCGCTGGTTTGCAATGCAATCGGCGAAAGCAATTTTTGACAGTCTCGTCAGAGAATGAGGAAGGTGTTTAAAGACAGATTTTATCATGGTAACATCATGGTAGAAAGAAACGAGCTTGTTACGTCTCAACAGAAACGCTCTTTAGCTCTTTCAGCGTTATGCAGAGAACAGCGTCTGTCGAGATCACTTTTGAGTCAGCGCGAAACGCCGTGTGCTGTCAGTTTGGTTTCATATTGCTCGTAGCGGCGCCCGGCTTTTGTCTGTCAAACGTTAGGTTGCGCTTCTTCATGCTGCATCGTCGGCATGAGTGGAGCTTTTTAAACGTCTGTACTTAATGCGCCCCATAAGAAATGGTTTGTCCCCGTTCAAAAGAGATTGTGCGATGTCCTGCAGCATTCGCAAAGCAAACCTTTGACAGTTTGAAAAGACAAATTTATTCTGCTTCCTGTGCGTGCAGTAGTTACAAAGTTGAACGTCTTTACACGTTCTGCTGCAGTTTTCAGTGGGCGGGCTCTGTCAAATGGCTTGGAAAAACGCACTGTTTCGGCTCGGGAAACATCATGAGCAGTGTCCTGCATGTTTTCTGTGTATAGCTGTTGTGGGCATTTCTCTGTTGTTGATTCTTATTTTGTGTGTAACAAAGTGGCATTTTCATGTCCGGACGGGGAGACTTTATCATTCCGACATGAAGCCACCCTTAAGTCCTCTGAGGCGTGTCTGGCTGCAAGGCTTGTATTTTGGAAATGTTTTTTGAAACGGAGAACAACTTTGAAATAGGCTTCCGCCGGGTAAGATTGTAGCAAGAACGCAGTGGGGATGGGGCTTGCTGTAGTCGTGGCCGAGTGGTTAAGGCGATGGACTAGAAATCCTTTGGGGTCTCCCTGCGCAGGTTCGAATCCTGCCGACTACGTTGTCCGCCTCCAGTCGGTGTGTTCCGGTGCAAGCAAAGAAGCGCGAATGAGGAATGGGCCCCTGAGACAGTCATTTGCCTGTTTCACAAATGATCGTATTTTACTAGAGATTCTGTTTGGGATTCAGATGTGCATTCGGACAGCAATCCCTTTCAAGAAATGATACGTTCTGGATGAGGTCAAAGGTGCTGGAACACTGTATTTAGGATGTGTTTGCAGTGATTGTGTGTCTCCTGCTTCAACGCAGTGATATATAGATGTGCTCCTGTAATTTATTGGTACAAGCCCAGGGCAGTAAGCAGTCTGAGGATTTATTTCCAGACGGCATAGAGCAGTGAAGCAGTGAAGTAGTGCAACACACTGGATCATTATATTATTTGAATCTATTCTACTTAAATTATTACATTATACACAACTTGAGTTCATTTTAAAAATTAAAAGGTAATGGAAGGAATGCATATTCATGAGGAAGATTATACAGATATGCATGTGATAATCTTCCTTTTATCATGTAGTGCGTCATTTGGACACTTTGTGGGCTTGAAATACAAAGAAAATCATGTTCTATGGTACAAGATAAATACAAAACTTAAGATTTTATTTTAATTAGATTTGTTTATAAAGCATAAGCAATCATTTCATACATTAATATATGTGAAAATGACATTTTAGCATCATATTACATACAGGTCTCTAGCTTCAACACAGTGATATATATATATGCTCAGTGATTTATTGGTACATGCCCAGGTCAATAATCAGAATGAGGATTTATTTCCAGACGGGCTACAGGTAGTGTTGTGAAATACTTCAACACACTGGATCGCAGATTTAGACCCCCTGCACTCTTACTCCTTAAAAACCAAAGAAATGAAGATATGTAGCAATCACATTGCAACAGGGCTGACAGTGACTTAATGCTTATACTAGTGGACTTCTGGTACCTTTAGGGTACGGTGTTCCCTGAAGGGCTCTCAAACCCCGCATTTCAGATGCCTAGCTGTTTCGCTGATGTGTTGCACCTCAGAATCACTTTTAAACCTTACCTCTGGTATCTTTAATCCCTATTGCTCAACGCATGGTGAAAGTATTGCATAAATGTGTCTGAAAATGAGCAATGGGCACCTGAGAGACTCATTTGCCTGTTTCACAAATGATCATATTTGACTAGAGATTCTGTTTGGGATTCAGTTGTGCATTCTGACAGCAATCGCTTTCAAAAAACGATACATTCTGGATGAGGTCAAGGTGCAGGAACACTGTATTTAGGATGTGTTTGCACTTATTCTGTGTCTCTAGCTTCAACACAGCGATATATGTATATGCTCACTGATTTTTTGGTACATGCCCAGGGCAATAATCATTATGAGGAATTATTTCCAGATGTGCTAGGGGTAGTGTTGTGAAATACTTCAACACACTGGATCGCAGGTTTAAACCGCCTGCACTCTTACTCCTTAAAAACCAACAAATGCAGATATGTAGCAATCATATTGTAGCAGACACTCATTTGCCTGTTTCACAAATGATCATATTTTACTAGAGATTTGTTTGGGATCCGGATGTGCATTTTGACCGCAATCTCCTTATCGCGGCTTTGCCCTTCTTGGCTCTTTGGACAATATCTCTATCTTGTGGTCGTTGTTGGTAATGTCTAGACAACATCTCCATCTTGTGGTCGTTGTTGGTAATGTCTTCTTATGCCCTTTTTTATTTTAATTCTCTATTAGTTGATTCTAGAATCTCTACAATGGAGTTGAAAACATCAGTTTTATAGCAGACAATATGACATTATTTATAGTCCAATTAGAAACTTATTACCCTGTTTTTAACATAATAACAAATTAAAATTGATTAAAACTAAGTTTGGAACACCAGGGAACATAACAAATGATTTTTTGGAAAACCATGAGGTTCTCTGTGTCCGATGCCTGCAAGGGGAGAAAGCTAGAATCCTTTTATTTTTTCAAAATTTGAAAATAAACATCATTTAACAACAGCTTTCATTCCTAGGAGTGAAAAACAACCATTTTTGAAGACATATTAGTTTCTAAAACACTACAATAAAGTTAAAAACATCCGTTTTATATTACATTATTTTGTGTGAAATTTGTCATTTTTTGCACTATTTTTAATAAAATCTCTAATTAAAAGTGATTAAAATTAAGTTTGGAACAACAAGGAACACAAAAAAAAAAGATTTTAAGGAAAAAAATGATGTCTTCTGTGCCAGGTGCCTGCAAGGGGAGAAAGCTAGAATCCTACCCAGGCTCCTGGAGCTCTGTCCTGGCTAAAGGAGGGTGAATCCATCCCCTTCAAAGCTCCATGAAAAAATGATATTTTTAAATTTGAAAAAAAAAACATTATAGAACAACATCTCTTGGTCCACAGAGAGCAACAATCCAACTTTGAACAAAATCCATTGACTGATCCCCGAATCCTGAAGTTTCTTCGCATGATATTGGGCTTGCAACCACTTTCTGGAAAACGAAGAAAAAGGCCAAAAATGAAAAAAAAGTTATCAATTCTAGAGCCTAAGAGGAAAACAAGACAAATGTATATCTCCAAATAATTTTATGTGCTTCAGAAAAGCCCAGGAAAGTTTTTTGCATACATGAAACCACGCCCGTTTGCACGTAAGCAGACATGGTTTCACAAACGACTGCATGAAAGCACGCGTGCATGCGAAGTCATCCTGTTGAGCATTTGAAAAGCCGCACCACGCCACACTTGAAATAGCTCTTACATTAGTGGTAGACACAGGAATCGCCGCAGGAATCAAAATTGAACCTAGTCGCCACATCACATACATCCTGTTCAACGATAAAAAGGTAACATCTATCCTCGCTCCAGAGTAAATCTCACGTTGAGGGCATATTTTTTTCCACTTTACCATGAGTCGGGCTCAGCTGCACAGAGGCGAGAGCAGAGTAATGAGGTCACGGGGACAGGGGAGTCACACGCTGGCGGTTTGAACACGCGGAAGATCACTGCGGGATCCACAGTATGTGGACCCTCCGTGCGCCATCAGTCCACACTCCGGGCTCTGAATCCTGCCATCCGAGTTAAGATCTCGGCGGAACCTGAGGCACAGTTCCTTCTTAAAACGTAATCTGGTGAGCATTTCTAGAATCGTACTTGTATAGATTGTAGCGTGCTCTCTGAAGGCACCAGTTCTGTAGGGTTTGGGCATTAACTGGGACAATTATTAATTGTAGCAGTAAATCATAAAATGATTCTTTGGGTGGCCTTAGAATCCAACCATGCGATATAACTCAAACAACGCACACACATAGGTACTAATACACGAGGATACATTTATTAATACATAGAATATGCATGTAAACCAAACAGATCTTATCAAGAGGTTTATCAGAATACAAAAGGTATATATTCAGTCAGTTACAAAGAGTATCATATATCAAGAGGACATATGTTCAGTATATCATTCATTTAGACCGTTTCGTAAATGAACTTGGTTATAACTTCTACATTGGATACTCAAAACAAGTACATAACTCTTAGGAATTAAATTGGTATCAACTGGTTGGGATGACAATTGAATTCTCGAGCTGTAATGCATTGAAGTTGAATACTCATCCAATCTCTGGGGATTCAGATCTCCTGCGGACTCAAAGAAGCAGTTGCAGGCTTGTTGCTGTCCAATCCGCGCTGTCTGGCTTGGTGCCAGGTTGTGCTGTGCGGTTTGCGACAGTGCGCTGCTGATGCTCACTGACCGGCTAGTTAGTGTTGGCTTTAACTAGCAAAGTTTATGCACAGGAGAAAATATGACTGTGGGTCCCAGTAGGTCAGGAAGAGGACCGGTTCGTTCCTGATGAAGCGCTTGTTCTGATTAGTTATTCAGCTGTCCACAGTTCCGACCTGTTCACGAGGCTTGCTGCTGATGCTAACCTCGGGTGGATCCTCTGGTTACTCGTGGCAACCTCCACTCTCGACTCTTAGAACAGAGGAAAGTACTGGCACTCGGACACACTGGCCGTTCCGTGGTTGTCCGGGCTGAGTCTCAGGATGGTCAGGAGGCGTGCTGTGAGAATGTCCTGCCCTTGGGAGCCTTCTGCTCCTGGGCCGTCCTGCCATGGAATTGTCTTGCACCCCTGGAATTCTCCTTAGAATTCTCCTACTGGAATAGTCCTACTAGTTCTCCTGCACATTGTCTATTGTTTGTTTGTACATTGTCTTGATGCACTGGTTGCACTTTGTTTTGTTTTTTACACTTGTTTTACAATCGAGAGACTTTCTGTAAGTAAGAATTCCATTGTACCAGTACCGGTTACATATGGCAATAAAGTTCAAGTTCAAGTTCAAGTTCTCCAGGCTCTCTGTTGCCTGTTTTTACCTGGAGGAACTTTGGCTTGTCATTGGCTGAAAGTTTAATGGGCATCAGAGTCCCACATGGGTTACATTGCCCTACCAGTCCCTGACTGGTTGATCAAGGTGAGATATGAGTCACTTACTCCTGACACCTAGGAATGCAATCCAGATGTCCATCTGGCACTCCCTAGACAGATAGGCGCCAATGGATGACCATTGATCATGATAGCCAGGCTTAGCTAAGTGCATCCCCCTTTGGGAGCTGTCCCTTATCAAAAGAAAACATCTTTAAATCAGCCTGCATGAATAGTTTCTCTGTGGCTGCACCACAGAGATGAAGAGAGAGATGGGGCCTCATTTGGGAAAGCACAGCAACACTTATTTCTGTCTTATTAACAAGCATTGCCTCTACATATCCCCCCTTTTTGAAGGTCACGAGGTCCTGAGACGTTGTTGCCTTCAAAACAAAACAGAGTTAAGTGATGTCCCCTGTCATTAGAACATTAACCTTAAATGTCCACATTTCTCCTTGAGAATTCATACCGGAACCAGCATTGGGAACAAACAGGATGAAAAACATCTGGAGTATGTATAAACACGGTAGGAGACATCATCTCAGTCTAGGCATTACAAATCAGGAAGTTCACTGTCAGTATCTGATACCTCTGTAGGCAGATATTTGGGGAAGAAGTAACTTCCTTTCTTTTGAAATGCTACCTTTGACTCATTTGTGCTACCCGGAGTACATCTTGATGTAAGAGTACAGCATTCAGAGTACATTGTCAGCCATGATCCAGCTTCCCAGCAGCAGTGTTACAATAACACCGGTTCCTGTTCCCAGCCCCCCTGATGAACCATGACACCTGTGTTGGGCACCTGCCAGGGTGGTTTGGAGGTTTGTTCCATTAAAGCAAACTAACTACCTGTACCTTGTGAGGGCTTACTGTTTCTTGGATTTCTATCCAATTCAATAGTGTGGCACCTGAAGGCATCCACGACCTCAAGTTTGGTCTTATGTTGTCTGGTTCCAGACCGTACAGTGTCAAGTTACCATGCTGTACTATGGCCTCCTTGGGGCCAGTAGCACGCAAACCTATCAGAAATAGCAAACACACAACAGTGGCGGCAGCAATCAGTCCTCCCAAAAGTCTTTTCGGGTGGCTGATCCCAGTCATCTCCTTCTGAGTGACTGTTGCCTTTCTAAGTTGGCGCAGCATGTACATGGTCTCTTTCTCAGTATGCCATGTGGCATCTTGGGCACCAACATCCTGGAAATCTGAGGAGATCTGACGCAGCTGCTGATGCTGCTCCTCCATTTCCAGGACATCTGCTTTTTCGATTTGTTCATGCCTGTGCTCTAGGAACCCTGCAGGGGGTGGTGCAGCGGTGGAGCATGCCTGACCCTTGGCTTAGTGGTCATCTGGAGCACCTGAGGGATCTGGGATTGTTACTCCATTCTCACTGTTCAGGTCCACCCTGCACACTTCCTGATTGAGGAATCCCTCTATCGGCATGTTTACAATCGTTCGCTGGGCGTGGGTGTAGGACACCTGCTCGCTCCCCCCTTCCCTCTCTAGGGGTTCAGGGAGCTGCCCCAGCACTGGGATAGCTAGTTCACTGTCTTTGAACTCACCATCACCCACCAGGCCCATGTCAGTGCAGGCGGGGATTCTGACACCCCCCTTTTCCATGTTCTGCACTAACAGTCGGGTGGCTTGCCCATCCAGCTCCAGTGGTTGGTGCTGAACCACTGTTGGTCAGACTCAGACTGACAAACTGAGCTGGTGGCTGTAAGAAAACCGGCTCGGCTTTCATTCCCTGTCCCTTCTGGGGGACTGGGTGTATTGGCAACCCTGCCGTTGAGGCAGGAACAATCAGGTCAATCTCACTCACTACCTGGTAGTTGTGAGAAATAATGTTACCTGACTGCAGGTTCCCTGGGTCACAGCAGAGGGAATCGGCATCTGGGATCAGGTGTGTCCACAGCGCAGTAGTCTCAGCGTCCAGCTGAACCTCCTGTCTAACCTGTGAATGTTGCTCCAGGGGATTTCTTTATTTATGTCTTTATTTAGTGGTTTCATTAGTGACAAAGGCTAAACTTTCTTGGAAAAATGTCTTTTATGTAAACCATGTTTGCTATTAATTCATTTAGGACTAGAATATGTTCATTTTCTTCCAATAAAAGAAGGGTTCCATTCGCCATAGTCGGGTTGACATTAGAAGCTTGCCATGCCCGGACTGTAACACCATCGCATTAGCATGTTAAAGCGATTTCGTTGAGGAGCCTAGCTTTCTTAACTAGTAAGTACTGTACTTCCTTGGTTTTTGAGGGGGGAAGGTGTCTTTCGCTGGAAATCTGGTCCCCTTCTACTGTAAAAATACCTGTGAAACCGGTTTAATCCGTCACAGCCAGCACTCCCGCTGGCCACCCACGTGTTATGCTCTTCATTAATGTCTAAGCCGGAACACATCATTATATCTCATTTTGTATTTCTTTAAAAAAAATCGTTTGCCCAGCCTAACAGTATTGTTGTTATTGTTTTTATCCTGTAAAGCGCTTTGAGGAGCCAGCTTTTAAGGCGCCATATACAATAAAGTTCATTATTATTACTATTGTTAAATTGCTGGACAGAGAGGTGAACATTATTACACGGAAGACAAAGATAGCGATTTATGTGTGGATGCTGCACATTGGTGGGGAGTCCCCATTGCCTGTAAAGCACTTTGAGTGGAGTGTCCAGAAAAGCGCTATATAAATGTAAGCAATTATTATTATGATTATTATTATTATGATTATTATTATTATTATTATTACGTTGCATTGTGCATTGTGCTGCTGTAATACAGTTTTAAATAATTAAAAGTCTAAACAGTATCAGCTTTATTTATGGGTTTTAAATCAATATAAATGTTTATATTGTAACGCCTAGGTGACTATTCATTGTTATTAAAATGACTTAAATTTGATCATGTTATGATAATTAGAAATATAAATTTGTTTGGTGCAAGTGAAGTTTTATTTAATCTCTGAGCCAGGGAAACATTGTATTTTTTTAAAAAAATGTTTATTAAAAAAAAAAGTAACGGCTCCAGCAGGATTCAAACACACAACATGTGATGTAGGAGTCAGGAAGCTAACCCACAGCACCACCAGCAAGGTCACACAAAGAGTGTCGAAAAAGCCCTACAAAACATTATGTAACAATTCTTGTGTTGCGGTACATGAGTATAATTATATCGTTATTAATTTCTTTAAATACGCGATTCCATATTATATTCCCTTTTAATCAAATTCTTGTACCGGAGCTTGTTGACTCCAGTATCACGTTAGTTAAAGACTTCGATGCTTAAAATGTTTAGGGAGAAATGGAATACTGGTGTGTATGTTTTCTTTAAAGTACCGAGACCAGCCATATACTGTATGTTTAAGTTCCAAAATTAATATCGTTTATGGCCTTCACACGTGTTACAGTATGCTCCTATTCTTTTTATGCTCAGGTACTAAGATTTCCCTTCAGTGGTAAAATTCCATATAAATATTCAATGCTTAAACGGGCACAGTAAAGACATTAAATATACATGTACATATACATACTGTATACAGTACAGTTTGCATACAGTAATATGTTTATGTTCCTAAATCAATCTCTTTTATGAGCATGTGAAAGGCATGGTGAATCGGAGATTCTCAAAAATTACTGTACTTTGCATGATTGGAAACAAATGCGTGATTGCGAAATGCTGTGGTGTTACTTTTACAAAGACGGTCAATGAAAAAAAGAATGTGGACCAGGGCACTACTTTGAGTTTACAGCTTGTCCAAGGTCATTCATTATTAATACTATTAGTAATATCTTCGTTAAAGACTTTGATGGCGACAGCTCAAACATGAGAGGTTGAGCTTTATTAGCTCCACCTTGCAGAAATTCCGGATACTATTATTTTAATTGCGGTTTTATAGGAGAATTTACGGTAACTCGTGGTAGACTGCGTAAAGCGCACCGCAAAATAATGTGGTATCGCCCGCTTGTTTTGAATAGCTGCATCTGTACGCCCCGTGTCTCAACGGTAGGACGGAGTCAAATACTGCCTCGACACGTAACAGCGTTATATTAAACCGCAGGACTTTAGGGCTGTTTTGTTTGAATGTTCAAGGCATTGGTAAGAGCGTAGGTCAAGGGCCATTGGTGCATCTCCTGTGACTGGAGTAAAAATGCTATTCAAAGTGCAGTGACTAAAATCGTCGTCCACATGTCTCCGTTGTTGATTGCTTTCTGTCTAAGAACGTTCTGTTTTCATGTCCGAACGGGGAGACTTTATCATTCCAACTTGAAGCCACCCTTAAGTCCTCTGAGGTGTGTGTGTGTGTGCTTGCACGTATGGCGTAAAAGGTTTCTTAAACGGAGAGCGAACTTGAAAAAAGTTGCCTCCGCCGCCGCCGCCGCCTCGCACTCCCTGTTCGATTGTAGCAAGAAGGCAGCGGCCGTGGTGCTCGCTGTAGTCGTGGCCGAGTGGTTAAGGTGACGGACTTGAAATCTGTTGGGGTCTCCCCGCGCAGGTTCAAATCCTGCCGACTACGGTGTCCTTTGCATTTGGTTGCGTGCGTGCGTGTAAAAGGACCAGCGCCGTTTCGTTTTCGCTGGGACCTTTAACACTCTAAATCGTCTGGGCCCGCAGCCTGTGAAATCGATTCTTCAGCACCCACGAAGGACGCTTTGCAGCTGGACACAGATACCGATGCTTTTCTGCAATGAGCTTTCCAGCTGAATTTTCTCGGCAGCTCCCTACTGAACCTGTTCTCCATTGCAACATAGCGGAGGCTCGTCACATCTATAGCAAGGCTGTGTAGGACCGCATACGCCACAGTGACTTGTACACAGACCACATGAAAGGCAAGCAAAATACAATTATTAAAATTCCAAAGACTCACAAGGTCAGAGGAACAGCGATGATCTGAACTGATCTGTTACAGAAGTCTAGGTTGACCTTTTTAGAGCTGTAATTGCATTTTTGTTTAATAGAAGATCAAATCTACTCGCATGTACCAGCACCTTACAGTTTATTGATGTTAATTCTGTTTAAGTAATAAGATTGCTAACGATGTTGGACTTTAGCCGGTGTTTTTTAGAACAAATTGCTTACACTTCTGTAAGGAATACGCAGTACGTGCCTTTGTCAGTCATTGCTCACCATACCTGTAACTTTCTTATCTAACTCACTTCCTCAAATGGTGAAGGTCCACAAACATAAATGAAAAAAAATCCCTTGTTGTAGATGAGGTGCCCAAAAAAGCAGCCCCTGATAGTGTATAACACATTTATACTATTGCAGAGACACATGTAACATATATATATATACTGTTTATATATATGAAACAGAAATAGAAACAGAAACAGGAATCGCTTACACACCTGGAGAATCTCTGTAGGAATATCTAGCATTTATCAATGGAAATAAAAGCTGCTTTAATACAGTGCATGTTCAAACTCAAACCCTCAGCTGCTGTTCTTGTTTGTTTTGGGACAAATTGCAACTGAGCATCGCATGAGCCGTTACGTACCCTTATCTGTTAGGGAATTTCAAGGGAGGAGTTAGGTCAGAATGGGTAGGCTGCAAAACAACAAGTAAAGATTTATTCCAAGATGAAACGTTGTGGCGGTTTTCTTATCTTTTCAGCATGGACTAAACTTTTACGTGTTCCTTATATGCTATATATGTATATATTAGCACCAATGTCGTTCTTAAAAACTAACATGAAATTGTCAGGGACATTCAGCTATATACAAAGACGAGACAGACAAACTAATAATTCTATATTAACGTGGCCTACATATTGACGCAATGATCGAACTAACTGACATGTTCTGATTCAGATTCCCTGCAGTTTATGCCAATTAGAACAATAGCAATGCTGAGTCCTCCCCACCCTACCGAGCACAAATTCAGCTGCTCTCCAGTTCTGTTCTGCATGTTTTTTCATTGCAATTGAGCTCGGAGCTGGAGATGATCTCCATACAGTTCTGTGTTAACTAGCCCGCACTTGCGTGCTAATTTACGGGTTGTGGCAAATGCTTTTCTATAGTTCATATACATGACAGCAACCTGTTACCGAGGAACCTGAGAGGTTTAAAAGCCACACGAGCCAGGCAGGATTCGAACCTACAATCTTCTGATCCGAAGTCAGATGCATTATCCATTACGCTACTGGCCCATAGAACATGTGCTTGCACTCAACCACAGAGAGCTCTACACTGCTACTAGTAGTACACTTCCCCATCTACATTTTCACAGCAAGAAACTTGTGTTTCCTACTATTTTTATCAGGTTTAAAATATCATCTCCTTAAAACAGAAAAAGTGTTGATGTGTCGTGCTGAAATTCCGATTGATTTTGAATTCAAAGAAAAAAGGTTTTCTTCCAAAACACCATGAAATTGTCACATCTTGCAGACAATAGGTGTATTCCATGTTGAAAAGAGAAGAAAGAAAACCATGGAGCCTTTTACAGGTGTGAGGCTTCTTCAGGTGTGAGAAGACCTCACAGCCGAAACACTGTGTTTCCGTTCTTCTCTTTTCAGCATGCAATAAACCTATTACTTGTTCCTTTGCAGCCGAGGCATGCTGACGTAGCTACCCAGCTGAACATCTTGCAGACTCTACAGTACTTCTCTCCTGTAGAAGTAAAGCAGGGCTTGCTGGGTGAGCTTTTGCTCCGGTAAATTAGGTCACGTGTCATGTTAAATCACTTCTTCTAAACACAACATTTGCTGGTGCTAGCTTTCCCCATGAAAAGAGACATTTCCCTTACAGTACATGACATATCGTTTTTATTCTATCAATAAGTATAGAAATTAAACAAAAGAAAAAATGGTGTCGCCAAAGAATGGGAGGTGTCAAGGGCATTGAGCTCCTTGGACATGAAAAGTGCCCGATAAATGCCATTTCTCATCATTTCTCTTGGCGTCAGTTCTGCTATTAAATGGGACGGAGGCAACGGGCTCAGAGAGCAGGTTAAGTGCACACCGAACACAGATGTGTCCAAGTGTCTGTAAAAGGGCGGTGCTCTGCTGGCGCTGTTCCCTAGTGGCTTAAAGTGCCTGCCTAGTAAGCAGGCGATCCTGGGTCTGAATACCAGCGGTGCCTCTCTCCGTGTCTTGTTGTGCCGAATGTCTCATTTCAGACAAACATGTACAGCTTGGTTCAGTTTAATGCAAGAATTCATTTCCTTTCTGGAATAACTTGTTTTTGAAGAAATCCATACAGCTTGTGAAAGATGAAATCCATTTCTTGGTTGTCAGTGGAAAAAGATTGCCGGCTGCAAGAAGCGCAAGTGATTGTTTTCTTTGACCATAAACCTGCAAATGTAGGGAGCTCAAGTGGCCGTCAGTCTCTGTGGTGCAATCGGTTAGCGCATTCGGCTATTAACCAGAAGGTTGGTGGTTCAAGCCCACCCAGGGACGCATGTCTCAGTTTTTCCAATGTAAACATCATCACCGCTAAAGAAAATGGCGCAGAAGGCTCCACAGTCGAAACGTTGTGCTTCTTTTCTTCTCTTTTCAGCATGGAGCAAACCTTTGCTTGATCCTTTGCAGCCTACGCAGGCTGACACAGCTACCTTTCTCTTAACGCGCCTCAATCATTATTCACCAAAACCATCAGCAGAATGTGTCGCCTTTGTGGTGATGTCACTCCTCTGCTTCACAAATGTCCTTAGTGACGGACCATTTCTTTCTGCCATTTTTCCGGAGCGGTTATTGATTGCTCCATCATTTCCCTCATACTTTCCATCCCTAGATTGAAAAAAAAAACAGAAACAGGCTGACAGGACGACAATCAAATTGCAAAAACTCATCAAAGCACTCGATAGAGTATTTGAATCCACAAGTAGCTACGAGCAACTTTGTCCTGGCTTGCATGAAAGTCGGAAAATGTCAAAAAGAAAAAGATGGTGGCTTTTTCATATTCGTTCTTTTATTTTTAGTTTGTTGCTTCTTCTGTCCATTGTCCTCCTGCCTGGCTCTTGACCTGTGACTGTTTGAACGCACACAGTAGACTTTCATGCAGGGGATTTGTCCTGAGCCTCTGTGAAAGACCCACCCACCCCCATAAATAACTGCTCTAGAAACACATGAATGCAAAACTAAACCACAGCTTAAAGAGGAGCTTGTCATGACCGCCAGGCAGTTAAGACCAACTCTTAAGCAATCTAATCAGCACCAGCAGCGGGTGATTATTAACAAACGCCGCCGCACGAGTTAACCCACCTGCACACACTCCACCGTGCGGTACGCAGTGCTATTTTTACCATCTTTACCTGCTTCCCGCTGGTATTGAGTCTACTCCTTGAGAGCTCTACCTGGCGTTTTTTCCATTACTTCTTTTATTCTGGATATTGGACTCCCCTTCTGCCTTTTCGACTTTGGACCTCACCTCTCACCTTGGACTGTTTGCCACCAGTGTTCTCCCTGGATTACAACTTACCTTACGCCTCTTGACCACGGAACAAAGCAAAGCAGAGCAAAACAAAACGAACAAACGAAAACCCTCACGTCCCGCACTTGCATATAACGCCGTTACGTGCCCAAGCAGTATTGTACGTCATCCTAGCACTGCACCCCGGGGCGTACGGTATATGGGAACGAGCACACGCCACGAATCGTCTCGAATCACTCCCTACAGCTGTAAGGCGCCTTGAAGCATGCACCCCCAACATTCTTCTTTGCGCATCTGTGAAAGGTAAACTCTTGAGCAAACTCTGAACCAGCTCAAAGGAAACTAATCCGATTAGACGTTACTTTGACTCATCCTTTAAGGGACCCTTGTTAATTGGAGAAATCAATGATTTTGAATGAATTCTGTATGCGTTAAAAGACAGCTATACACTGAAAACATGCAGGACACTTCTCATGATGTTTCCCGAGCCGAAACACAGTGCGTTTTTAAAAGCCATCTGACAAAGCCCGCCCACTGAAAACTGCAGCAGATCGTGTAAAGACGTTCAACTTTGTAACTACTGCACGCACAGGAAGCAGAATAAATTCCTCTTTTCCGGTTTTATTTATGCGAACCATAAATAAACCAAATAAACCAAGTTGCAAGAGGCCCGCACCCACAGCACAAATTGCGCAGCCTAGGCCACCTCCTCGCCCCGCACGCCACCGCCTCCTGCTGGGCCCACTCTTTCGCACACTCACACGCCACACTAACACTCAAAAGTGTGGGCAAAACGAGAAAACGAGCGCGCCGTTTCCTACACATCTGCAGTCGCCATTGCGCATTCGCAGCATGTCCCGGGATGCAATTCGGCCTCATTTGCATAACTCCAGACCGGCAGATCGCCACGCAAGCTCGCGACGTGCGCCTGCCACACACCGAACAAACCTTTTCAGCAATTTCCAAAAAACGGGCCTGCTCGCCTGCCCACAAGGCTCCGTCTCTTACCTGCTCTCCAGAGCCTGCTGCCTTCTGTGCTTTTCTCTCGGCACCGCTGCAGCGCACACAACTCCTGCAGCGGGAGGTGGGAGAAAGTTCCCGCGCTCCGCCGCAGGGAAGGCTCGCTCCGTGCGCACACGTCCTTTCGATGCCAGTCCAACAGTTGCTCTGCATTAGCTGCGTCGGGGCTCCGGCGTGTCGCACCTCACCTCACCTCACCTCACCTCACACTGCCCCCTCCTTGAATGTCTGGCGCTGGGCATGCCCCGCTCTCCTCCGCCTTATCTTATCGCGTGTGAGCACCGACAATGGCCACAATGCCGGGGAATGGCACCTGTAAATTAATTATCTTCTCTTGCAGCCTGAGATCATGTCCTTCTTTTGGCTCCCTCCAGTTCTGATAAAAAATCTCACTCTTAGATGTGTTAATTTTTGCGGAGGAAGCCAAAGAGAAACGATCACAGCACTGCAGAGCTCTGCTAATTGAGGCATTGTCAGAGAGGAGCAGGGTGACGTCATCCATGTATAGAGATGTCTTTACCTCTCCTCCCCCACTTCCAGGCACTGGTATCCCATTAATGGCCTGATCCTGGCGCAAGGCACAGGCTAAGGGCTCCATAGCCAAAACGCATAACAAGGGGGATAATGGGCAGCCCTGCCTCACCCCTGAACAGACTTCAAAGGGGCGTGATCTATTGCCATTAACCATGACTCTGCTGTTGCTACCTGTGTACAGCAGGTTAATCCACTTTCTCATGATGGGGCCAAACTTCATGTGCTCAAGTCCCGATGTTAAGTACTGCCGGTTTAGGCGGTCAAAGGCCTTTTCTAGGTCTACACCTAAAATGCAAAGAGGGAGGGAGCGATCCTCAGAGTACAGACAGACATCCCTCAACAAGGCCAGGTTGTCGCTCATCAGGCGTCCTGCTATCCCACAAGTCTGTTCTTTCCCTACCAGTGAGGCCACTACATTTTGTAGGTGCAGGAAAAGGGCTTTGGACAGGATCTTAGTGTCCAAGCCTAACAGGCTGAGGGTCTCCAGTTCTTTATGTCATTTTTTGCTCCTTTCTTAAACAAGAGAGAGATAGTGCCTTCCCTTAAGGAGTCAGGCAGCAATTCTGTCTTATAGCTTTCCTCGAATAGGAGCAGTAGCGGATCCTGAAGCAGATCCCAAAAGGTGCAATAAAATTCTTTAGGGAGCCCGTCAGCACCTGGAGTTTTCCCCTTCTGTAAGCTCTCCATCGCCTGTCTCAGCTCTTCTACTGTCAAATCCCTCTCAAGTACTTCCCTATCTTCTTCACTCAAAACGTTTTCTAGCTTTGAGGTAAAAAAATGAATTTCTTCATCCTTTAGCTCTGTAGAGCTGTACAGTCTTGAGTAGAAGGCCTCGGTGCAGGAGAGGATAGCACTCGGCTCTGTTCTCTCTCGTCCCTCCTCATCAACTACACTTTCCATGACAGACTTGGAGCCTACCACTTTCCTGAAAAAGAAGCGAGTACACTTCTCATTTTCTTCCAAGAACTGCACTCTGCCTCTTAACAGCACTCCTCGACTACTTTCTTCGGCTATGCTCCGGATGTCCTTTTTTAAAAGGGTGATATCCTCGAGCACATCGAAGCCACTGTGCAGCATCGTGTAGAGACGCTGCAGCTGCCTCTGTTTCCTGGCTAGCACTCCTCTCCGTCTGGCAGCAGCCTTCCTTCCCTCAGCCATGAAAAAGGCCTTTGTCCTCATCTTCACCTCCTCCCACCACTCTCCTACTGACCCGTACAGACACTGCAAGGACAGCCACTGTGATAGTTTCTCCTTGTAGCGGGATACTACCCCCTCGTTCTCTAGCAGCTTTGTGTTGAGTTTCCAGAGGCCTGGGCCAAAGACAGTCCCGCCCTGGAGTTCCACTCTACACCCTAAAGCCTGATGATCTGAGAAGAAGACAGGCTGAAGAGTGACCCCAACAACTTTCACTCTCTCTGAGACAAAGCAATAGTCAATTCTGGAGCTGCTATTCCTCCCTGACCATGTATATCCTGCTGTTGTGGGATATATACATCTATATGTGTCTGAGAGTTTAAAGTCTTGAACTAAGTTTTGCAGGGCCAGTGAGCTGGAATCCAATTTTATCGGAGAGCTAGACTGCCTGTCTGTGTGCTCTAAGATACAATTAAAATCCCCTCCCACTATCACGTCTGTGCTACTTAACAATAGGGGGGAGAGTGCCTTGAGTAGCTCCACCCTTCCTCCCACGTCAGTAGGACAATACACATTGATTAGCCGCAGGTTAACGGTCCCCCATTCCACATCCACACACAGCAACCTGCCATCTATGACCCTCTGAATACTTTTCAATTTGAAAGCCCATCCTTTGAAAAGAATGGCCACGCCAGAGGCTCTGTTGTTATTGTCCCCTGACCAAACAGAAGGCCCTTTATCCCACCTATCTTTAAAGCTTTTATACCTCTCTTGATAGGCTAAAGCACACTCCTGCAACATCAACACATCTCCCTCTCTCTGCTGGAGGTAATCAAAGACAGACTGGCATTTAACTCTGTCATTGATACCTCTGGTGTTAAGAGAAATTATGTTTAGAGCCATTTTACATAAGAAAGTGGAACCAGTCTTTACAAAACACATTTCTCTTCGGTCTCACCTGTTACCTTCTCTTTCTTTTTCTTCTTACCAATTTCCTGCCAGCCATCCTCTGAATGAGCCTTCATCAGGGTGGCAGCAGTAAAAGCGTTCACGGAGTCCATTTCAAGGAAGGGGGTAGAAAGAGGGGTGGAAGGGTTCCAGCTGTCCCCATCGCCATGCTCTCCTTCCTCCTCGCTCGGGGAGAAAACAGAGTCATTTTTCCTTTTCCTCAAGTCCAGCTCCTGGGAGCACTGAGGGGAAAGGGGTGCAGCCGATGCACCAGTCTCCTCTTCCCCCTCACCCACCAGCTGTTGCAGATCCTCCGTGACGGACTGGATGGAGGAGAGGAGGGCATCTGTAGCACTTGCAGAGTCTGAGAAAAGCAGCTCCGCTGAATCCTGGGTATCGTCGCTGGACCCGCTCCACCGGGGGGCCCCACACTGGCCCTCGTTCTGAGGAGCAGGAGTGGGGGAGGGGTCCTCGCTGTTCTCGGGGGTTTTCAAACCCTCGTGCTTGTCTGGTGCAGTCTGCGGTTGTGGGAGCGTAGTGGATTTCTCTTCCACCGGCCCCGGAGCCACAGCAGGACTGATCCTGGCTGGAGGCTGAGACTCTTTGTCCAACAAGGGTTCTTTGTTTGACTTGTTGTTTGCTTTGGCTTTTCGGGCCGGTTTGGCTGAAACAAGCACTGCCTCATCCTTTCTCATTTTGAGTTTATTGGCGTAGGCGTGAGGGCAGTTCTTAAAAACGTGTCCTTCCGAGCCACATAAATTGCACTTTGGCAGCATTGAACAGTCAGAGGCTAAATGTCCCTGTTTGCCACAGGTCTTGCAGCATTTCACAGTGCAGGACGATGCCAGGTGTCCCACAGCACCACAGCGCCGACACACCTTTGGTTGTCCCACATAAAAAACATAGCCATTGCAGGCGCCCAGCCGGATTGTAGAGGGCAGGTGCCTTAAGCCTCCATTTACATTGTCCGGTAGTAAGCGAACCTCGAATTTCCTTGCTCCTGTTTTTATACCGTCAACATCTCTAACCTCAGTTCCATGGTGGACGGTGCAGTACTGGTTAAGCCAGATGTGAATGTCCTCCGTCTTTGCCTGTTCCGAGAACATAACAACATGCACCGTTTTCCTCTCTCTCTGTGTCAGAGGCTGCAAGTTGATCTTCTCAAGTGCAGGAACTTTCCCTCTTTTTGCCTCAAAGACATCCACGCATTGTTCAAACGGAGGATAGGTAGCAAATACAACCTCAAATGCTTTCTGACCTGGGAGAGCGAAGATGAAATCCAAGTGCCGAGGTTCAAAGCCAAGTTCCTTCTGTAACACTTTTCTGCTGAACTGCATACGATCCATGAAGAGGTCATCCAAAAGCTCAAAATGTACAGCATTCTTGCGGGATCCAAAGGTTGCCATCTCAAACTGCAAAACAAACACTGCTTCCACAAAACAAGAAAACAATCCAACTACTCCAACTACAGGCTGATCAAGGTATCTCCCCTGCCAGGTAAGCCGAGAGCCGCAGGCGATGAGCCCGGAGCTGAACGGGCCCCACTGGCTCGTTTGTAAGGCCAGGTGCATTGCCAACCACGACCGGCAGGGCAGAGGCCTTGAAGGCAGCCTGGGCTCCTGCAGCTGTCCAGCCACGCACTCTGGTTTCTCTTCATCTCGTACAAATCTTTTGCCTTTTACTAAAGATTTCTATGGAGAGGAGCATGAATGAGTTCCATACAATTTTTGTGCTTTCCTGCCTTCGGGTGGGGCGCAGCTGGGCTGGTCAAAGAGAGAAAACAAAACCGCTCACAATCGCTCTTATTACGGCGACTGTGGCTGTCTGCTTTGCCAGTCCTCGGTCTCCGCCTGTCTGATTGGCGCTCTTTTCTTTGGGGGGCGGGAAGTGTCCGGCCGCAAATATGAAGCGTTACAGCAACGACATGCCATGAGACGATTGATAACGATTTCCATAGGATCCACGCGGTTGCCTGGCAACCGTCAGCTTTGCGCAGTGGCAGTATCGTAGCCTTTGAGGTTTAGCCGATGCGCGATTATTGCTACTTTTCCCAATACCCCGCTTCCGCCGGTTTGCAATACAATTAGCGAAAGCAATTCTTGACAGTCTCGTCAGAGACTGAGCAAGGTGTTTAAAGACAGATTTTGTCATGGTAACATCATGGTAGAAAGAAACAAGCTTGTTACGTCTCAACAGAAACACTCTTTAGCTCTTTCAGCGTTATGCAGAGAACAGCGTCTGTCGAGATCACTTTTGAGTCAGCACGAAACGCTGTGTGCTGTCAGTTTGATTTCATATTGCTCGTAGCGGCGCCAGGCTTTTGTCTGTCAAACGTTAGGTTGCGCTTCTTCATGCTGCATCGTCGGCATGAGTGGAGCTTTTTAAACGTCTGTACTTACTGCGCCTCATAAGAAATCGTTTGTCCCCGTTCAAAACAGATTGTGCGATGTCCTGCAGCGTTCGCAAAGCAAACCTTTGACAGTTTGAAAGAGGAATTTATTCTGCTTCCTGTGGGTGCAGTAGTTACAAAGTTGAACGTCTTTACACGATCTGCCGCAGATCTTACAAACGAGCCAGTGGGGCCCGTTCAGCTCGGGGCTCATCGCCTGCGGCTCACGGCTTGCGAGCGTGCCCAATCCGTGCGATAACTCGGAAAACACCCGGCCACACTGTGCCGGAAACGACGCACTCTGGGAAGCCGCTATGCAAAGCGAGGTCCCAAGATCCCCTGCGGCCGGACACTTCCCGCCCCCCAAAGAAAAGAGCGCCAATCAGACGGCCGGAGACCGTGGACTCGCGGAGCAGACTGCCACAATCGCCATAACAAGACTGATTGCGGGCGTTTTTGTTTTCTCTCTTTGACCAGCCAGGTTGCGCCCCACCCGAAGGCAGGGAAGCACAAAAATTGCATGGAACGCATTCATGCTCCTCTCCACGGAAATCTTTAGTAAAAGGCGAAAGATTTGTACGAGATGAAGAGAAACCAGAGTGCGCGGCTGCACAGCTGCAGGAGCCCAGGCCGCCTTCAAAGCCTCTGCCCTGCCGGTCGTGGTTGGCAATACACCTGGCCTTACAAACGAGCCAGTGGGGCCCGTTCAGCTCCGGGCTCATCGCCTGCGGCTCACGGCTTGCGAGCGTGACCAATCCGTGCGATAACTCGGAAAACACCCGGCCACACTGTGCCGGAAACGACGCACTCTGGGAAGCCGCTATGCAAAGCGAGGTCCCAAGATCCCCTGCGGCCGGACACTTCCCAACCCCCAAAGAAAAGAGCGCCAATCAGACGGATGGAGACCGAGGACTCGCGGAGCAGACTGCCACAATCGCCATAACAAGACCGATTGCGGGCGTTTTTGTTTTCTCTCTTTGACCAGCCAGGCTGCGCCCCACCCGAAGGCAGGGAAGCACAAAAATTGCATGGAACTCATTCATGCTCCTCTCCACGGAAATCTTTAGTAAAAGGCAAAAGATTTGTACAAGATGAAGAGAAACCAGAGTGCGTGGTTGCACAGCTGCAGGAGCCCAGGCCGCCTTCAAAGCCTCTGCGCTGCCGGTCGTGGTTGGCAATGCACCTGGCCTTACAAACTAGCCAGTGGGGCCCGTTCAGCTCCGGGCTCATCGCCTGCGGCTCACGGCTTGCGAGCGTGACCAATCCGTGCGATAACTCGGAAAACACCCGGCCACACTGTGCCGGAAACGACGCACTCTGGGAAGCTGCTATGCAGGCAAGGTCCCAAGATCCCCTGCGGCCGGACACTTCCCGCCCCCCAAAGAAAAGAACGCCAATCAGACGGCCGGACCCAACAACCTTGGCGTTATTAGCACCACGCTCTAACCAACTGAGCTAACTGGCCTCGCAACAGTGCCCCTCTCAGTGCTGCAAAAAATCGAACTCAGGGAATTTCTTTTGTCCTCTTTTGAATAGAAAGCCGTGTAATTCAGTGTACGGGCTTTCTTGTGCACTTTCATGGTTCTTGTAACCAAAATCCTACACTGGCCTGAAATGCCCCCCATTTCACAGCATTTTTCAGCTGATTTAAAATGTACCTAAAGGAGAAGCATTTTTGAAGACCATCAATTACCAAGAGCTTTTGTCAAAGGTTTTGGTGGTCATTTTTAATGAACACAGAGCGCTGTGACCTCGGTTTTACATCTCATCCAAAAGACAGCGCCCTCTTACAACACAGCATCTCCGTCACTATACTGGGGCATTGGGACCCGCACAGACCTCAGGGTGAGCGCCCCCCCGCCGGCACCATTAACACCGCTTCCAGCTGGAAGCTTTGTTTTTCCCTGTAGCTCACCCTCATCCGGGTACTGACCTAGCTCACACCCGCTTAGCTTCAGTGGGTTTTCAGTTGCGAGTTGCAAAAGCCACTGCATTGGCTGGGAATCAAAACCAAGCCTCCCGCGTGGCAGGCGAGAATTCTAACACTGAACCACCAATGCTCAATGCCTGTACCTTCAAAAAAGACGGAGGACATTCACACCTGGCTTAACCAGTACTGCACCGTCCACCATGGAACTGAGGTTAGATATGTTGACGGTATAAAAGCAGGAGCAAGGAAATTCGAGGTTCGCTTGCTACCGGACAATATAAATGGAGGCTTAAGGCACCTGCCCTCTACAATCTGGCTGGGCGCCTGCAATGGCTATGTTTTTTATGTGGGACAACCAAAGGTGTGTTGGCGCTGTGGGACACCTGGCATCGCCCTGCACTGTGAAATGCTGCAAGACCTGTGGCAAACAGGGACATTTAGCCTCTGACTGTTCAATGCTGCCAAAGTGCAATTTACTTGGCTTGGAAGGACACGTTTTTATAAACTGCCCTCATGCCTACGCCAATAAACTCAAAATGAGAAAGGATGAGGCAGTGCTTGTTTCAGCCAAACCGGCCCGAAAAGCCAAAGCAAACAACAAGTCAAACAAAGAACCCTTGTTTGATAAAGTCTCAGCCTCCAGCCAGGATCTGCCCTGCTGTGGTTCCGGGGCCGGTGGAAGAGAAATCCACTACGCCCCCACAACAGACTGCACCAGACAAGCACGAGGGTTTGAAAACCCCCGAGAACAGCGAGGACCCCTCCCCCACTCCTGCTCCTCAGAACGAGGGCCAGTGTGGGGCCCCCCGGTGGAGCGGGTCCAGCGACGATACCCAGGATTCAGCGGAGCTGCTTTTCTCAGACTCTGCAAGTGCTACAGATGCCCTCCTCTCCTCCATCCAGTCCATCACAGAGGATCTGCAGCAAATGGTTGGTGAGGGGGAAGAGGAGACTGGTGCATCGGCTGCACCCCTTTCCCCTCAGTGCTCCCAGGAGCTGGACTTGAGGAAAAGGAAAAATGACTCTGTTTTCTCCCCGAGCGAGGAGGAAGGAGAAAATGGCGATGGGAACAGCTGGAACCCCTCCACCCCTCCCTCTACCCCCTTCCTTGAAATGGACTCCGTGAATGCTTTTACTGCTGCCACCCTGATGAAGGCTCATTCAGAGGATGGCTGGCAGGAAATTGGTAAGAAGAAAAAGAAAAAGAAGAAGGGACCAGGTGAGACAGAAGAGAAATGTGTTTTGTAAAGACTGGTTCCACTTTCTTATGTAATATGGCTCTAAACATAATATCTCTTAACACCAGAGGTATCAATGACAGAGTTAAATGCCAGTCTGTCTTTGATTACCTCCAGCAGAGAGAGGGAGATGTGTTGATGTTGCAGGAGTGTGCTTTAGCCTATCAAGAGAGGTATAAAAGCTTTGAAGATAGATGGGATAAAGGGCTTTCTGTTTGGTCAGGGGACAATAACAACAGAGCCTCTGGCGTGGCCATTCTTTTCAAAGGATGGGCATTCAAATTGAAAAGTATTCAGAGGGTCATAGATGGCAGGTTGCTGTGTGTGGATGTGGAATGGGGGACCATTAACCTGCGGATATTCAATGTGTATTGCCCTACTGACGTGGGAGGAAGGGTGGAGCTACTCAAGGCACTCTCTCACCTATTGTTATGTAGCACAGACGTGATAGTGGGAGGGGATTTTAATTGTATCTTAGAGCACACAGACAGGCAGTCTAGCTCTCTGATAAAATTGGATTCCAGGTCACTGGCCCTGCAAAACTTAGTTCAAGACTTTAAACTCTCAGACACATATAGATGTATATATCCCACAACAGCAGGATATACATGGTCAGGGAGGAATAGCAGCTCCAGAATTGACTATTGCTTTGTCTCAGAGAGAGTGAAAGTTGTTGGGGTCACTCTTCAGCCTGTCTTCTTCTCAGATCATCAGGCTTTAGGTCGTAGAGTGGAACTCCAGGGCTTTGGCCCAGGCATCTGGAAACTCAACACAAAGCTGCTAGAGAACGAGGGGGTAGTCTCCCGCTACAAGGAGAAACTATCACAGTGGCTGTCCTTGCAGTGTCTGTACGGGTCAGTAGGAGAGTGGTGGGAGGAGGTGAAGATGAGGACAAAGGCCTTTTTCATGGCTGAGGGAAGGAAGGCTGCTGCCAGACGGAGAGGAGTGCTAGCCAGGAAACAGAGGCAGCTGCAGCGTCTCTACACGATGATGCACAGTGGCTTCGATGTGCTCGAGGATATCACCCTTTTAAAAAAGGACATCCGGAGCATAGCCGAAGAAAGTAGTCGAGTGCAGTTCTTGGAAGAAAATGAGAAGTGTTCTCGCCTCTTTTTCAGGAAAGTGGAAGGCTCCAAGTCTGTCATGGAAAGTGTAGTTGATGAGGAGGGACGAGAGAGAACAGAGCCGAGTGCAATCCTCTCCTGCACCGAGGCCTTCTACTCAAGAATGTACAGCTCTACAGAGGTAAAGGATGAAGAAATTCATTTTTTTACCTCAAAGCTAGAAAACGTTTTGAGTGAAGAAGATAAGGAAGTACTTGAGAGGGATTTGACAGTAGAAGAGCTGAGACAGGCTATGGAGAGCTTACAGAAGGGGAAAACTCCGGGTGCTGACGGGCTCCCTAAAGAATTTTATTGCACCTTTTGGGATCTGCTTCAGGATCCGCTGCTGCTCCTATTCGAGGAAAGCTATAAGACAGAATTGCTGCCTGACTCCTTAAGAGAAGGCACTATCTCTCTCTTGTTTAAGAAAGGAGCAAAGAATGACATAAAGAACTGGAGACCCCTCAGCCTGTTAGGCGTGGACACTAAGATCCTGTCCAAAGCCCTTTTCCTGCGCCTACAAAATGTAGTGGCCTCACTGGTAGGGAAAGAACAGACTTGTGGGATAGCAGGATGCCTGATGAGCGACAACCTGGCCTTGTTGAGGGATGTCTGTCTGTACTCAGAGGATCGCTCCCTCCCTCTGTGCATTTCAGGTGTAGACCTAGAAAAGGCCTTTGACCGCCTAAACCGGCAGTACTTAACTTCGGTACTTGAGCACATGAAGTTTGGCCCCATCATGAGAAAGTGGATTAACCTGCTGTACACAGGTAGCAACAGCAGAGTAATGGTTAATGGCAATAGATCACGCCCCTTTGAAGTCTGTTGTGAGGCAGGGCTGGCCATTATCCCCCTTGTTATTCGTTTTGGCTATGGAGCCCTTAGCCTGTGCCTTGCGCCAGGATCAGGCCATTAATGGGATACCAGTACCTGGAAGTGGGGGAGGAGAGGTAAAGACATCTCTATACATGGATGACGTCACCCTGCTCCTCTCTGACAATGCCTCAATTAGCAGAGCTCTGCAGTGCTGTGATCGTTTCTCTTTGGCTTCCTCCGCAAAAATTAACAAATCTAAGAGTGAGATTTTTTATCAGAACTGGAGGGAGCCAAAAGAAGGACATGATCTCAGGCTGCAAGAGAAGAGAATTAAGGTCCTGGGGGTGTATTTTGGAGAAGAGATGGGAACAGTAAATTGGCAGAACAAATTGCCAATCTTAAACAAAAAACTGATGCAATGGAAGAACCGAGACCTCACCATGACAGGGAAGGTGCTGGTCATCAAAGCCAAGCTCTTGCCTGTCTTGAATTTTCTGGCTTCTACCTTCCCAATCCCACACCGTGTTGCGGCGGTGCTGAGGAGATTGATGTTTCAATTTCTATGGGGTGTGAAGCAGGAAAGACTCAGAAGGGAAATAATGTACAGGCCGCTACCCTCAGGGGGGAAGTCTGTCCCAGATATTGCTACGAAGCTGCTGTGCATTTTCCTGGCCTCTGTGCTGAGAGGCTTTGCAACAGCACCTGCAGCGCGTACCTGGACTTATTTTTCCAGGCTCTGGGTAGGTAGGGAGGTGTTCAGAGTGTGGGGTGTCAGACCCAAGCTGGATGTCCCACTCTCTGACACATGCCCTGCAATTTATGGGACAGTTAAAAGTTTTCTAAGATCTCACACAATTGGCCATATTCCCCTCCGAGATGTCAGCGTCCAAAAACTGGAAGATTTCTTTGCACCCCAGAACAATAGGCAGACCCCTGTGGGCATTTTAACATCAGCCCAAACAAGGAAGGTGTGGAAACACACATCCTCTAAGTTTCTGTGCAACATTCACAGAGATTTAGCCTGGAGTGTCGTCCACCAGTGCTTACCGGTACGAACTTCCTTGTACCGTATGGTCCTCACACCCAGCCCTCGCTGCGTTAGGGTGGGCTGCAGCGAGGAGGAGACTGTGACCCATCTCCTGTGGTCCTGCTTTTTTGCTAAGGCCTTCTGGGCACAGTTTGAAGATTGGTTGCAGGCTCTCTCGCCCCAATTTACCCTGACCGCTGCTTTCGTCATATACGGCATCTCTCCTGTCAAACTTCCTCCTGACGTGTTTGACAGGATCTGGGCCGTGGTGAACAGTGGGAAAGACGCCCTGTGGAGAGTGAGGAACATGGGGCTGTTCAAAGGCATCAAGATCCCAGTCAAGGCTGCAGGTAGCCTGGCCCTGTTCATCACCCGAGAGAACTATTACCTCAGAGATCTGTGGAGAGAAGGGAGGGAGGAAGCAGAAAATCTGTGGGAAATAGAGGGCATAGGTCAATATCTCAAGAAACTGTGAAAAACACTATCATGTTTAAGTAAAGAATGTGATTTGCTTCAGAAAAAAGAAATTGTTGCTATGTAACTCGTACCGTGTCAAAATGTAATAAGATGTGATCATATATACTGTTTTAAGTATGTATATTAATGTAAAGCATTTGTGATGCCCTGTATTTTATTGTGAAAAGGAAATAAAAGTTCTTAAAAATCGAAATCGCTGGAGGAAACAGTCCATCTGGCCATGAAACTCATTTGAACGTCTAGCTACAGCAACTAACAATATCATGATTTATTCAGGATGTGTGGAATCAGCACGTCCCGGAGACAGCTTCCGAAATCGTGAGCATTCTCTGGTGGTGTCCTGCAGGGCACCTGTGGGCGTGCATTGGTGGTATAGTGTTGAGCATAGCTGCCTTCCAAGCAGTTGACCCGGGTTCGATTCCTGGCCAACGCAGTGGCAATTGGTTTCAAATGCTGTCATGAGCCTTGGATTATGACTAGCAAAGCGAAGCCTTTTGAAAGAGCTAAAGCACTGCAAAACGGAATTGAAGGAGAATCTTACAGGGGATTCTGAGCGGTGTCTGCATACACGCAGTCCGATACGGGTGCTGAAAGCTTGAGCTACTCTCAATGTCATGCTGCCTTTCCCCGGAGTAAATCTGTTACATTGAAGGAATGCTTCTCGCAGGTTCAAAAGGGACCCTTGTTAATTGGAGAAATCAATGATTTCTAATGAATTCTG
This sequence comes from Lepisosteus oculatus, assembly GCF_040954835.1. NCBI lineage: Eukaryota > Metazoa > Chordata > Actinopteri > Semionotiformes > Lepisosteidae > Lepisosteus > Lepisosteus oculatus. The sequence continues at coordinate 165,061 of NW_027168298.1, forward strand.
TATGTGTTAAAAGACAGCTATACACAGAAAACATGCAGGACACTGCCCATGATGTTTCCCGAGCCGAAACACAGTGCGTTTTTCCAAGACATCTGACAAAGCTCGCCCACTGAAAACTGCAGCAGATCGTGTAAAGACCTTCAACTTTGTAACTACTGCACGCACAGGAAGCACAATAAATTCCTCTTTTCAAACTGTCAAAGGTTTGCTTTGCAAACGCTGCAGGACATCGCACAATCTCTTTTGAACGGGGACAAACGATTTCTTATGGGGCGCAGTAAGTACAGACGTTTAAAAAGCTCCACTCATGCCGACGATGCAGCATGAAGAAGCGCAACCTAACGTTTGACAGACAAAAGCCGGGCGCCGCTACGAGCAATATGAAATCAAACTGACAGCACACGGCGTTTCGCGCTGACTCAAAAGTGATCTCGACAGACGCTGTTCTCTGCATAACGCTGAAAGAGATAAAGAGCGTTTCTGTTGAGACGTAACAAGCTCGTTTCTTTCTACCATGATGTCACCATGACAAAATCTGTCTTTAAACACCTTGCTCAGTCTCTGACGAGACTGTCAAAAATTGCTTTCGCCGATTGTATTGCAAACCAGCGGAAGCGGGGTATTGGGAAAAGTTTTCAACTAGCAACAATCGTGCGTGCTAATTAGAACAACAGCAACGCTGAGCTCTCAGCACCGTACTGAGCCCAGGTGTTATTCTAAAGCTGTCAGGTGCAGTTCATTTATATGAAGGAAATCTCTTACTGGGTACGATTACAATGCAGTAAGTAGCACAGGCTACTTGGGGAATAGCCCGATGTGTTTTAAAACGACCCGAGCCAGGTAGGAGTCGAACCTACAATCTCCTAATCCGTAGTCAGATGCATTATGCATTGCGCCACTGTCCCTGGTGTGACACTACAGGACTGTAACCCAGTGATCTCAGCCCTGCAACTAGTAAAATATTACCCCCGGTCCATTCTTTTCCAAAAGTGAGAAACACCTGTTTTCTACATTTTGTCTGTTTTAAAACCATATCTCTTTAAACCAAACCAAGAGTTTGTCTTTTGCACTGATATTCTGATTCATTTCGATTTCAAAGAAAAAAAAGCATTACCTTCCAAAGCATCATAAAATTGTCCCTTCTTCCAGACTCTACTTCTCTCTTGTAGTAGTACAGTAGACCTTTCCAGGTGAGCAGATCACAGAGTCCGAAATGAGCTTCCTCCATCAAGCAAAGTACCTGAACATGACTCTGTCTTCATAAAAGCGCCCCTGTAATAAAGAAATTAAATCCGAAATCAAGAGGGCAGTTGCCTACTGAAGTTCAAGAAGTCATCAATTTTAACCTAGCAACACATTAAAGGCTGCATCTATACAAGTACGATTCTAGAAATGCTCACCAGATTACGTTTTAAGAAGGAACTGCGCCTCAGGTTCCGCCGAGATCTTAACTCGGATGGCAGGATTCAGAGTCCGGAGTGCGGACTGATGGCGCACGGAGGGTCCACATACTGTGGATCCCTCAGTGATCTTCCGCGTATTCAAACCGCCAGCATGTGACTCCCCTGTCCCCGTGACCTCATTGCTCTGCTCTCTCCTCTGTGCAGCCGAGCCCGACTCATGGTAAAGTGGAAAAAAATATGCCCTCAACGTGAGATTTACTCTGGACGAGGATAGATGTTACCTTTTTATCGTTGAATAGGATGTATGTGATGTGGCGACTAGGTTCAATTTTGTATCCTCTTTAAAAGATTAAGGACTGGGGTGAGCGTGATTTACCACCCTTTCAGCTAAGGACCCGACATGCGCACCGTTTAAGCTGCATAGACTCGGTCGATTAACTCTTCTCCATTAGCAGGGTTAAGGTTAAAGAAAAAAAACATTGCTGACTTCTTTTTTTTTTGCCAGCCGCTAGCGCTGATTAGCAAGGTTTGTATTTCATGTTTTGCAAGTTGCATCCATTTTAAGAAAAACAAGTCGCGTTAAAGACAGGAAATGAATACTTGCATTTAATTAAGTCTAGCCGTAGGCGGTTGTCCATAATGACCAGTACTGTTCGAGAAGACAGAACAAAGAAGGCACCGCTGGGATTCGGACCCAGGATCTCCTGTTTACTAGACAGGCGCTTTAACCAACTAAGCCACGGCGCCCCAGGAGTGTTGTCCTTTTGCAGCCACTTGGACACACCTTTAGAAAAACATTTTGTTAACAGGCATTCTGCCTCAGCCTAAACACCTATAGCTTGCAAAGTGCATGCTATTAGACAGGCACCTCTGCAAGACCTTAAGAGTCTCTTAAACTAGTGATAGTAAGTTGTTCCCAACGGGTGATGTTCGGCTTTCAAATCATCTCTCCGTGGAAGCGCCGAGATGCAGCTGTTTAAGGCTTAGAAGCAGCTGACTGTTTCACTACCTAGCTGATCACTGTCAGTCAGGGAGCTCAGAGGTGAAAAGCCTGTCTGAGAGACAATTCGCCGTCGATCAGTTCAATATGTTCCGTACCAGCTCGGCGCACCTGAGATCATCTTGGTAGCCGTGTAGCTCATATAGGTGAGAGCGTGTGTGTGTACCACCGTGATTGGATGCCGGCCCTTCTCAGGTCACAGTAAACCTTCTGCTCAAAAAAAGTGAGGTTTTATTTAATCTCTGACCAAGGGAAACGTTTCATTTTTTCAAAGAAATGTTTGTTAAAAAATAAAGTCATAGTTCAATGGGATTCAATCATAGACCGTGTGATATGGAAGTCAGGAACCTAACCCACAGCACCACCAGCACAGTCACGTGCTGAGTGCTGAAAAAGCACTACAGAAACATTATCGACAGACAATGTACAGCGTGTACTATTCTTGTGTTGCGGTACATGAATATAATTATATCGTTATTAATTTCTAATTTATAACTTTATTAACTTTATAAATTAACTTTATAAATTTATTAACGTTATTAATTAATTTCACGACGCACAGACAGGGCGCGGGGAGCCGCCGCCTGCAAACACAGCTCCAGGCAGGACTCCACTCCGCAGGAGCCGCAGAGCAGAGGAGATGGGGGCAGCTTAGCTCCTGTGCAGAGACCTGAGCTGCTGTTGCTGCAGACACTGTCTTTTCTGCACTCGGGGTAGGAGTGAATGTTGAGTTGCCCTTAGAAATGAAGCAGAGCACTTCAACGGCACGGGTGTGTGTGTGTGCGCCCTGGTGATTCTGGGAGACAGATTGAACCTGGGCTAAAAGAGAGGGGGCTTAACCCTCTTCCATTTGCTAGTTCAAAGTTGTACAACCCATTTGTATCTGCTAGGCGGCGCAGTCGTCGTGCACAAAGAACGCTTTGAAAAGCGTCAAAGGCAAGTCATTCCGAGTTGGTCGTTTGTGTTTTCCGTTCAGACGCGAAATGCTGAAATGATCTCTCGGCTCCTCGGTTGTCATTTCTGCTCCTTAAAGGAATCACAGCACCCGTCGGCTTCCAGCACGGTGGTTCGGGACACAATGCCGGGGGTCGGAGAGAGCGATGTCTTCCTCGTTAGTATAGGACCTGTCACCTGTCCCCACCTGTCACGCAGGAGACCGGGGTACATCAGGACGCGCATTGAAGTGAAAGCAGGATGCGCTGCGACATGCACTGTGCAGATCCCGCCACACTAAGGGGTGAGTGGGTCTGTTCGATCACAGCGCTAGGCGAATCCCCAATCCCCTTTTGTGCGTGGCGACAAAAGAAGTCTGTTTCCGCCCGGTTTCGAACCGGGGACCTTTCGCATGTGAGGCAAACGTGATAACCACTACACTACGGAAACGGTGGTAAGATATGCCCAGCGGCCCAGTGTTGAGCTTCGCCATTGCGATTCAGCTGCTTCCAGTGCCTTTATTGGAGTGCGCTGATGGACCGTGCTCTCTCTCCAGAGACCAGCACGCCTGTCATGGACGGAGCAGGAAAGGCGCTGCCACATTCTACAGCCCTCTCCACGCAATCGACGAAATCTGGCTACTGAAGTGGAGAAAATCGCCTCTCCAGAAAGTGCAAATATCATCTTGGAGAGTATAAATCCTATTGCCGAAGGTCAGCTCTGTCTACCAGAGTGACCCTCCCACCTCCTGCAGCGATGGTCAGCTCGTCTCACACGCGAGAAGTTTTGGCTGGAAACAAGCGCCCCCTCTTCTCGCACGTTTTGCACGTTCGAGAAGGATCTTCTTCACATTCGCCCATGCAGTTCCCAGTCTTGTGGACGAGGACAAAAAGAACACACAAGGGCTCATCCAGGAGTTGAACCCAGGACCTCCCGCACCCTAAGCGAGACTCATACCCCTAAACCAATGAGCCACGGCAGCACTTTCCATTTTATTCTGTCAGCGAGCTTGAGGACGGGGGAGAGGCGTCATTCGCTCGTCCAGTCAGACCTTCATCAATAAGTCAAGAAAGCTGCAATTACACGACTGCCTTGCAGACGAAGGGCAGTGAACTGCACCCGGTAAGAGGGGAACAAGCGGCACTAGGTGACACCGAGGCATAACCCCAGCGAGGGGGGTTAGCTTGCATGGTACAGCGCTCGCTTTGCATGCGAGAGATAACGGGATCATTTCCCACGTCCTCCAGGTGTGTGCTTAGAGCTTGATGTGCCGAAAGGTGTCCTTTAGCCTGTGGTCACGCCTTGCATGGAGAGCGTCATGCAGCTGTCAATCATTTTGCAGCCACGCCCCCTCTTCATCTTCTCTCTGCCTTAAGCGTCTCCGCCACTCTCTCTTGACATTTCATGTCAGCATGTCAGAAGTCCGAGTGACGTTTTTAATGGCTGAGTGAGGGCACGATGCTGAAGCAGAGAGGCCACTTCAGCCAGAGAGACTTGTGCTAGGTGAGATCTGAAAAACGGACTCGCAACAGAAACAGACCAAAAAAGTATCGGTGAGATCAAAAGGCAAATGCAACATCCAGCAGAGGGCGTCTAAAGATTAGGGAATGGGCGACTGAAATCCATATGAGGCAAACTTTCCAGCTGTGTACTGCAGCTGGCCTCGTTGGTGTAGTTGGTAGCGCGTCAGTCTCATTGTCTGAAGGTCCTGAGTTTGATCCTCACACGGGGCAGGGCTGCTTCCTCTCTTGCTCTTTTCAAACACTTGCGGCAACTGTTCGCTCATAACCACGTCTGGAATGCGTGACCTTTACACGGGGGAGAAGCAACGCCGCATCCCTTTTCTAAAGAACATTCACATTCAGAAATAAGTCAAGAAATTTGCCATTACTTTAGCTCGCGCTGCTGTCAGCCTGCCCATGTTGCCAAAGAAAGATTCGCTCGGCGTCAACATGACAGAACAGCGATCACTTGAAAACACTGTTCCACACTCCGTAAGCAAGAACTTCAGTGTTTGCAGTCACCCGATATGCCGATAGTCAAAGGAGTACAAAACATGAAGCGTCAAAAGACAAGATGAGTTGATGGAAAGAGCCTTGAATTGATGAGCACAAAAGTTCAGCTCGTACAATAGGCAACGAAGGTCCCGGCGTCATCATCGCACTTGAAAGGACTGCCTTGCAGACTAAGGGCAGTGGGAGGTTGCTGTTTTCAGATGGAGGCATTGGGATGGTGGGCCGAGATCTATTCTTCTTAAGGAATTCTTCATCGTGAAAGATCGGTCCACAGGTCATCCAAAGAACTTACAAATTTTTTGGACTCAGGGAATCACGTGCTTCCGGAAGGGAGTGAAGTGCTCAAACACATGACATGCCCCCTTGATCTCACATGCACAATTCTGCTGCAACATGCACAGCTACCGTCCACACCAGGCAGTGGGGCTTCAGCAGAATTTGCTACGCCACCTGCAATAACATATCCAGCTGCACACATATACATGGCCCCTCTGTCCTTTTCAGGATCTCAAAAAAAAGCATAGCATGGTTTTCCTGCAACCTGATTGACCGCATCTCCCTCAGAATGTGCCCCGTTGCATTCATTGCTGAAGCAGGACGGAGGCTAACGGACATGCCAGAACAGTTAGGCTCAGCGATCTCTCCAAAATATTGTGGTTGTAGTGGAAGAAATATGGTTTAAATTGTACCTTGGTATTTCAAACTCTCTCTAGAATGTTATCCTTTTCTATTTTATTTTGACAGGAACTGGCTAATGACACTAGATGAAAAGAGAAGAAAGAAAACACAACGTTTCGGCCGTGGAGCCTTCTTCAGGTGTGAGGGCTCCACGGCTGAAATGTTGTGTTTTCTTTCTTCTCTTTTAAGCATGGAATAGACCTATTACTTGTTCCTTTGCAGCCTACGCATGCTGACACAGCTCCCCACCTGAACTGCTTATGATGCCTGGTAGTTTGTGGTACTTGGGTATTGTCTTATGTTTGCTCAAACTGCATATGTGTGATTGCATATTTTTGGGTATTTTCATATGTCAATATTTAATTCACTGACATTCCTGTATGCTTGGAAGAAAGGTAGATTGGATTTGGCACAGGACGCCTGCCCATATTTGTTGATCATTGTTGGGCTGGAAAAACAACGATAAAAAGTGTATGAAAAAAGCTCTCTCCAATATTTCCCTTCTCTTCGCCATGGTTACACTGCCTGTTCTTTCCGTCTTTTGTCCTTCTACAAAGATTCCAGGGCTCTTTTTCCACCATAATATCAGAAGCCAAAAAATAACCATCTAATGTGTAAACAGCATTTGTAATGTTGGTAGCTGGAAGAGGTTAAGTATGTTTGCAAGACCTAGTTGATTACACCAGACTTACTTTGTTGTTGTCAGTTTTTTTTTTCTCTTTTAAAGGCTGTAGGTGGGGTGTGATGGACTGTACCACTATCATAGAAGATTTTTTCAGGACACATCGCAGTTCCATAGTAGAATTTATCAATAGTAGAATTCCATAGGACATTATTTACCAACATATTACCCAGTGTGAGACTCTGCCAGTAAAGCTCAGAGCATTGAGTTCTCCACTGATAAAGATGGCTGTCTGAAGTCATGAAATCCACTGCTGGGATGCCTGAGAGACAGTAATTGAATCTTGGCTGGAATTAGGCTTTCTATTAGTGTTGATCTTTGGGAATTATGTGGTAAAAAGGGAAAACTCCTTTACTTTAGTCACTTTGAATGTTCAAATGTACAGAACCTGCAAAACTAAGCAATGAAAAAAATCCATCACCACTCTCATGATAGCATAACTCATAGTCTCTGCTGTTGTGTAACAATACACACTTTCAATTTTCTTATCGCCTGTCTCCAGAGAGAATCTTGTTAGTGCTGATGACCTTGAATTAGACCTTGTTGACTCTGTAAAACAATCTTCCTCTGCTTAGAATTTCACTCAGATTGATTATGTTCTCAGATTATTCCTGGCAGGACTGAGTTTCCAGGAAATGAAAAGTGAAAGAAAAAGTACAGAAGATCAGCCCTTGAATATACAACATTGTGCAGTGAGATTGTTAAATGTATTAGCTGCTATCCCGTGCTAGAGCCTGTCGTGGTAAGCAGTGGATGACAGGATCTAGCATAGATACTAATGAAACACTGTTAATGAAAGATAAAACACTTGAGTCTTATTTTAGTTTTCCATTTCCCTTTCATTTGTGATGTACTGTACAACAGGCCACAGAACATGCACAAAAACAGATATGCACACATTCACACCAGGCAATGACAGTCTGCCCAGTCAGAATCTGAGCTGAGGTATCAGAATTCTGAATTCCCTGAATTCTGTCATGGATCATCCACAATAAGGGCAATGTTTGAACACGAGGATCCCCAGGAGAGAGCCTAGTAACACAAATCTTGGAGCAAAAGCAGATGATTAACTTCATAGTTTGTGTGGTTGAGCCAAAGTTGAGCATGAGGATATGTGAGTCACCATTCTTAGAAATGGATCCAACTTCAGACAGGCGTCAAAAGTAAGAGTATACAGTGCTGGGGCAATGACACTTCAATGATCAGAAGGATAACAAGAGTTTTAATGCATTGAAATTGATTTTCTGGTGATGCACACTGTCATGGAACTATTAATTTTTTAAGGATCACTTACTGACGTCAGACAGCTGCCAATTCTCCAGACTGGAAGGATGAACAGTTTATCCCCCTAGGTACCATATTTCCATATTTCGAAGCATTGGAATAATACATGTCATACAGCAACATAAAAACAGGAAGACAAGTATCACAGCCCCTATAATCGGTGTTAGTAACTTAAAAGAAAAACATTCCCCCTGGCCCAAACAGTGATTCTAACCAGGAGAGAAAAGCCAGTGTATCTTTTATGCCTCTCTCTTTATTCACCTTGTCTTTTAGTTCTTTCAAATGCTGAATAGCGAGCGTAATATTTCCGTAATCATCGTCATTAGCTGGAATATATGTACAACAGGAGTCTCCTACTAAAGCATAGACTCCTCCAGATGCTGCATTTTGAAGGTCCAGCACGAACCTGTTCTGAAGTACCATTAATCTAACTCCCCTTAATTCTTGTTTGATAGCGTCTAAGCCTTCTAACGTGATATTAATAAAAGAGTACATTTCATAAAAAGTCGCATGGGTGAGGCTGTAGAATGAGGCATTAAAGCACATATATAACAAGATGCATTAAATTTCTTTAACTTTACAGCATGATTTATAAATTTATACCACAAATTACTCATATCCCCCTCATTATCAGTTTCATTCAGCCAGTTTGTATACAAAGAGGCTTCGTGTTTAGATTCTTCCTCTTTTGGGGTGGTGACAGGCTTCTACATAAAAAGGAAAAAGGCTGTGCACATCAGTCCCACGCAGGTTATCCCCATCTGTCCTTGTGGAGACATCACTCCTGCGCTTTGCTCAGTTCGTTTGTGACCTTTTTACAGTGGGAAGCATGAATCCAGGGCACCATTTCTGTGACCTTCACAGCAGTGGCAGTGGTCAGCAGCACCTGGTACAGCCCCCTCCACCTGAGTGAACACCATTTCTTTTTCCTGAAGTCTTTCACCAGAATCCAGTCTCCTTATTCACTCATTAGTTCTTACAGCACAGGTAAATCCCTGTGGGCTGGAGCCCAGCATAATCTTAGGCTTTTTTGGTCAACATTGGTCAACAGATTGGTCAACAACTGGGTAATAACTCTTAGAAAAATCTACACATTGTTCCCCTGCCTCAGCTGTGACGTTTTGCAGAACAATTCTAGCTGAAGTTGTAAAATTTCTCTTTGTTCCGTTCCTGCAAAACATCTTATTATGAGCAAACAAACCACAATAATCATTTGCATCTAGGGGAATCACTCCCAAGGGTAACCCCCCTTAAAGCTATATTGTTCTACCCATCAGGTTCTGCCACTAGATAAGAGAACCTTTCCCATGAAATCATTTTTTGACCTTCATGATCCCTTCAGGGTGTACAATTAGCACAGAAGCAGCAGCTTTAGTCCACATGTTTTTCAAACAGGATATTAACGATATGATCATAACGAATAATACCAGACCCACAAATATGTATTGAACCAGAGACCCTCTCCATGTTCCTAGCACAGACTGTAGCCATGTACCAATGCCCCAATCATCTGGATTATAATTATGATATATATTTTTCTTCATCATAGATGTGCTTTGCTAAGTCCTAGCAACCTACAATACTACAATAGAGAATTAGCAAATTCAACAATCCATTCCTCCAGCTAAATTCATCCCTCCAGGAAGTTTCATTGATTGGCCCGTGATGATATCAAACAGGCTGTTACACAGTTCTGTTTGATCCAGCCCGCATCCCATGGCGTTCCTTCAGTCTGATGTCTAGTCGATCTTTCAGAGATCTGTTCCTTCATTCCACTGTTCCAGCAGACTGAGGGTGATCTCAGTCCATCTCACTCCGAACAATGCAGCCACAGCCTGACACACCTTCCCTGTGAAGTGTGTTCCTTGATCATAATACAAGGGGCAGGGCAGTGCCCACCGAGGGCTTATCTCTGTTATCAAGTGTTTGGTAGACACAGAGGCAGTGGCAGCAACCCACCAGGAAAACAGATTATAAGAGCCCAGGTTTCCCTTTACAATTTTCAATTTCCCAGGTTTGAAAGGTTCCTCAGTAGCAGGCCTTTTGAGCTGTTGCACCCGCACCTGAACTGTAGTTGAGTTCCTTTGATAAACATTACATCCAGATACCACATAAGTGGTTACGGCTTCAAACCCGGTTCTCACCCAGTTTTGGGTAACCGGCACACCATTTGACTCCCACCTGGGTGTCCAACAGAGTGCATTTGTCGGGCTATAAAGGGCATTAGGCTGTGAGGGCATGCAGGGCGTCTGGTGTGCTGTCAGCTCCACACCCCATCATCATGCAGCCCCACAATCTTTTCTAACCATGTCCATTTCTCTGCTTCACAGAGGTCTCAGACTACTGTTCTACAAGTATTGCTCACCTGACAGTTGCATCTGCAAAGTTGTTCCCTCGAGTTACTGGAAACATTTCTTTATTATGTGATTTACACATTACCACAGCTACTTCAGTCAGTAGCTGCAAAGCTTCTAACAGTTCAGAGATAAACCCAGCATTCTTAACTGGAGTCCCTGCTGTGTTGAGAAAATCCCTATTCCTCCACCACCATCCAAAATTGTGGCATGCACCAAATGTATATATAGAGTCTATATACATATGCAGCCATTCAAAACAAGCGGGGTACGCTGCGGTATAACACGGTGGGCGTGTCGCAGTATACCGCATCATACCGGACGCAAATTAGATTATGTTAATAGTATCCGGAATCACCTTGTAAAATCGCCAGGTGGAGCTAATAAAGGTTAACCTCTCCTGTACAGCATTTGAGCTGTCACCAGAAAACGTCAGTTTTGAATCCTGATCACTGCTGAGGGACAATCTTTATTCAATTAAGAATTTAAGGTGTATACTCTTTAGACTTTAAATTTAAACAGTGTATTACAGCATGTTAATCATTAAACATTAAAAAGGCGGTATATTTTATAAAAGCAAGATTGTTCTGTTGGACAAAAGTACACAACCTACCACCTTTATCATAAATATTTTAATTATGCAGGAATATTTTATGCATCAAAGTCTTTACTGAAGATATTACTAAGAGTATTAATAATGAATGACCTTGGACAAGCTGTAAGCTCAAAGTATTACCCTGGTCCACATTCTTTGTAACCGTCTTTGTAAACGAAAATAGTTTATTTTTTCATTGACAAAAAGTAACACCACAGCATTTAGTTGATCCGATCACGCATTCATTTCTAATCATACAATGTAATTCTTGAGAATCTCCGATTCACCATGCCTTTCACATGCTCATAAACGATTTTAATTTAGGAATATAAACATATTAATGTATGTAAACTGTACTGTATATTGCTGGTCTTGGTAGTTTAAAGAAAAAATACACACCAGTATTCCATTTCTCCCTAAACATTTTAAGCATCAAAGTCTTACATGTTGTTATTTGGGAAACATTTTTACGTGCTCCTTCTGACCATATTAGGATTATATACTTTGTGAAAAGTGATAGTATTTAGCCTTTTCTGTGAATTCGCTTGTTATCTAACAAATGCATACTTTTAGAATTTGATTAACAGGGAATATAATATGGAATTGCGTATCTAAACAACTTAATAATGATATAATTATAATAATGTACTGTCTGGCGGAATAAACTGAAGAGGTTAGTTAATGCGACACGGAATTATTAAGAATTATCACCTCTTTTTACACTTGAGAACAAATGAGAACATTCCACTCAGTGGGATGTTATCTCAAGCACCTGCTAATTCGTTTTACACCACTGGACGACAGGAGAATGTGACTGTACTGTATCTGTACAGAATGTATCTTTCAATCAATACAGTAATTGATTAAAATCGCAATCGTGCGTTTAATTAAATGCCTTTTTTGATTCACAATCTGAAAATGAAAACAGCGGTAAAGTCACCTTGAATTTAAAAAAAACGATTTTGGCACGCCTGTAGCATTTTCACGAAACCTCCTAAAGTTATGAGAACACTTGCTTTGTGTATAAAGTACATTGTGAATGTTTTCACAGCCTTCACTTTGTTGTTTTTATGCCATTTTTTTGACCACACACAAATATTCCTATGTCCGTATCTTCGCAAGGGAATCAGTGCGAATTTTAATACTAATTAAATGACCGCGGGCACTTTCCACCCCCGCTACATTCTCAGAGTAGAACAGACTAACCTTCTAATGAAAGACGGTCCACCTCCCACGGACAGGAAAAGTGCCCACAGGCACTTAAACTTAATATGGTCAGTAACAGTAAAGAGTAACATGGTCAGAATGTTTAGGGAGAAAGTGGAATACTGGTCTGTATTTTTTCTTTAAACTACCAATACTAGCCATATACAGTCTGTAATGTAGGGATTTCTATATGTCTTTATTTAGTGGTTACATTAGTGAAAAGGCTAAACTTTTAGCTTCACGCGTACGTATGGTGTACATGTTTGTTTTGGGTTTTGCTTGTTCACATATCTCCCCTTTTTATAAAACAACGTGGTTGAAAACTGTTCCAGAGACACTGTTGTTTCATCAGTTAAAAGTACATCATGAAATGCCTCTCCCTGTTCAATCTACTGTTAAAAAGAAAAGGAGCATAAAGCGTCTGATGGTCATAAACGATATTCATTTAGGAACAGCATCAGAGATATGTTTTTAACTGCACTGCATCGGAGAGAATACCATAGTGTGTTTTTTTTTTTTACTCCCTGGCGGAAATTGGCTTCCATAAGAATCAATATGGCTCAGAGATTAAATAAAACTTCACTCGCACCAAACAAATGTATATTTCTAATCACAACATGATCGAATTTAAGTCATTTTAATAACAATGAATAGTCACCTATGCGTTACAATATAAACATTTATATTGATTTAAATCGCGTTTAAATCGCCGTTATTTAAAACCCATAAATAAAGCTGATACTGTTTAGACTTTTAATTATTTAAAACTGTATTACAGCAGCACAATGCACAATGCAACGTAAATCGCTATCTTTGTCTTCTGTGTAATAATGTTCACCTCTCTGTCCAGCAAATTAACAATAGTAATAATAATGAACTTTATTGTATATGGCGCCTTTAAAGGTGGCTCCTCAAAGCACTTTACAGGTTAAAAACAATAACAACAATACTGTTTGACTGGGCAAACGATTTTTTTTTTAAGAACTACAAAATGAGATATAATGATGTGTTCCGGTTTAGACATAAACGAAGAGCATAACACGTGGGCGGCGTAGCGGTCGGCTCTGGCTTTCCCATCTACTGTATACCGATACGCTGCATACAACCCCCCTCTCTGCGGGAGTTCTGGCTGTGGCGAATTAAACCGGTTTCACAAGTATTTTCAAAGTAGAAGGGGGCGAGATTTCCAGCAAAAGACACCTCCCCCCCTCAAAAACCAAGGAAGTACAGTACTTACTAGTTAAGAAAGCTAGACTCCTCAATGAAATCGCTTTAACATGCTAATGCTTTGGTGTAACAGTCCGGGCGTGGCCAGCTTCTAATGTCAACCTGACTATGGCGAAAGGAACCCTCCTTTCATTGGAAGACTATGAACATATTCTAGCCATAAATGAATTAATAGCAAACATGGTTTACATAAAATACATTTTTCCAAGAAAGTTTAGCCTTTGTTACTAATGAAACCACAAAATAAAGACATAAATATAGAAATCTTAATATTTTTAAAATACATGACTTTGCTAAAATTTATTTGAAAATAAAAACGATTACAAACGCCAGCGGATAGAGAGAACAGGGGAGGGATGTTGGTTTTGCATAAGGGGTGGGGCTATAGAAATGAGGTCTATTTGAGAATGTGAAGTTACATGTTCTGGCTGTTGGTGAATTATCGTTGTTGAGTATGGCGTGTTGAGGTATTGATTTTGTGTAATGCTTTATGTTGAAAATTTAGGTGGATTTTGTTTATAATAACGAGGATAAACTGGGATGGGAGGAGGATTTGGTTTTGCATAAGGGGCGGGAATATGATAATTTGAGGAATTTGAGAGAGATTCACAGAGATTCCCTCTGCTGTGACCCAGGGAACCTGCAGTCAGGTAACATTATTTCTCACAACTACCAGGTAGTGAGTGAGATTGACCTGATTGTTCCTGCCTCAACGGCAGGGTTGCCAATACACCCAGTCCCCCAGAAGGGACAGGGAATGAAAGCCAAGCCGGTTTTCTTACAGCCACCAGCTCAGTTTGTCAGTCTGAGTCTGACCAACAGTGGTTCAGCCAGACTGGAGCTGGATGGGCAAGCCACCCGACTGTTAGTGCAGAACATGGAAAAGGGGGGTGTCAGAATCCCCGCCTGCACTGACATGGGCCTGGTGGGTGATGGTGAGTTCGAAGACAGTGAACTAGCTATCCCAGTGCTGGGGCAGCTCCCTGAACCCCTAGAGAGGGAAGGGGGGAGCGAGCAGGTGTCCTACACCCACGTCCAGCGAACGATTGTAAACATGCCGATAGAGGGATTCCTCAATCAGGAAGTGTGCAGGGTGGACCTGAACAGTGAGAATGGAGTAACAATCCCAGATCCCTCAGGTGCTCCAGATAACCACTAAGCCAAGGGTCAGGCATGCTCCACCGCTGCACCACCCCCTGCAGGGTTCCTAGAGCACAGGCATGAACAAATCGAAAAAGCAGATGTCCTGGAAATGGAGGAGCAGCATCAGCAGCTGCGTCAGATCTCCTCAGATTTCCAGGATGTTGGTGCCCAAGATGCCACATGGCATACTGAGAAAGAGACCATGTACATGCTGCGCCAGCTTAGAAAGGGGACAGTCACTCAGAAGGAGATGACTGGGATCAGCCACCCGAAAAGACTTTTGGGTCTTTCAAACAGTGATCAAACACTTTCAATCAAACAGTGATTGCTGCCGCCACTGTTGTGTGTTTGCTATTTCTGGTAGGTTTGTGTGCTACTGGCACTCTCACCCTGACTGCCCCAAGAAGGCAGGTGTCAGAGGTGCCAGAGGGTAGTGACAGACTGTATCAACAGCAGCAAAAGTTGGAAAGCTTAGGGAAAACCCTACAGGCAACTTCCTATGCAACAGGGTTGAATCTTATCCCCCACCTAGTGGACATGATTGTTGGTGTTATACAGTGGGTTTATGCTTGTGTGCAACAGGCCAGAATGTTGACACAAGACCTGTTAAGGGAGCTTAGTGCCACTGTAGCCAGTCTAGCCATAGCACAAATCCTAACCCACTTGATTTCACTCTTCTCAGTAGAGGAGTATGTGACATTAAACCCATTGCTCATAGCTCACCCAGAAGGCAATCCAAGATTGAATTCGGTTCCAAATCTTGAGATGGGTATGGCTACCAAAGCTATCCATTGGCTGTGTCTAACTGATCCACCAATGAAGGGTGTAAAGCTACTAACGAGCAGAGGGAGGTTAATGAACCCCATGAAGAGCAGGTGGGAAGTAAATGGCTGGTCAGCACACCACATTTAACTGTCACTATAACTTGTGACAGGCATGATACAGCTACCACAATGCAGCTACCTAACCAACAGTTTCCTGCAAGTTCCCAAGGAGGCCATAGTACAGCATGGTAACTTAACACTGTACGGTCTGCAACCAGACAACATAAGACCAAACTTGAGGTCGTGGATGCCTTCAGGTGCCACACTATTGAATTGGATAGAAATCCAAGAAACAGTAAGCCCTGAAGATGTACAGGTAGTTAGTTTGCTTTAATGGAACAAACCTCCAAACCACCCTGGCAGGTGCCCAACACAGGTGTCATGGTTCATCAGGGGGGCTGGGAACAGGAACCGGTGTTATTGTAACACTGGTGCTGGGAAGCTGGATCATGACTGACAATGTACTCTGAATGCTGTACTCTTACATCAAGATGTACTCCAGGTAGCACGAATGAGTCAAAGGTAGCATTTCAAAAGAAAGGAAGTTACCTCTTCCCCAAATATCTGCCTACAGAGGTATCAGATACTGACAGTGAACTTCCTGATTTGTAATGCCTAGACTGAGATGATGTCTCCTACCTTGTTTATACATACTCCAGATGTTATTCATCCTGTTTGTTCCCAATGCTGGTTCCGGTATGAATTCTCGAGGAGTAATGTGGACATTTAAGGTTAATGTTCTAATGACAAGGGACATCACTTAACTCTGTTTTGTTTTGAAGGCAACAACGCCTCAGGACCTCGTGACCTTCAAAAAGGGGGGATATGTAGAGGCAATGCTTGTTAATAAGACAGAATTAAGTGTTGCTGTGCTTTCCCAAATGAGGCCCCATCTCTCTCTTCATCTCTGTGGCTGCACCACAGAGAAACTATTCATGCAGGCTGATTTAAAGATGTTTTCTTTTGATAAGGGACAGCTCCCAAATGGGGATGCACTTAGCTGAGCCTGGCTATCATGATCAATGGTCATCCATTGGCGCCTATCTGTCTAGGGAGTGCCAGATGGACATCTGGATTGCATTCCTAGGTGTCAGGAGTAAGTGACTCATATCTCACCTTGATCAACCAGTCAGGGATTGGTAGGGCCATGTAACCCATGTGGGACTCTGATGCCCATTAAACTTTCAGCCAATGACAAGCTGAAGTTCCTCCAGGTAAAAACAGGCAACAGAGAGCCTGGAGAAGGAGAACTAGTAGGACTATTCCAGTAGGAGAATTCTAAGGAGAATTCCAGGGGTGCAAGACAAATCCATGGCAGGACGGCCCAGGAGCAGAAGGCTCCCAAGGGCAGGACATTCTCACAGCGCGCCTCTTGACCATCCTGAGACTCAGCCCGGACAACCACGGAACGGCCAGTGCGTCTGAGTGCCAGTACTTTCCTCTGTTCTAAAAGTCGAGAGCGGAGGTTGCCACGAGTAACCAGAGGATCCACCCGAGGTTAGCATCAGCAGCAAACCTCGTGAACAGGTCAGAACTGTGGACAGCTGAATCACTATTCAGAACAAGCGCTTCATCAGGAACGAATCGGTCCTCTTCCTGACCTGCTGGGACCCACAGTCATCTTTTCTCCTGTGCACAAACTTTGCTAGTTAAAGCCAACACTAACTAGCCGGTCAGTGAGCATCAGCAGCGCACCGTCGCAAGCAGCACAGCACAGCCTGGCACCTAGCCAGAGAGTGCGGATTGGACAGCAACAGCCTGCAACTGTTCCTTTGTGCCCACAGGAGATCTGAATCCCGAGAGATTGGATGAGTATTCAACTTCACTGCATTACAGCTCGAGAATTCCATTGTTATCCCAACCAGTTGATATCAGTTTAATTCCTAAGAGTTATGTACTTGTTTTGAGTATCTAATGTAGAAGTTGTAATCAAGTTCAATTATGAAACGGTCTAGATGAATGATATACTGAACGTATGTCCTCTTGATATATGTAACTCTTTGTAACTGAATGAATATATACCTTTTGTATTCTGATAACCCTCTCGATAAGATCTGTTAGGTTTACATGCATATTCTATGTATTAATAAATGTATCCTCGTGTATTAGTACCTGTGTGTGTGCGTTGTTTGAGTTATATCGCATAGTTGGATTCTAAAGCCATTAAAATAATTATTTTTGTGACTTACACAAAAATAATTTTTGGCTACAATTAATAATTGTCCCCGTAAATGCCCAAACTCTACAGAACTGGTGCCTCGTGAGAGCACACTACACCAGCTTCCGCGGGCTTGCAATACAATCGGCGAAAGCGAAAGCGAGAGCAAGGTGTTTAAAGACAGATTTTGTCGTGGTGACATCATGGTAGAAAGAAACGAACTTGTTACGTCTCAACAGAAACGCTCTTTAGCTCTTTCGGCTTTATGCAGAGAACAGCGTCTGTCGAGATCACTTTTGAGTCAGCGGGAAACGCCCTGTGCTGTCAGTTTGATTTCATATTGCTCGTAGCGGCGCCCGGCTTTTGTCTGTCAAACGTTAGGTTGTGCTCCTTCATGCTGCATCGTCGGCATGAGTGGAGCTTTTTAAACGTCTGTACTTACTGCGCCCCATAAGAAATCGTTTGTCCCCGTTCAAAAGAGATTGTGCGATGTCCTGCAGGGTTCGCAAAGCAAACCTTTGACAGTTTGAAAAGAGGAATTTATTCTGCTTCCTGTGCGTGCAGTAGTTACAAAGTTGAACGTCTTTACACGATCTGCTGCAGTTTTCAGTGGGCGGGCTTTGTCAGATGGCTTGGAAAAACGCACTGTGTTTCGGCTCGGGAAACATCATGAGCAGCTATACTGTGTATAGCTGACTTTTAACGCATACAGAATTCATTAGAAATCATTGATTTCTCCAATTAACAAGGGTCCCTTAAAGGATGAGTCAAAGTAACGTTTAATCAGATTAGTTTCCTTAGAGCTGGTTCAGAGTTTGCTCAAGAGTGTACCTTTCACAGATGCGCAAAGAAGAATGTTGGGGGTGCACGCTTCAAGGCGCCTTACAGCTATAGGGAGCGATTCGAGATGATTCGTGGCGTGTGCTCGTTCCCATATACCGTACGCCCCGGGGTGCAGTGCTAAGATGACGTACAATACCGCTTGGGCACGTAACGGCGTTATATGCAAGTGCGGGACGTGAGGGTTTTCGTTTGTTCGTTTTGTTTTGCTCTGCTTTGCTTTGTTTTGCTTTCCATCGCGTTGGTAAGAGCGTAAATAAAAAGGCGATTCCTGCGTCTACCACTAATGTAAGAGCTATTTCAAGTGCGACGTGGTGCGGCTTTTCAAATGCTTGTGGGCATTTCTCTGTTGTTGATTCTTTTTTTGTGTGTAACAAAGTGGCATTTTCATGTCCGGACGGGGAGACTTTATCATTCCGACATGAAGCCACCCTTAAGTCCTCTGAGGCGTGTCTGTCTGCAAGGCTTGTATTTTGGAAATGTTTTTTTGAAACGGAGAACGACTTTGAAATAGGCTTCCGCCGGCGCCTCGCGATCCAGGTAAGATTGTATCAAAAACGCAGCCGCGGTGGGGCTTGCTGTAGTCGTGGCCGAGTGGTTAAGGCGATGGACTAGAAATCAATTGGGGTCTCCCCGCGCAGGTTCGAATCCTGCCGACTACGTTGTCCACCTCCTGTCGTTGTGTTCCGGCGCAAGCAAAGAAACGTGCCTCTTTGCTGTTCCTGGTGGTTTTAAAACGCCAAATCGCTTGTACCCGCTGCCTTAGAAATAAATTCTTCAGCGTCTGCGAATGGCATTTTGCAGCTGGAAGCAGATGTCGACGCTTTTTGCACAGAGCACCAAAAAAGCGTCTTTTTTGAAGGCCCAGGCACTGAGCATTGGTGGTTCAGTGGTCGAATTCTTGCCTGCCCCGCTGGAGGCTCGGGTTCGATTCCCGGCCAATGCAGTGGCTTTTGCAGCAAGCGGCTCCATCACTTGCATCCCCTTGCAACTCGCAACTGAAAACCCACTGAAGCTAAGCAGGTGTGAGCCAGGTCAGTACCCGGATGAGGGTGAGCTACAGGGAAAAACAAAGCTTCCAGCTGGAAGCGGTGTTAATGGTGCCGGCGGGGGGGCGCTCACCCTGAGGTCTGTGCGGGTCCTAATGCCCCAGTATAGTGACGGATATGCTGTGTTGTAAAAGGGCGCTGTCTTTTGGATGAGATGTAAAACCGAGGTCACAGCGCTCTGTGGTCATTAAAAATGACCACCAAAACCTTTGACAAAAGCTCTTGGTAATTGATGGTCTTCAATAATGCTTCTCCTTTAGGTACATTTTAAATCAGCTGAAAAATGCTGTGAAATGGGGGGGCACTTCAGGCCAGTGTAGGATTTGGGTTACAAGAACCATGAAACTGCACAAGAAAGCCCGTACACTGAATTAAACGGCTTTCTATTCAAAGGAGGGCAAAAGAAATTCCCTGAGTTTGATTTTTTGCAGCACAGAGAGGAGCACTGTCGTGAGGCCGGTTAGCTCAGTTGGTTAGAGCGTGGTGCTAATAACGCCTAATCGTACGGGCCAGGTCCTTTTCTCCTTTCTTACCAAAGCTGTTAGGTTCCTTTCCGTGGTGAGATGGGTTGTCATGCAACACTGCCACATAGTGCCGACAGACAAGAGTGTTGCGGGAGAAGAGAAAAGTGTTTGAAGATTTAAGAGTGTCTTAGGTGGAGCCAAAATCAAGTGTCACAAATGAAAGTGGTTGGATTTCCAATGTTTAATATGGTAAAAATAAGCAGAAGTTATCTGCCGGTCCGGCACAGTCTGCCATGCTTTTGTCATATACTGTAAAGTGGTGTCGAACTGGGTGTCGAACTGGAGCCTCACCATTTGCATATGTGAGGCTCCAGTTATACATCGAGTGTCACATTAAATGACAAAAATGAAGAGAGTTAAAGCAGCTGGAGAGGTTTTCTTACAACTTTTGAGCTGACACAGTTTTGGAAAATGTTTCCTTCACGCTGCACTGTACAATATAGGCAGCCAAGAGTCTCCAAAACAAAACAGAATTGACAGATAGGAGAAAATTCCCACTCGTCCTGAAGTTCCCAAAATCCAGCACTGAGCGTAAACAAAGTGTCTAAGTAGCGTGGGAACACTAACCCTAGCTGGAGTTTGAGCAAACCAGCACTGAGCGTAAAAAGATGAGTCAAAGTAACGTCTAATCGGATTAGTTTCCTTAGAGCTGGTTCAGAGTTTGCTCAAGAGTTTACCTTTCACAGATGCGCAAAGAAGAATGTTGGGGGTGCACGCTTCAAGGCACCTTACAGCTGTAGAGACTGATTCGAGACGATTCATGGCGTGTGCTCGTTCCCATATACCGTACGCCCCGGGGTGCAGTGCTAGGATGACGTACAATACCGCTTGGGCACGTAACGGCGTTATATGCAAGTGCGGGACGTGAGGGTTTTCGTTTGTTCGTTTTGTTTTGCTCTGCTTTGCTTTGTTTTGCTTTCCATCGCGTTGGTAAGAGCGTAAATAAAAAGGCGATTCCTGCGTCTACCACTAAGGTAAGAGCTATTTCAAGTGCGGCGTGGTGCGGCTTTTCAAATGCTCAACAGGATGACTTCGCATGCACGCGTGCTTTCATGCAGTCGTGTGTGCAACCATGTCTGCTTACGTGCAAACGGGCGTGGTTTCATGTATGCAAAAAACTTTCCTGGGCTCTTCTGAAGCACATAAAATTATTTGGAGATATACATTTGTCTTGTTTTCCTCTTAGGCTCTAGAATTGATAACTTTTTTTTCATTTTTGGCATTTTTCATAATTTTCTAGAAAGTGGTTGCAAGCCCGATATCATGCAAAGAAACTTCAGGATTCGGGGATCAGTCAATGGATTTTCTTCAAAGTTGGATTTTTGCACTCTGTGGACCAAGAGATGTTGTTCTATAATGTTTTTTTTTTTTCAAATTTAAAAATATCATTTTTTCATGGAGCTTTGAATGGGATGGATTCACCCTCCTTTAGCCAGGACAGAGCTCCAGGAGCCTGCGTAGGATTCTAGCTTTCTCCCCTTGCAGGCACCTGGCACAGAAGACAATATTTTTTTCCTTAAAATCTTTTTTTTTGTGTTCCTTGTTGTTCCAAACTTAATTTTAATCACTTTTAATTAGAGATTTTATTAAAAATAGTGCAATAAATGACTAATTTCACAAAAATTAATGTAATATAAAACGGATGTTTTCAACTTTATTGTAGTGTTTTAGAAACTAATATGTCGTCAAAAATGGTTGTTTTTCACTCCTATGAATGAAAACTGTTGTTATATGATGTTTTTTTTTTCAAATTTTAAATGATCATTTTTTCATGGAGCTTTGAAGGGGATGGATTCACCCTCCTTTAGCCAGGACAGAGCTCCAGGAGCCTGGGTAGGATTCTAGCTTTCTCCCCTTGCAGGCACCTGGCACAGAAGACATCATTTTTTTCCTTAAAATCTTTTTTTTTTTGTGTTCCTTGTTGCTCCAAACTTAATTCTATTCACTTTTAATTAGAGATTATATTAAAAATAGTGCAATAAATGACTAATTTCACTAAAAATACTAAAAGTAATATAAAACGGATGTTTTTAACTTTATTGTAGTGTTTTAGAAACTAATATGTCTTCAAAAATGGTTATTTTTCACTCCTAGGAATGAAAGCTGTTGTTATATGATGTTTATTTTCAAATTTTGAAAAAGCAAAGGATTCTAGCTTTCTCCCCTTGCAGGCATCGGACACAGAGAACCTCATGGTTTTCCTAAAAATCATTTTTTATGTTCCCTGGTGTTCCAAACTTAGTTTTAATCAATTTTAATTTGTTATGTTACAAACAGGGTAATAAAGTCTTAATTGGACTATAACTAATGTCATATTGTCTGCTACAAAACTGATATTTTCAGCTCTATTGTAGAGATTCTAGAATCAACTAATAAAGAATTGAAATAAAAAAAGGGCATAAGAAGACATTACCAACAACGACCACATGATGGAGATATTGTCTAGACATTACCAACAACGACCACAAGATGGAGATATTGTCTAGACATTACCAACAACGACCACAAGATGGAGATATTTTCCAAAGAGGCAAGAGGGGCAAAGCTGCGATAAGGTAAAATCATTTTTTGAAAGAGATTGTTGTCAGAATGCACATCCGTATCCCAAACAGAATCTCTAGTAAAATATGATCATTTGTGAAACAGGCAAATGAGTGTCAGCTACAATATGATTGCTACATATCTGCATTTGTTGGTATTTAAGGAGTAAGAGTGCAGGTTTAAACCTGCGATCCAGTGTGTTGAAGAATTTCACAACACTACCTCTAGCACATATGGAAATAAATCCTCATAATGATTATTGCCCTGGGCATGTACCAAAAAAGCAGTGAGCATATATATATATATATCACTGGGTTGAAGCTAGAAACACAGAATAACTGCAAACACATCCTAAATACAGTGTTCCAGCACCTTTGACCTCATCCAGAACGTATCATTTCTTGAAAGGGATTGCTGTCCGAATGCACATCTGAATCCCAAACAGAATCTCTAGTAAAATACGATCATTTGTGAAACAGGCAAATGACTGTCTCAGGGGCCCATTTCTCATTGTCAGACACATGTATGCAATGCTTTCACTGTGCATTGAGCAATAGGGATCAAAAACACCGCAGGTAAGGTTAGAAGTCATGTTCTATGATCATTTCTTTCAGCATTAGGGACTAAATATACTAAACGTATGATGCTAAAATGTTATTTTTACATATATTAATGTAATAAATGATTGCTTATGCTTTATAAACAAATCTAATTATAATAAAAGCTTAAGTTTTGTATTTATCTTGTACCATAGAACATGATTTTCTTTGTATTTCAAGCCCACAAAGTGTCCAAATGATGCACCTTTGACCTCATCCAGAACGTATCATTTCTTGAAAGGGATTGCTGTCCGAATGCACATCTGAATCCCAAACAGAATCTCTAGTAAAATACGATCATTTGTGAAACAGGCAAATGACTGTCTCAGGGGCCCATTTCTCATTGTCAGACACATGTATGCAATGCTTTCACTGTGCATTGAGCAATAGGGATCAAAAACAGAATGGAAACAGACATGGAAACCAACGAGGATGGGATTTGAACCCATGCGTGCAAAGCACAATGGATTAGCAATCCATCGCCTTAACCACTCGGCCACCTCGTTAACAAAACTGGGCTGTCCCAACTGGGTTGGCGCGCTCCAGATGATCTTTTTCTTTTTTTTCCCTCGTACTCGAGGGTCATTTTCCTGTTCCACATGCGATTTCAACATTTTCCTTGGGAGATGTCAAGCCAGCAAGCCACTGCTGTGGTTCAGTGGCCAGCGTGGAGTTCAGTGGCCCTGTTGTACACAGAAAGCACATTGAGCTCCTTGGACATGAAAAGTTCCAGATAAAAGCCATTTGTCATCCTTTCTCTTGGTGTCGATGTTGCTATTGTATGTAAAGGTGGCAACTTGCTCAGCGAGCAGGCGGAGCACACACCGAATGCAGATGTGTCTGAGTGGTGTGTCCAAGTGGCTGCAAAAGGACAGCACTCCCGGGGCGCTGTGGCTTAGTTGGTTAAAGCGCCTGTCTAGTAAACAGGAGGCCCTGGGTCTGAATCCCAGTGGATAACCGCCTACGGCTAGACTTAATTAAATGCAAGTATTCATTTCCTGTCTTTAACACGACTTGTTTTTCTTAAAATGGATGCAACTTGCAAAACATGAAATACAAACCTTGCTAATCAGCGCTAGCAGCTGGCAAAAAAAAAGAAGTCAGCAATGTTTTTTTTCTTTAACCTTAACCCTGCTAATGGAGAAGAGTTAAACGACCGAGTCTATGCAGCTTAAACGGTGCGCATGTCGGGTTCTTAGCTGAAAGGGTGGTAAATCACGCTCACCCCAGTCCTTAATCTTTTAAAGAGGATACAAAATTGAACCTAGTCGCCACATCACATACATCCTGTTCAATGATAAAAAGGTAACATCTATCCTCGCTCCAGAGTAAATCTCACGTTGAGGGCATATTTTTTTTCACTTTACCGTGAATCGGGCTCGGCTGCACAGAGGAGAGAGCAGAGCAATGAGGTCACGGGGACAGGGGAGTCACACGCTGGCTGTTTGAACACGCGGAAGATCACTGAGGGATCCACAGTATATGGACCCTCCGTGCGCAATCAGTCCGCACTCCGGACTCTGAAACCTGCCATCCGAGTTAAGATCTCGGCAGAACCTGAAGCGCAGTTCCTTCTTAAAACGTAATCTGGTGAGCATTTCTAGAATCGTACTTGTATAGATGCAGCCTTTAATGTGTTGCTAGGTTAAAATTGATGACTTCTTGTATTTCAGTAGGCAACTGCCCTCTTGATTTTGGATTTAATTTCTTTATTACAGTGGCGCTTTTATGAAGCCAAGGGACCAGGGAGCTGCCCCAGTACTGGGATGGCCAGTTCGAAATCATAGAAACTATTGTCAATTCCAGTCCCATGTCAGTGCGAGCAGGGATTTTGACATCTTGTTTTGCTATGTTCTGCACCAACAGGCAGGTGGCTCGGCCATTCCGTTCCAGTTTGGGGGTACAACAGACTGCTAGGTTCAGTCTGATAAACTGAGCTGATGGTTGGAAGAAAACCATCTCAGCGTCCATTCTCTGTCCCTTCTTTAGGACAAGGCGTACCGGAAACCCTGCTGTTGACGCAGGAACGATCAGGTCCGATTCGTTTACTACCTGGCAGGCCTGAGGAATCGTCTGACCTGACCGAATGTTCTCGGGGTCACCGCTTAGAGAGTGGGCATCTGGGTCCACCCGTTTCCACAGCACACTGTTTACTGTGTCCAGCTGGGCGCCCAGTCGAACCAATAGGTCTGCACCAATGCAGACCGAATGGGTCAGCTGAGGTGCTACCTGGAAGTAGTGAGCAAACTTCCTTTTTCCGATGGAGATGGAAGCTACACAGCTTCCTTTGCTCCAAATGGACCTATGAGGTGGGGGTGCCCACCACAGAACCTGTGACTGCGTCACCAGGGTCACCTGACAGCTTCGCGACAGGTCCTCGAACAGACCTTCACTGATTATGGACTTCTCAGAGCTGAGGCTAAGAATTACATCATCAACCTGCACTTCTGCCACCTGGACCCCCTCCCACCACCATGGGGTGGTAGTCCTGGACCCCCTGAGGTACCAGGGTGCACAGAAAGGACTCCCATTCATTACCGGACAGGGAGATCCACTCTTCTTCAGGGATGAAAAGGGGGTGTGCTTTACCTGGCGGGTCAAGCAGCTGCTCGGAGCACTGCTCCTGTAGTTGGGAGACCGTGGGAGTGCTGGCCTGGGCAGGACTTCCCTGTAGTTTTGGAAAGCAAGAAGAGACATTTATTCTCGTCCAGAGGAACCAGGAGGAACCTCCAACTCAGCTATAGTGTTCAGTGGGCACTGTGTGATCACAGTATAACCACTGAATCCCCCTTTTTGCTGTGCAACAGGCTTAGGGTTTTTGACCTGAGCCCACAATTTTCCACGCTGGCAGTCCACCAGAGGCTCCAGCCTGTCAAGCAGGTCTTGGCCAATGAGTAGTGGCTCTCTTTTTAACCTAGAGATGTAAACAGGATGCACCATGTTCATTGGCCCGAACCTAAGTGCCACCCACACTCGGTGTGTGATCCTGGCATGATCCTGGGTATAGCTGGAAATATCTATCTTACACGGTTCTACCTTAAGTCTGATGCCTTTTCCTTTCTCTACTCGTTTGAGCTCGCTGAGTAGATCGGCTGACATCAAACTAATTTCAGCCCCAGTGTCAATCAGTGCTTCTCTATCTAAGACGTTTTCAAGAAAAACCTTGATATAAATACGCCTTGCTTTGCCTTTCTGGCTGAGATTCCCTAAGAATTGTTGGAAGCCTGCCTTTTCTTTGACTTCAGGGGCGGGGTCAGCGCCCAACTCAGAGTCACAGCCTTCTTCCAGGCAGGAACCCTCCCACCCAATCAGATAGACTGAGGGAGGGGCTTGGGACGGATCCCCGCCTCCTCCAGTGAGAAGGGGCGTGGTCCCCCTAAGCTCATTCACACTTCTGGCATTCGGTGCGGAAGGTTTACCCTGTCCTGATCTCTCAGGCAGGGCTTGTTCAAGCCTGGCCAGGCGGGCTGCAGTCGACTCCCTGCGTCCAGTCTTATGATAGACTCTGCCTGAGCCCTTGCCTTCCCCGTAGCGCTCACGGCGGCTCTGACGCTTAGTGCGGTCCTGCCTGCCTATTTTGTGCCGGGGCTTAGCGAGCTCAGGAACCTCAGCTGCCTCGAGCTGAGGCGAGTCGTCAACCCTGCTGGCTTTAGTGGCGAACACGGCCGTTTTAGCAGGTTTTCGCTCTGAGGAAGCAGAGACTTCAGCTCCCCAGGCTTTTTGAGCCAACCTTCTAATGTCAGCCATTTTCATCGCTGTGTGTGCATCACAATCATTTTCCTGACTGAGGGATGCAGATTAGCAATGAATAAACCTTTGAAATTCACGTTCTCTTCGCAACCCTCTTCATTCCGCCCTGCAAAATAAGTGCGCCTAAGCCTCTGATAATAGTCGCGAGGGGCTTCAGCTTTTTCGTGCTTAATATGGTGCACAGCAGCCACGGCAGCTATGGGATCGATAAAAGCCGAAAATTCTCCGATCATTGCCTGACACAGCTCCTCAAAGCTATTACAGACTTCCGGTCCTTGTCTAGACATCCACTCGTGGATCGCTCGGCTGGTAGTTTTCCTTACTTACATAGCCTTTTCCTGTTCGGACGCTTCGGGCATAAACTGCAAAGTATATCTCAGCTCATCGATGTAGGTCTCCACATTATTCCCTGACACTGACGGGTCAAACCTTTCTACATCTTTGGCTAACTGCCTCAGGGAGTGGAGGTTAATTTTTACGGTTTCTCCGCGGGCAGGGAGACGGCCGTGATCAGGAGCAGGGGGTCTATGCCTGAACTGACTCGCCCTTGCGTTTCGCGCAGGACTCGGCGATCTCCCCCATGCCGATCCGACCACAGACCCTGGCCGGGAGAAACCTCCTCCCGGCGCGCTGGGTGAGCGCTCCGGGCTGCTAGGTGGGCTGGCATGCAAGTGGGATCTAGTCTATTTTGCTTCCAGTACGGCAGCATCTGACTCCTTTTGCCTTTCCTGGCTGAGCTCATTTAAACTCTCAATTTCTTTTTCTTTTTCTTTCGAGCTCCCTTCCAGGTCTCTCCTAGCTACCTCAGCCGCAGTTTCTCTAGCAGACAAGTCATCTAATTTACCTAAAACTTCCCTGAGTCAGTCTTCACTTTCCTCATTTTTCACTCTCTTTTCTCTGATTATATCCAACAACTCGACTCGCTCCACCTTATATCTTTCTAGCGTTCCCTGAAGCTTTTGAAACTTTGTCAGCTCGGACAAAGACAGTTCCAGCTGTTTAGCTAGATTTAAGGTGAAACTCGATAGGACCAGAACTGCGTTCACAGACACTCCTGTGTTAAGCTGGTTCGCTACCTTAGCTACTAAATCTACTTGCAGCTTCTCAATATCATCAAAGTTCAACTTTTCGATACCACTCCAGTAACCAGGATTGTCGTCGCTAGAAATAGTACTTATAAGCGACTCCACTTCAGACATTTTAGCAGCCATTGTCATTACGTCAGAGAAACTTTAAGAGTATTACTTTTTTTTTTCTTTTTCCAAAATACAGTATGGAATCTAGACACCCGAGCAGATGGATTTCCAATCAGCACACGTTACACTAAACGCTAGAAAACAGGGGGATTTCTTTACGCAGTTATCAGCACACCCGGTATTCGCGTATAGAAGCCGCGGTGCTGTGCTGAACTTCAGTTATTCTGTGCGACTGATTCTCATTTCATTCTAAACTCGCCCACCCAGGGACGCCATTAAATGTAATGGTTTGATGGGTTTACTGAGACAATTATTAATTGTAGCAGTAATCACAAGGTTGTTCGTTGGGGCTTTTAGAAAATCAATCGTCAGAACAACTAACAACGCACACACAGGGGTTCAATAGACTAGATACATTTATTAATATAAATTGTGCACCAAACATATACTAGTCTGCCTGGATACGAGTGGCAGACCTTACTGTGAGGGTTATCAATATACAAGGTATATAATCCCGAAGAGATGCAAACACAAAGAGATACACAACAGAGAATATATGTCAATATATATCGTTCGGTTACCAAATCGCTAATCAGTGTTATTACCCACTGTTACTCTAAACTCGGAAGTAAATACATTACTCATGAATTAAATTGATAACAACTTGTGTTGAGGTACAATTAAATTCTCGAGACGCAATGTAGAACATGGGGTTTACTTATCCACTGTGTATGGATTTGGAATTTCCCGGCACGAACACCAAACCAGCTGACAGGCTCTGTTGCAGCCTCTGTTCCAGCGGTTGTCCAATGGGCGTTGTCCCGGCGTCCTCTGGCTACCGGCCAACCAGTCAAGGTGCAGCTCGGAGTAGGACGGGCGGAGGAATCTGACTGCGGCGCGCAGGGCAGTCGTTGCTCCGAGGGGATCTACCAGCAGTCCGGCTGGCTGGTAGAAAGTCTCTATGCACAGAGTGTGACCGCGAGTCCTCACAAGTCACTCTTGTGCCTGGGAAGAAGCTGGTTCGTTCCCGGTCCAGCACTGCTTCTGAATAAGCTATTCAGGTTGTCGACGAGGGTCCAACTGTAGGGTCCAACTGTCCAACACAAACACAATCTGTGGCGTTTAGCGTGACAGTCTTGCAGGCATCGTGCTGTCTCACTGCAATACTATACCGCTGGAGGAAACAGTCCATCTGGCCATGAAACTCATTTGAACGTCTAGCTACAGCAACTAACAATATCATGATTTATTCAGGATGTGTGGAATCAGCACGTCCCGGAGACAGCTTCCGAAATCGTGAGCATTCTCTGGTGGTGTCCTGCAGGGCACCTGTGGGCGTGCGTTGGTGGTATAGTGGTGAGCATACCTGCCTTCCAAGCAGTTAACCCGGGTTCGATTCCCGGCCAACGCACTGGCGATTGGTTTCAAATGCTGTCATGAGCCTTGGATTGTGACTAGCAAAGCGCAGCCTTTTGAAAAACGGAATGCAAAACAGAATTGAAGGAGAATCTTACAGGGGATTCTGAGCGGTGTCTGCATACACGCAGTCCGATACGGGTGCTGAAAGCTTGAGCTACTCTCAATGTCATGCTGCCTTTCCCCGGAGTAAATCTGTTACATTGAAAGAATGCTTCTGGCAGGTTCAAAAAGGGACCCTTGTTAATTGGAGAAATCAATGATTTCGAATGAATTCTGTATGCGTTAAAAGACAGCTATACACAGAAAACATGCAGGACACTGCTCATGATGTTTCCCGAGCCGAAACACAGTGCGTTTTTCCAAGCCATCTGACAAAGCCCGCCCACTGAAAACTGCAGCAGATCGTGTAAAGACGTTCAACTTTGTAACTACTGCACGCACAGGAAGCAGAATAAATTCCTCTTTTCCGGTTTTATTTATGCGAACCATAAATAAACCAAATAAACCAAGTTGCAAGAGGCCCGCACCCACAGCACAAATTGCGCAGCCTAGGCCACCTCCTGCACGCCACCGCCTCCTGCTGGGCCCACTCTTTCGCACACTCACACGCCACACTAACAATCAAAAGTGTGGGCAAAACAAGAAAACGAGCGCACCGTTTCCTACACATCTGCAGTCACCGTTGCGCATTCGCAGCATGTCCCGGGATGCAATTCGGCCTCATTTGCATAACTCCAGACCGGCAGATCGCCACGCAAGCTCGCGACGTGCGCCTGCCACACACCGAACAAACCTTTTCAGCAATTTCCAAAAAACGGGCCTGCTCGCCTGCCCACAAGGCTCCATCTCTTACCTGCTCTCCAGAGCCTGCTGCCTTCTGTGCTTTTCTCTCGGCACCGCTGCAGCGCACACAACTCCTGCAGCGGGAGGGGGGGAGAAAGTTCCCGCGCTCCGCCGCAGGGAAGGCTTGCTCCGTGCGCACACGTCCTTTCGATGCCAGTCCAACAAGTGCTCCGCATTAGCTGCGTCGGGGCTCCGGGGTGTCGCACCTCACCTCACCTCACCTCGCACTGCCCCCTCCTTGAATGTCTGCCGCTGGGCATGCCCCACTCTCCTCCGCCTTATCTTATCGCGTGTGAGCACCGACAATGGCCACAATGCCGGGGAATGGCACCTGTAAATTAATTCTCTTCTCTTGCAGCCTGAGATCATGTCCTTCTTTTGGCTCCCTCCAGTTCTGATAAAAAATCTCACTCTTAGATTTGTTAATTTTTGCGGATGAAGCCAAAGAGAAACGATCACAGCACTGCAGAGCTCTGCTAATTGAGGCATTGTCAGAGAGGAGCAGGGTCATCCATGTATAGAGATGTCTTTACCTCTCCTCCCCCACTTCCAGGCACTGGTATCCCATTAATGGCCTGATCCTGGCGCAAGGCACAGGCTAAGGGCTCCATAGCCAAAACGAATAACAAGGGGGATAATGGGCAGGCCTGCCTCACCTCTGAACAGACTTCAAAGGGGTGTGATCTATTGCCATTAACCATTACTCTGCTGTTGCTACCTGTGTACAGCAGGTTAATCCACTTTCTCATGATGGGGCAAAAATTCATGTGCTCAAGTACCAATGTTAAGTACTGCCGGTTTAGGCGGTCAAAGGCCTTTTCTAGGTCTACACCTAAAATGCACAGAGGGAGGGAGCGATCCTCTGAGTACAGACAGACATCCCTCAACAAGGCCAGGTTGTCGCTCATCAGGCGTCCTGCTATCCCACAAGTCTGTTCTTTCCCTACCAGTGAGGCCACTACATTTTGTAGGCGCAGGAAAAGGGCTTTGGACAGGATCTTAGTGTCCACGCCTAACAGGCTGAGGGGTCTCCAGTTCTTTATGTCATTCTTTGCTCCTTTCTTAAACAAGAGAGAGATAGTGCCTTCTCTTAAGGAGTCAGGCAGCAATTCTGTCTTATAGCTTCCCTCGAATAGGAGCAGTAGCGGATCCTGAAGCAGATCCCAAAAGGTGCAATAAAATTCTTTAGGGAGCCCGTCAGCACCCGGAGTTTTCCTCTTCTGTAAGCTCTCCATAGCCTGTCTCAGCTCTTCTATTGTCAAATCCCTCTCAAGTACTTCCCTATCTTCTTCACTCAAAACGTTTTCTAGCTTTGAGGTAAAAAAATGAATTTCTTCATCCTTTACCTCTGTAGAGCTGTACAGTCTTGAGTAGAAGGCCTTGGTGCAGGAGAGGATAGCACTCGGCTCTGTTCTCTCTCGTCCCTCCTCATCAACTACACTTTCCATGACAGACTTGGAGCCTACCACTTTCCTGAAAAAGAAGCGAGTACACTTCTCATTTTCTTCCAAGAACTGCACTCTGCTTCTTAACAGCACTCCTCGACTACTTTCTTCGGCTATGCTCCGGATGTCCTTTTTTAAAAGGGTGATATCCTCGAGCACAGCGAAGCTACTGTGCAGCATCGTGTAGAGACGCTGCAGCTGCCTCTGTTTCCTGGCTAGCACTCCTCTCCGTCTGGCAGCAGCCTTCCTTCCCTCAGCCATGAAAAAGGCCTTTGTCCTCATCTTCACCTCCTCCCACCACTCTCCTACTGACCCGTACAGACACTGCAAGGACAGCCACTGTGATAGTTTCTCCTTGTAGCAGGATACTACCCCCTCGTTCTCTAGCAGCTTAGTGTTGAGTTTCCAGAGGCCTGGGCCAAAGACAGTCCCGCCCTTGAGTTCCACTCTACACCCTAAAGCCTGATGATCTGAGAAGAAAACAGGCTGAAGAGTGACCCCAACAACTTTCACTCTCTCTGAGACAAAGCAATAGTCAATTCTGGAGCTGCTATTCCTCCCTGACCATTTATATCCTGCTGTTGTGGGATATATACATCTATATGTGTCTGAGAGTTTAAAGTCTTGAACTAAGTTTTGCAGGGCCAGTGAGCTGGAATCCAATTTTATCAGAGAGCTAGACTGCCTGTCTGTGTGCTCTAAGATACAATTAAAATCCCCTCCCACTATCACGTCTGTGCTACTTAACAATAGGGGAGAGAGTGCCTTGAGTAGCTCCACCCTTCCTCCCACGTCAGTAGGACAATACACATTGATTAGCCGCAGGTTAACGGTCCCCCATTCCACATCCACACAGCAACCTGCCATCTATGACCCTCTGAATACTTTTCAATTTGAAAGCCCATCCTTTGAAAAGAATGGCCACGGCAGAGGCTCTGTTGTTATTGTCCCCTGACCAAACAGAAGGCCCTTTATCCCACCTATCTTCAAAGCTTTTATACCTCTCTTGATAGGCTAAAGCACACTCCTGCAACATCAACACATCTCCCTCTCTCTGCTGGAGGTAATCAAAGACACACTGGCATTTAACTCTGTCATTGATACCTCTGGTGTTAAGAGAAATTATGTTTAGAGCCATATTACATAAGAAAGTGGAACCAGTCTTTACAAAACACATTTCTCTTCGGTCTCACCTGTTACCTTCTCTTTTTCTTTTTCTTCTTACCAATTTCCTGCCAGCCATCCTCTGAATGAGCCTTCATCAGGGTGGCAGCAGTAAAAGCGTTCACGGAGTCCATTTCAAGGAAGGGGGTAGAGGGAGGGGTGGAGGGGTTCCAGCTGTTCCCATCGCCATGCTCTCCTTCCTCCTCGCTCTGGGAGAAAACAGAGTCATTTTTCCTTTTCCTCAAGTCCAGCTCCTGGTAGCACTGAGGGGAAAGGGGTGCAGCCGATGCACCAGTCTCCTCTTCCCCCTCACCCACCAGCTATTGCAGATCCTCCGTGACGGACTGGATGGAGGAGAGGAGGGCATCTGTAGCACTTGCAGAGTCTGAGAAAAGCAGCTCCGCTGAATCCTGGGTATCGTCGCTGGACCCGCTCCACCGGTGGGGGCCCCACAATGGCCCTCGTTCTGAGGAGCAGGAGTGGGGGAGGGGTCCTCGCTGTTCTCTGGGGTTTTCAAACCCTCGTGCTTGTCTGGTGCAGTCTGCGGTTGTGGGAGCGTAGTGGATTTCTCTTCCACCGGCCCCGGAGCCACAGCAGGACTGATCCTGGCTGGAGGCTGAGACTCTTTGTTCAACAAGGGTTCTTTGTTTGACTTGTTGTTTGCTTTGGCTTTTCGGGCCGGTTTGGCTGAAACAAGCACTGCCTCATCCTTTCTCATTTTGAGTTTATTGGCGTAGGCTTGAGGGCAGTTCTTAAAAACGTGTCCTTCCGAGCCACATAAATTGCACTTTGGCAGCATTGAACAGTCAGAGGCTAAATGTCCCTGTTTGCCACAGGTCTTGCAGCATTTCACAGTGCAGGACGATGCCAGGTGTCCCACAGCACCACAGCGCCGACGCACCTTTGGTTGTCCCACATAAAAAACATAGCCATTGCAGGCGCCCAGCCGGATTGTAGAGGGCAGGTGCCTTAAGCCTCCATTTACATTGTCCGGTAGCAAGCGAACCTCGAATTTCCTTGCTCCTGTTTTTATACCGTCAACATCTCTAACCTCAGTTCCATGGTGGACTGTGCAGTACTGCTTAAGCCAGGTGTGAATGTCCTCCGTCTTTGCCATTTCCGAGAACATAACAACATGCACCGTTTTCCTCTCTCTCTGTGTCAGAGGCTGCAAGTTGATCTTCTCAAGGGCAGGAACTTTCCCTCTTTTTGCCTCAAACACATCCACACATTGTTCAAACAGAGAATAGGTAGCAAAAACAACCTCAAATGCTTTCTGACCTGGGAGAGCGAAGATGAAATCCAAGTGCCGAGGTTCAAAGCCAAGTTCCTTCTGTAACACTTTTCTGCCTAACTGCATACGATCCATGAAGAGGTCATCCAAAAGCTCAAAACGTACAGCATTCTTGCGGGATCCAAAGGTTGCCATCTCAAACTGCAAAACAAACACTGCTTCCAGAAAACAAGAAAACAATCCAACTACACCAACTACAGGCTGATCAAGGTATCTCCCCTGCCAGGTAAGCCGAGAGCCGCAGGCGATGAGCCCGGAGCTGAACGGGCCCCACTGGCTCGTTTGTAAGGCCAGGTGCATTGCCAACCACGACCGGCAGGGCAGAGGGCTTGAAGGCGGCCTGGGCTCCTGCAGCTGTCCAGCCACGCACTCTGGTTTCTCTTCATCTCGTACAAATCTTTTGCCTTTTACTAAAGATTTCCATGGAGAGGAGCATGAATGAGTTCCATACAATTTTTGTGCTACCCTGCCTTCGGGTGGGGCGCAGCTGGGCTGGTCAAAGAGAGAAAACAAAACCGCTCACAATCGCTCTTACAATGCAGTAAGTAGCACAGGCTACTTAGGGAGTAGGCTGATGTGTTTAAAAACAACCAGCACCAGGCAGGAGTCAAACCTCCAAACTCCTAATCCATAGTCAGACACATTATCCATTGCACCACTGACCCTGGTGTGACATTGCAGGACTGTAACCCAGAGAGCTTAGCACTGCAACTAGTAAAATATTACCCCCGGTCCATTCTTTTCCAAAAGTGAGAAACACCTGTTTTCTACATTTTGTCTGTTTTAAAATCATATCTCTTTAAACCAAACCAAGAGTTTGTCTTTTGCACTGATATTCTGATTCATTTCGATTTCCAAAGCATCATAAAATTGTCCCTTCCTCCAGACTCTACTTCTCTCTTGTAGTAGTACAGCAGACCTTTCCAGGTGAGCAGATCACAGAGTCCGAAATGAGCTTCCTCCATCAAGCAAAGTACCTGAACATGACTCTGTCATCATAAAAGCGCCCCTGTAATAAAGAAATTAAATCCGAAATCAAGAGGGCAGTTGCCTACTGAAGTTCAAGAAGTCATAAATTTTAACCTAGCAACACATTAAAGGCTGCATCTATACAAGTACGATTCTAGAAATGCTCACCAGATTACGTTTTAAGAAAGAACTGCGCCTCAGGTTCCGCCGAGATCTTAACTCGGATGGCAGGATTCAGAGTCTGGAGTGTGGAATGATGGCGCACGGAGGGTCCACATACTGTGGATCCCTCAGTGATCTTCCGCGTGTTCAAACCGCCAGCGTGTGACTCCCCTGTCCCCGTGACCTCATTGCTCTGCTCTCGCCTCTGTGCAGCTGTGCCCGACTCATGGTAAAGTGGAAAAAAATATGCCCTCAACGTGAGATTTACACTGGAGTGAGGATAGTTGTTACCTTCTTATCGTTGAAACGGATGTATGTGATATGGCGACTAGGTTCTTCTCCATTAGCAGGCTTAAGGTTAAAGAAAAAAACATTGCTGACTTCTTTTTTTTTTGCCAGCCGCGAGCGCTGATTAGCGAGGGTTGTATTTCATATTTTGCAAGTTGCATCCATTTTAAGAAAAACAAGTCGTTCAAGACAGGAAATGAATACTTGCATTTAATTAAGTCTAGACGTATGCGGTTGTCCATAATGACCAGTTCTGTTCGAGAACACAGAACAAAAAAAGGCACCACTGGGATTCAGACCCAGGATCTCTTGTTTACTAAACAGGCGCTTTAACCAACTAAGCCACGGCGCCCTGGGAGTGCTGTCTTTTTGCAGCCACTTGGACACAACACTCAAACACATCTGCATTCGGTGTGTGCTCCGCCTGCTCGCTGAGCAAGTTGCCACCTTTACATACAATAGCAACATCGACACCAAGAGAAAGGATGACAAATGGCTTTTATCTGGAACTTTTGATGTCCAAGGAGCTCAATGTGCTTTCTGTGTACAGCAGGGCCACTGAACTCCACACTGGCCACTGAACCACAGTAGTGGCTTGCTGGCTTGACATCTCCCAAGGAAAATGTTGAAATCGCATGTGGAACAGGAAAATGACCCTCGAGTATGAGGGAAAAAAAAGAAAAAGATCAACTGGAGTGCGCCAACCCATGTGAGGACAGCCCAGTTTTGTTGACGAGGTGGCCGAGTGGTTAAGGCGATGGACTGCTAATCCATTGTGCTCTGTACACATGGGGTCGAGTCCCATCCTTGTCGCTCTCCTTGTCTGACACTTGTGCCCGTTCGGTGTTGGCCCTCCTGTTCTTTGCTCCGGTACTAGAGCCGTACATTTTCTAGCGGTGGCTGAACATGGTATAGTAGCCTAACGTCGGTATCGAGCAGTGACAGTAACAGTATTTACATGCCGGTGCTGCCAAGTGGCTCTGGGTTGATACCGCGTTTTCACTTACTTGCAACGCAAACGGAGAAAGCGATTTTTGACAGTCTCTCGAGAGACTGCACTAGGTGTTTAGGGATAGACTTTGTCAGTTCCCCCTGGGATGATGGCCTCTCAAATAGTTTGTGATTCCTCTAGACGTTTATACAGTAGAAGCCTGCTTCGTGGCTTAAATCCAAGCTAATGTAACGAGTTAGAGGTCTGATGCAGAACTGCGAATTCAATGAACGGGAACAGTACAGTACATTGCACTGTATGTGTGAGGAAAGCTGCCCCCTTCTGTCCTTGTCGACCGAACAGAGGACTGTAAAGGATACCGCCAAGAAACTTTAGGATGCTGGTTGGAATACAGCTCCAAAGAAGCCCCTTTGGGTGTTATGTCATCAAAAAGTAAGAACAGCGACTCTCCCTTTGATCAAATGCGCAACAGAGCTGTTTTCCGTGGAGCAGGTTTCAGACCCGTAGACCTGTTTTATTTGTAGGGCAGGGCGCATTCCCAAATGCAAATCTCCTGTTTTAGAAATGCTTTGGGCGGCGTGAAGTGAAAATAAGAAATGGACTCCAGATGCACATGGAAGCAATCAAGTGTTTCATCCGAGCTGTTTCAAAGACTGCTCAAGAGCTTTCCTTTCACAGAGGCACAACGATTAATGATGGGGGTGCACCCTTCAATGCGCCTTACGACTCTAGGGAGTGATTGAGACGATTCGTAGCGTGTGCTAATTTCCCTCTATTCCCCGTGTTGCAGTGGTAGGATGACGTAAATTCCTGCTTCGACACGTAATGGCATTATAATCAAGTGCAAGAGCTGAGGGCTTTAGTTTTGTTTCGTTTTCCATGGCGTTTGTAAGCACGCAAATCAAAGGCAATTCCTGTGTCTAACAGGAATGTAAATGCTTTTGAAAGTGCAGTGTGGTGCAGCTTGTAAAATCCTTATCCACATTTGTGGTTTGTTGCTGTTTTTTTTGTCTGCCAAAACTGCATTTTGACATCCGGACGGGGAGACTTTATCATTTGAACGTGAAGCCAGCCTTAAACCCTCTGAGGCGTGTCTGTCTGCCGGCACGTATTTTGTCAAAGGTATTTATTTTTTTTTAACGGAGAGCGACTTTGAAAAGGTTTCCGCAGCCACGTCGCACTCCGTGTAAGATTAAAGGAGGAATGCGGCGATGGCGAACTCGCTGTAGTCGTGGCCGAGTGGTTAAGGCGATGGACTCGAAATCCGTTGGGGACTCCCCGCGCAGGTTTGAATCCTGCCGACTATGGCGTCTGCCGCACGTCTCCTTATGCCTGCGCGGCAAAGGCGAAGTGCCGCTTCTCCTTTCCTGGTACTATAAAAACGCTAAATCGCTTGGCCCCGCTGCCATGGAAATGAGTTCTTCAGATAACCACACATCTTGCGTTCGCACCTCTGGTGTTGTACTTATGCCTTTGAAAACCTAATGAATAAAACTGAAAGAACCGACACAATATATAGGTGCTCGTAAAGCACGCATTAAAGAACTGTTAACAGCAAGGGTTTCAGTGGGTTAACTGAGGAGAAGGCGTGATCGCTAATTGTTGACATTGTATTTGGTGTTAGAAACATTCTTACTGTGCATGACGTGGAACAAATGTAGCCACAGAAATTGCATCACGCTTTCATGTATGCTATTGCAGACACCAACGTTGCCTAGATAGAAAACCGAAATAGCCGTGGGTTTGCTTGCTGGTCTGAAGGATCTCTCTTCGAATCTCTATCATTTGTCAATGGAAGTAAAAGGCGCTGCAATCTCATACGTTCAGAATTAAACCCGCAGCTGTTGTTCGACTTTATTTCTTGACTAATTACAACTTAGTGTCGCAAGAGCAGTTACATAAACTTGTCTGGTATATTTGAACACAAATGCCGTTCTTCAATTAAAACTAACAGTACATTGTCAGGGACATTCAGTTCTATACAAACAAGAGACAGACAAGGGAATATTTCTACCTTTCATGTGGACTACGTGTTGACTTAATGATCGGAATAATTGAAAAGTTCGGGTTCATAGCCGATGCAGTGCGTGCTAATTAGAACAACAGCAACGCTGAGCTCTTAGCACCGTACTGAGCCCAGGTGATTTCCTAAAGCTGTCAGGTGCAGTTCATTTACATGAAGGAAATCTCTTACTGAGTACGATTACAATGCAGTAAGTAGCACAGACTACTTAGGGGAGTAGCCCGATGCATTTAAAAACGACCCGAGCCAGGCAGGAGTCAAACTTACAATCTCCTGATTCGTAGTCAAACGCGTTATCTATTGCGCCACTGGCCGTCGTGTGACATTGCAGGACTGCAACCCGGTGAGCTCAGCACTGCAACTAGTAAACTATTACCCCCGGTCCATTCTTTTCCAAAAGTGAGAAACACCTGTTTTCTACATTTTGTCTGTTTTAAAACCATATTTCTTTAAACCAAACCAAGAGTTTGTCTTTTGCACTGATATTCTGATTCATTTCGATTTCAAAGAAAAAAAAACCTACCTTCCAAAGCATTATAAAATTGTCCCTTCTTCCAGACTCTACTTCTCTCTTTTAGTAGTACAGCAGACCTTTCCAGGTGAGCAGATCACAGAGTCCGAAATGAGCTTCCTCCATCAAGCAAAGTACCTGAACATGACTCTGTCTTCATAAAAGCGCCCCTGTAATAAAGAAATTGAATCTGAAATCAAGAGGGCAGTTACCTACTGAAATACAAGAAGTCATCAATTTTAACCTAGCAACACATTAAAGGCTGCATCTATACAAGTACGATTCTAGAAATGCTCACCAGATTACGTTTTAAGAAGGAACTGCGCCTCAGGTTCCGCCGAGATCTTAACTCGGATGGCAGGATTCAGAGTCCGGAGTGCGGACTGATGGCGCACGGAGGGTCCATATACTGTGGATCCCTCAGTGATCTTCCGCGTATTCAAACCGCCAGCATGTGACTCCCCTGTCCCCGTGACCTCATTGCTCTGCTCTCTCCTCTGTGCAGCTGAGCCCGATTCACGGTAAAGTGAAAAAAAAGATGCCCTCAACGTGAGATTTACTCTGGAGCAAGGATAGATGTTACCTTTTTATCATTGAACAGGATGTATGTGATGTGGCGACTAGGTTCAATTTTGTATCCTCTTTAAAAGATTAAGAACTGGGGTGAGCGTGATTTACCACCCTTTCAGCTAAGAACCCGACGTGCGCACCGTTTAAGCTGCATAGACTCGGTTGTTTAACTCTTCTCCATTAGCAGGGTTAAGGTTAAAGAAAAAAAACATTGCTGACTTCTTTTTTTTTTTGCCAGCCGCTAGCACTGATTAGCAAGGTTTGTATTTCATGTTTTGCAAGTTGCATCCATTTTAAGAAAAACAAGTCGTGTTAAAGACAGGAAATGAATACTTGCATTTAATTAGGTCTAGCTGTAGGCGGTTGTCCATAATGACCAGTTCTGTTCGAGAACACAGAACAAAAAAGGCACTGCTGGGATTCGTACCCAGGATCTCCTGTTTACTAGACAGGCGCTTTAACCAACTAAGCCACGGCGCCCTGGGAGTGCTGTCGTTTTGCAGCCACTTGGACACACCACTCAGACACATCTGCATTCGGTGTGTGCTCCGCCTGTTCGCTGAGCAAGTTGCCACCTTTACATACAATAGCAACATCGACACCAAGAGAAAGGATGACAAATGGCTTTTATCTGGAACTTTTCATGTCCAAGGAGCTCAATGTGCATTCTGTGTACAACAGGGCCACTGAACTCCACAATGGCCACTGAACCAGTGGCTTGCTGGCTTGACATCTCCCAAGGAAAATGTTGAAATCGCATGTGGAACAGGAAAATGACCCTCGAGTACGAGGGAAAAAAAAGAAAAAGATCATCTGGAGCGCTGCAACCCATGTCTGGACAGCCCAGTTTCCTAGACGAGGTGGCCGAGTGGTTAAGGCGATGGACTGCTAATCCATTGTACTCTGCACGCATGGGTTCGAGTCCCATTCTCGTCACTCTCCATGTGTGCCCGTGTGCCTTTGGCCCTCCTGTTGTTTGCTCCAGTACTAGAGCCGTACATTTCCTAGCGGTGGCTGAACATGGTATAGTAGGCTAACGTCAGTATCGAGCAGTGACAGTAACAGTATTTACGTGCCGCTGCTGCCAAGTGGCTCTGGTTTGAGACCGCGTTTTCACTTACTTGCAACGCAAACGGAGAAAGCGATTTTTGACAGTCTCTCGAGAGATTGCGCTAGGTGTTTAGGGATAGACTTTGTCAGTTCCCCTGGGATGATGGCCTCTCAAATAGTTTGTGATTTCTCTAGACGTTTATAGACTAGAAGCCTGCTTCATGGCTTAAATCCAAGCTAAGGAAACGAGTTAGAGGTCTGATGCAGAACTGCGAATTCAATGAACGGGAACACTACAGTACATTGCACTGTGTGTGTGAGGAAAGCTGCCCCCTTCTGTCCCTTGTCGACCGAACAGAGGACTGTAAAGGATACCGCCAAGAAACTTTAGGATGCTGGTTGGAATCCAGCTCCAAAGAAGCCCCTTTGGGTGTTATGTCATCAAAAAGTAAGAACAGCGAATCTCCCTTTGATCAAAAGCGCAACAGAACTGTTTTCCGTGGAGCAGGTTTCAGACCCGTAGACCTGTTTTATTCGTAGGGCAGGGCGCATTCCCAAACACGAATCTCCTGTTTTAGAAATGCTTTGGGCGGCGTGAAGTGAAAATAAGAAATGGGCTCCAGATGCACATGGAAGCAATCAAGTGTTTCATCCGAGCTGTTTCAAAGACTGCTCAAGAGCTTTCCTTTCACAGAGGCGCAACGATTAATGATCGGTGTGCACCCTTCAATGCGCCTTACGACTCTAGGGAGTGATTGAGACATACGTAGCGTGTGCTCATTTCCCTCTATTCCCCGTATTGCAGTGGTAGGATGACATAAATTCCTGCTTCGACACGTAACGGCATTATAATCAAGTGCAGGAGCTGAGGGCTTTAGTTTTGT
Organism: Lepisosteus oculatus; assembly: GCF_040954835.1. Classification (NCBI taxonomy): domain Eukaryota; kingdom Metazoa; phylum Chordata; class Actinopteri; order Semionotiformes; family Lepisosteidae; genus Lepisosteus; species Lepisosteus oculatus. Next base: position 206,636 of record NW_027168298.1, read on the forward strand.
TTCGTTTTCCATGGCGTTCGTAAGCGCGCAAATCAAAGGCAATTCCTGCGTCTAACAGGAATGTAAATGCTTTGGAAAGTGCAGTGTGGTGCAGCTTGTAAAATCCTTGTCCACATTTGTGGTTTGTTGATGTTTTTTCTGTCTGCCAAAGTTCCATTTTGACATCCGGACGGGGAGACTTTATCATTTGAACGTGAAGCCAGCCTTAAACCCTCTGAGGCATGTCTGTCTGCCGGCACGTATTTTGTCAAAGGTATTTATTTATTTTTTAACGGAGAGCGACTTTGAAAAAGTTTCTGCAGCCACCTCGCACTCTGTGTTAGATTATAGGAGGAATGCGGCGGGGGTGAGCTTGCTGTAGTCGTGGCCGTGTGTTTAAGGCGATGGACTTGAAATCCGTTGCGAACTCCCTGCACAGGTTTGAATCCTGCCGACTATGGCGTCTGCCACACGTATCCTTGTGCCTCCCCGGCAAAGGCGAAGTGCCGCTTCTCCATTCCTGGTACTATAAATACGCTGAATCACTTGGCCCTGCTGCCATGGAAATGAGTTCTTCAGATAACCACACATCTTACGTTCGCGCCTCTGGTGCTCTACTTATGCCTTTGAAAACCTAATGAATAAAGCTGAAAGAACTGACACATTATGTAGGTGTTCTTAAAGCACGCAGTAAAGAACTGTTAACAGCAAGGGTTTCAGTGGGTTAACTGAGGAGAAGGCGTGATCGCTAATTGTTGACTTTTTATTTGGTGTTAGAAACACTCTTACTGTGCATGACGTGCAACAAATGTAGCCACAGAAATTGCATCACGCTTTCATGTATGCTATTGCAGACACCAACGTTGCCTAGATAGAAAACCGAAATAGCCGTGGGTTTGCTTGCTGGTCTGAAGGATCTCTCTTCGAATCTCTATCATTTGTCAATGGAAGTAAAAGGCGCTGCACAGAGAGGACCACTGTCGTGAGGCCGGTTAGCTCAGTTGGTTAGAGCATGGTGCTAATAACGTCAAAGTCGTGGGTTCGAGCCCCTTACTGGCCAGGTCCTTTTCTCCTCTCTTACCAAAGCTGTTAGGTTCCTTTCCGTGGTGAGATGGGTTGTCATGCAACGCTGCCACATAGTGCCGACAGACAATTAAATGACAAAAATGAAGAGAGTTAAAGCAGCTGGAGAGGTTCTCTTACAACTTTTGAGCTGACACAGTTTTGGAAAATGTTTCCTTCACGCTGCACTGTACCATATAGGCAGCCAAGTGTCTCCAAAACAAAACAGAATTGACAGTCATATAATGTCCATTAACCCCGGTTTTAAACGCAGCATCATGTCTGCCATCATAAGAATATGAGTCCAATATTTTAGAATATAGTCAGAATGAATTCTAACCTTACCTGTGGTGTCTTTGATCCCTTTTGCTCAATGCATGGTGTACGTACTGCATACATGTGTCTTGAGAATGAGGAATGGGCCCCTGAGACAGTCATTTGCCTGTTTCACAAATGATCGTATATTACTAGAGATTCTGTTTGGGATTCAGATGTGCATTCAGACAGCAATCCCTTTCAAGAAATGATACGTTCTGGATGAGGTCAAAGGTGCTGGAACACTGTATTTAGGATGTGTTTGCAGTGATTGTGTGTCTCCTGCTTCAACGCAGTGATATATAGATGTGCTCCTGTAATTTATTGGTACAAGCCCAGGGCAGTAAGCAGTCTGAGGATTTATTTCCAGACGGCATAGAACAGTGAAGCAGTGAAGTAGTGCAACACACTGGATCATTATATTATTAGAATCTATTCTACTTAAATTATTACATTATACACAACTTGAGTTCATTTTAAAAATTAAAAGGTAATGAAAGGAATGCATTTTCATGAGAAAGATAATACCGATTTTTCATGTGATAATCTTCCTTATATCATGTTATGCATCATTTGGACACTTTGTGGGCTTGAAATACAAAGAAAATCATGTTCTATGGTACAAGACAAATACAAAACTTAAGTTTTTATTTTAATTAGATTTGTTTATTAAGCATAAGCAATCATTTATTACATTAATATATGTGAAAATGACATTTTAGCACCATAATATTACATACAGGTCTCTAGCTTCAACACAGTGATATATGCTCAGTGATTTATTGGTACATGCCCAGGGCAATAATCAGAATTAGTATTTATTTCCATACGGGCTACAGGTAGTGTTGTGAAATACTTCAACACACTGGATCGCAGATTTAGACCCCCTGCACTCTTACTCCTTAAAAACCAAAGAAATGAAGATATGTAGCAATCACATTGTAACAGGGGTGACAGTGACTTAATGCTTATACTAGTGGACTTCTGGTACCTTTAGGGTACGGTGTTCCCTGAAGGGCTCTCAAACCCCGCATTTCAGATGCCTAGCTGTATCGCTGATGTGTTGCACCTCAGAATCACTTTTAAACCTTACCTCTGGTATCTTTAATCCCTATTGCTCAACGCATGGTGAAAGTATTGCATAAATGTGTCTGAAAATGAGCAATGGGCACCTGAGAAACTCATTTGCCTGTTTCACAAATGATCATATTTGACTAGAGATTCTGTTTGGGATTCAGTTGTGCATTCTGACAGCAATCTCTTTCAAAAAATGATTTTACCTTATCGCAGCTTTGCCCTTCTTGCCTCTTTGGACAATATCTCCATCTTGTGGTCGTTGTTGGTAATGTCTAGACAATATCTCCATCTTGTGGTCGTTGTTGGTAATGTTTTCTTATGCCCTTTTTTATTTCAATTCTCTATTAGTTGATTCTAGAATCTCTACAATAGAGTTGAAAACATCAGTTTTATAGCAGACAATATGACATTATTTATAGTCCAATTAGAAATTTATTACCCTGTTTTTAACATAATAACAAATTAAAATTGATTAAAACTAAGTTTGGAACACCAGGGAACATAAAAAATGATTTTTAGGAAAACCATGAGGTTCTCTGTGTCCGATGCCTGAAAGGGGAGAAAGCTAGAATCCTTTGATTTTTCAAAATTTGAAAATAAACATTATATAACAACAGCTTTCATTCCTAGGAGTGAAAAACAACCATTTTTGAAGACATATTAGTTTCTAAAACACTACAATAAAGTTAAAAACATCCATTTTATATCACATTATTTTTTGTGAAATAATTAAATTGGCTTATTTCTCTCGCATTAAATTGGCTACAAATGCAAGAATTCAACCAGATATTCTTGTAAAATGTATAGTGTTGCATTGCAGTTAGTTAATGTAGTTAGTCCATAGTCAGCAATCTAAACTTTATTGGTAAGCTTTAATGATTGATGTTGTACCAGTAACCTTTAGAAATACTATAGTACTTCACAAATGCTTTGTGTGTTTGGAAATCTTTTGAGTAAAAGCCTTATAAAAATAGGTTTAGTTTTTACAGGATATCACAAAGAAGTAGGATGGTATAATTCTTATAATTGCTTAGTGATTGTATTTGGAAGATTATGCACTAAACAGACTTCAGGGATGCCAGTGGATCATTGTGCTATTTGGAATTATTCCAAAAATCAAGTGACCTATTTGCTGAAGTATTTTTAGTATTATTTATTTAGTATTAATAAAGAATAGATTTATTAAAGTCATGCGATGTGCAAGCGGGATATGTAAAATAATTGAAAATAAAGTTTTTTATTATTGTTATAGAGAAACATGATCAGATTTTCCCTGGTTCAGAAAAAAGACGATTAAAATCTGTAATCTTTCCACTTGTATGTCATCAGACATTAACGAGTACAACCCCCCTCTCTGCCGGAGTGCTGGCTGTGACGAATTAAACCAATTTCACAGGTATTTTCAAAGTAGGAAGTACAGTGTTAACTAGTAGATGGCCTCCTCAATGAAATCGCTTCAACATGCTAATGCGTTGGTGTAACAGTCCGGGCGTGGCAAGCTTCCAATGTCAACTCGACTCGATTGGAAGACAATGAACGTATTTTAGCCCTAAATGAATTAATAGCAAACATGGTTTACATAAAAGACATTTTTCCAAGAAAGTTCATAATAATACGATCTATAGTTGAAATCTGAGCCTAAATATAAAGAAAAAAACATTTTCAGAGAGCAATCACGCTGTGTTTATGTAGAAAAAGCGATTAGGTTTATGAGCAATCTAATTACCTATTCGCTTAAAACGCTATATAAAATAAAGTTTATTTAAAGATGAATGATAAGTGTCGCAGTTTAAATAATTTTCATAGTAGGGCTAGGATAGATTCCAAGTGCATTTTTGCAATTTACGTTGCATTGTCCAATGTGATGTTGTAATACAGTTTAGAATACAGTAAGTCTAAACTGTATCAGCTTTATTTATGGGTTGCAATTTAGAAAAAGTCAAAAACCGCACTCAAAATGCAATTTAGAGCTTTCTGGCAAGAGGAGACACCCAAATTATAATGTAACATGCCACTGTTTGTGCATGAACAAAGTTATACTGCAATTTTCCTTAGATACGCGATTAAAAAAAATATTTTTTTTGAATCCCCGGCCGAACACATTCCATAAGAATCAGCGCTTTTATACAGTATATCGCCTTTAAACACATATATTTAAACACGCGTTTACGATTTAAATCAAAACGCAATTCAAATCAATATAAATGTTTATTTTGTAACGCATAGGTGACTATTCATTGTTATTAAAAAGACGTAAATTCGATCATGTTGTGATATTTAGAAATATAAATTTGTTTTGATGCGAGTGAGGTTTTATTTAATCTCTGACCAAGGGAAATGTTTCATTTTTTCAAAGAAATGTTTGTTAAAAATTAAAGTCATAGTTCCATGAGATTCAACCACAGACCATGTGACATAGGAGTCAGGAACCTAACCCACAGCACCACCAGCGCAGACACATGCTGAGGGCTGAAAAAGCACTACAGAAACATTATCGACTATAAAATAATGTAATTAGGCACAGAAGAAGTTTACAGCACAGTACAATAATAAATGCTGACCATGACTTTAGAAGCATAAATTACCTTACACTCAATTTAAACACAAGCTGTCTTTAGCCCTCTAAGCTGGTTCATACAGAAATGTAGAGAACCAGGCTCCGAAAAACACAGCTTCATTAGCGAATACATATGCAGAACAACTAGAGAAGATGTTTTACAGAGGATGGATTTTTAGAAACATCCCATCAGTGACATCACTGAAGTCAACTCCTAGGTAACTGTCGTGTGGATAGTTTCACAAGAATCAGACAAAGGTTTAAGCATCGCTTATTTTAGATAAAACTGCAAAAAAACAACAACAACCCATAATGTACTTCTTTGCGGCTCTGTTTGCCCAAATCATATATTCACAACGTGAAATTAGAAAATAATATTACGTAACCAAAAACCGCAATATGGAAACAGAACCTGTGTAATTGTTGACAGATGATGTACTCGTAACATTTTTACAAGACGAACTACAACATTTAAAAAATGACTTGTATGTACTTGATATCTCTAATCAATCCACTGCACTGCATTAAAACAAAACGAAAACTAAAACGCCCTGGGCATACCGTTTCGCGCTTCTTATCAGTTGCTCAAAAGCAATTTGACCGTATGAAATGCATAATATAAACCTAGAAACATATACGTGAGGAGTATTTACGTAGTATCGGTGTCAAGACATACCTCTCAAATACTGTAAATCAAGTTAAAAATATCTCAAGACCGATTCTGGTCATAATGAAACCATGTTTCGTGTATGTTTTCTTTAAAGTACCGAGACCAGCCATATACTGTATGTTTATGTTCCAAAATTAATATCGTTTATGGCCTTCACACGTGTTCCAGTATGCTCCTATTCTTTTTATGCTCAGGCACTAAGATTTCCCTTCAGTGGTAAAATTCCATATAAATATTCAATACTTAAACGGGCACAGTTAAGACATTAAATATACATATACATATACATATACAAACTGTATACAGTACAGTTTGCATACGGTAATATGTTTATGTTCCTAAATCAACCTCTTTTATGAGCATGTGAAAGGCATGGTGAATCGATTCTCAAAAATTACTGTACTTTGCATGATTGGAAAAAAATGCGTGATTGCGAAATGCTGTGGTGTTACTTTTACAAAGACGGGCAATGAAAAAAATAATGTGGACCAGGGCAATACTTTGAGTTTACAGCTTGTCCAAGTTCATTTATTATTAATACTATTAGTAATATCTTCATTAAAGACTTTGATGGCTACAGCTCAAACATGAGAAGTTGAGCTTTATTAGCTCCACCTTGCGGAAATTCCGGATACTATTATTTTGCTAGCGGTATTTACCGGTAACTCGCGGTATTTACCGGTAACTTGTGGTAGACTGCGTACAGCGTACGCCCGCGCATTTTGAATGGCTGCATCTGTAGCAATCATATTGTAGCAGACACTCAATTGCCTGTTTCACAAATGATCATATTTTACTAGAGATTCTGTTTGGGATACGGATGTGCATTCTGACAGCAATCTCTTACAAAAAATGATTTTACCTTATCGCGGCTTTGCCCTTCTTGCCTATTTGGACAATATCTCCATCTTGTGGTCGTTGTTGGTAATGTCTTCTTATAGATAGATACTTTATTGATCCCGTGAGGGAAATTGCAGTGCAACAGCAGCTTAACACACACAACACAGCCACAGTGTAACAATTATATAATAATAGTACAATACTGTATATATACTGTATATATATATGAAACAGAAATAGAAACAGAAACAGGAATCGCTTACTACCTGGAGAATCTCTGTAGGAATATCTAGCATTTATCAATGGAAATAAAAGCTGCTTTAATACAGTGCATGTTCAAACTCAAACCCTCAGCTGCTGTTCTTGTTTGTTTTGGGACAAATTGCAACTGAGCATCGCATGAGCCGTTACGTACCCTTATCTGTTAGGGAATTTCAAGGGAGGAGTTAGGTCAGAATGGGTAGGCTGCAAAACAACAAGTAAAGATTTATTCCGAGATGAAACGTTGTGGCGGTTTTCTTATCTTTTCAACATGGACTAAACTTTTACGTGTTCCTTATATGCTATATATGTATATATTAGCACCAATGTCGTTCTTAAAAACTAACATGAAATTGTCAGGGACATTCACCTATATACAAAGACGAGACAGACAAAGTAATAATTCTATATTAACGTGGCCTACATATTGACGCAATGATCGAACTAACTGACGTGTTCTGATTCAGATCCCCTGCAGTTCATGCCAATTAGAACAATAGCAATGCTGAGTCCTCCCCACCCTACTGAGCACAAATTCAGCTGCTCTCCAGTTCTGTTCTGCATGTTTTTTCATTGCAATTGAGCTCGGAGCTGGAGATGATCTCCATACAGTTCTGTGTTAACTAGCCCGCACTTGCGTGCTAATTTACGGGTTGTGGCAGATGCTTTTCTATAGTTCATATACATGACGGCAACCTGTTACCGAGGAACCTGAGAGGTTTAAAAGCCTCACGAACCAGGCAGGACTCGAACCTACAATCTTCTGATCCGAAGTCAGACGCGTAATTCATTACGCCACTGGCCCATAGAACATGTGTTTGCATTCCACCACAGAGAGCTCTACACTGCTACCAGTAGTACACTTCCCCATCTAAATTTTCACAGCAAGAAACTTGTGTTTCCTACTATTTTTATCAGGTTTAAAATATCATCTCCTTAAAACAGAAAAAGTGTTGGTGTGTCATGCTGAAATTCTGATTGATTTTGAATTCAAAGAAAAAAGGTTTTCTTCCAAAACACCGTGAAATTGTCACATCTTGCAGACAATAGGTGTATTCCATGTTGAAAAGAGAAGAAAGAAAACCATGGAGCCTTTTACAGGTGTGAGGCTTCTTCAGGTGTGAGAAGACCTCACGGCCGAAACGCTGTGTTTCCGTTCTTCTCTTTTCAGCATGCAATAAACCTATTACTTGTTCCTTTGCAGCCGAGGCATGCTGACGTAGCTACCCAGCTGAACATCTTGCAGACTCTACAGTACTTCTCTCCTGTAGAAGTAAAGCAGGGCTTGCTGGGTGAGCTTTTGCTCCGGTAAATTAGGTCACGTGTCATGTTAAATCACTTCTTCTAAACACAACATTTGCTGGTGCTAGCTTTCCCCATGAAAAGAGACATTTCCCTTACAGTACATGACATATCGTTTTTATTCTATCAATAAGTATAGAAATTAAACAAAAGAAAAAATGGTGTCGCCAAAGAATGCACAGCTCTGTCGCCTTGGGGAGGTGTCAAGGGCATTGAGCTCCTTGGACATGAGAAGTGCCCGATAAATGCCATTTCTCATCATTTCTCTTGGCGTCAGTTCTGCTATTAAATGGGACGGAGGCAACGGGCTCAGAGAGCAGATTAAGTGCACACCGAACGCAGATGTGTCCAAGTGTCTGTAAAAGCACGGTGCTCTGCTGGCGCTGTTCCCTAGTGGCTTAAAGTGCCTGCCTAGTAAGCAGGCGATCCTGGGTCTGAATACCAGCGGTGCCTCTCTCCGTGTCTTGTTGTGCCGCATATCTCATTTCAGACAAACATGTACAGCTTGGTTCAGTTTAATGCAAGAATTCATTTCCTTTCTGGAATAACTTGTTTTTGAAGAAATCCATACAGCTTGTGAAAGATGAAATCCATTTCTTGGTTGTCAGTGGAAAAAGATTGCCGGCTGCAAGAAGTGCAAGTGATTGTTTTCTTTGACCATAAACCTGCAAATGTAGGGCGCACAAAAGACTGTCAGACTCTGTGGTGCTGAAAAGTTGGTGGTTCAAGCCCCTCCAGTATGCGTGTCTCAGTTTTTCCAATGTAAACATCATCACCATTGCTAAAGAAGATGGCGCAGAAGGCTCCACAGCCGAAACGTTGTGCTTCTTTTCTTCTCTTTTCAGCATGGAGTAAACCTTTGCTTTATCCTTTGCAGCCTAAGCATGCTGACGCAGCTACCTTTCTCTTAACACGCCTCAATCATTATTCACCAAAACGATCAGCAGAATAAGTCGCCTTTGTGGTGATGTCACTCCTCTGCTTCACAAATGTCCTTAGTGACGGGCCATTTCTTTCTGCCATTTTTCCGGAGCGGTTATTGATTGCTCCATCATTTCCCTCTTACTTTCCATCACTAGATTGAAAAAAAAAACAGAAACAGGCTGACAGGACGACAATCAAATTGCAAAAACTCATCAAAGCACTCGATAGAGTATTTGAATCCACAAGTAGCTACGAGCAACTTTGTCCTGGCTTGCATGAAAGTCGGAAAATGTCAAAAAGAAAAAGATGGTGGCTTTTTCATATTCGTTCTTTTATTTTTAGTTCGTTGCTTCTTCTGTCCATTGTCCTCCTGCCTGGCTCTTAACCTGTGACTGTTTGAACGCACACAGTAGACTTTCATGCAGGGGATTTGTCCTGAGCCTCTGTGAAAGACCCACCCACCCCCATAAATAACTGCTCTAGAAACACATGAATGCAAAACTAAACCACAGCTTAAAGAGGAGCTTGTCATGACCGCCAGGCAGTTAAGACCAACTCTTAAGCAATCTAAACAGCACCAGCAGCGGGTGATTATTAACAAACGCCGCCGCATGAGTTAACCCACCTGCACACACTCCACCGTGCGGTACGCAGTGCTATTTTTACCATCTTTACCTGCTTCCCGCTGGTATTGAGTCTACTCCTTGAGAGCTCTACCTGGCGTTTTTTCCATTACCTCGTTTATTCTGGATATTGGACTCCCCTTCTGCCTTTTCGACTTTGGACCTCGCCTCTCACCTCGGACTGTTTGCCACCAGTGTTCTCCCTGGATTACGACTTACCTTACGCCTCTTGACCAAGAAACAAAGCAAAGCAGAGCAAAACAAAATGAACAAACGAAAACCCTCACGTCCCGCACTTGCATATAACGCCGTTACGTGCCCAAGCGGTATTTTACGTCATCCTAGCACTGCACCCCGGGGCGTACGGTATATGGGAACGAGCACACGGCATGAATCGTCTCGAATCACTCCCTACAGCTGTAAGGCACCTTGAAGCATGCACCCCCAACATTCTTCTTTGCGCATCTGTGAAAGGTAAACTCTTGAGCAAACTCTGAACCAGCTCTAAGGAAACTAATCCGATTAGACGTTACTTTGACTCATCTTTTAAGGGACCCTTGTTAATTGGAGAAATCAATGATTTCGAATGAATTCTGTATGCGTTAAAAGACAGCTATACACAGAAAACATGCAGGACACTTCTCATGATGTTTCCCGAGCCGAAACACAGTGCGTTTTTCCAAGCCATCTGACAAAGCCCGCCCACTGAAAACTGCAGCAAATCGTGTAAAGACGTTCAACTTTGTAACTACTGCACGCACAGGAAGCAGAATAAATTCCTCTTTTCAAACTGTCAAAGGTTTGCTTTGCGAACACTGCAGGGCATCGCACAATCTCTTTTGAACGGGGACAAACGATTTCTTATGGGGCACAGTAAGTACAGACGTTTAAAAAGCTCCACTCATGCCGACGATGCAGCATGAAGAAGCGCAACCTAACGTTTGCATTCCTAGCAAATTCCTTTTATTTTTTGATAAATAAAGACAGTCTTGTTTAACAAACAACACACACAACATTTTACATTGTCAATTCAATTCAAATCAATGTATTTCTATATAGCGCCTTTCACAACAAGGTTGTCCCAAGGCACTTAACAATGCAAGTTGTTAAGAGCCTTGTGTCTAATATGCCGCCTAGGTAACGTGCTGTCTCTTTGAGGCAAATGTTTAAATCCTCTGAGTTAAGTGCTGAAGTTATAGTAGTCCTATCAGTATTGTTGCCTCCGATCAACAGATCCTCAGTTTTCTCAGAGTTGAGTAACAAAAAGTTTTCACACATCCAAGTATTTCCTTCCTTAATGCATTTAACTAAACTGATAATAGAAGAGTTGTCGTTTGGTGTAAACAAAATGTTTATTTGAGTGTCATCAGCATATGAATGAAAGTTCATATTATTTTTTCATATTATCCTACCTATCAGCAGCATGTAGAGAGAGAGAGCAATATTGGTCCCAGCACTGATCTTCTGGTACCCCAAATTGAACTGGTGACATTGATGAAGCAGTACAATTATTAGATATTTGAACATAATGAAAACGATGAGTAAAATGTGAAGTAAACCACTGAAGGACGGTTCCAGATAAGCCAACCTCAAACTCAAGCCTGTGTAACAAAACAGAGAGGTCAACCGTGTCAAAGGCAGCTCTAAGATCTAAAAGCACAAGCACTGTTGCATTCCCCGCATCAGTAGCTAAGAGAATATCATTTACGACTCTTGTTAATGCAGTTTCAGAAACCAGACTGAAATTTCTCAAGTATATTATTTGAATCCAGATACGATTGACGTTGGGCAACAACTATTCTCCCAAGACTTTTAGATTGAAATGGGACCTTTGAGACAGGCCTGTAGTTGTTAAGAACTTGTGGATCCAAATTTGACTTCTTAAGGAGCGGTCTAACAACCGCTACCTTAAATTGATCAGGTACAACGCCTGACGCAAGCGATGCATTCATCATACTAATTATAGGTCCTGCCAGTCCTCCGAGGGAATCTTTGACTAGCTGAGTGGGGATGGGATCTAGCGAACAGGTGGTTGACTTTGTCTTACGTCTGTGTCCATGAATCCACCATAAGAAGAAATCTGAACAGGAGTGGTGATCATGCGAGGTCACCATGGAGGAAACCACTGCTCTCCCCCCAAAAAAAAACACCACTGCCCCTCTCAAGTTTGTTAAAGACCACATGGATGTTCCACAGCAACTCCTGGAACAATGTTCTGTGGACAGACGTGACAAAAGTTGAACTTGTTGGTAAATGTGCACAGCGTTATGTTTTGAGATAACAAAACACTGCATACCAACTCCAAAACCTCATCCCACCTGGGAAGCATGGCGGAGGCTGTACGGCTTGCAATCATCGAGGGACCGATGAATTCCAAGATGTATCAGGAAATTCTACAGCAGAATGTCAGGGTGTCTGCCTGTGATCTAAAACTTGAAAGACGCTGGGTCATGCAGCATTACAAAAACAAAGGATTACATCAACAACAGAGTGGCTGAAACAGAAGAAATTCCGTATTTTGGGATGGCCAAGTAAGAGTCCTGACCCCAATCCCATTGAAGTGCTGTGGCGTGATCTGAAGCAGGTCGTTCAGCGCAAGACATCCCAAAAATATACATGAACTGAAACAGTTTTGCATAGAGGAATAGGCCAAAATACCTCCTAACCGCTGCTCAGGTCTGACCAGCCGCTACAGAAAGTGGGGGTTGAGGTTTTTGTCATAAAGGAGGTTCCACTAGCTCCTTAATATAAGGGTTCACGTACTTTTTCCATCAATGACCTTGATTGTTTAAACCATTTGGTCAATAAAGAAACAGCAATGTCAAATGTTGGGCGTGTGTTGTTTGTGAAATCAGACTCTCTTTATTAATTATTATGACTTAGATAAAGATAAGATCACATGTTAGGAGCCATTCATGCAGAAATCCACATCATTCCGAAGGGCTGTTTACAAAAGTTTTTCTCCCAACTGTATGTGAGAGAAAAGCAGAGACGCTCACTGAGTAAGGTGGGGTTGCAGCTTTGCAAATCACAAGGACATTTGTACGCTCAAAATGGGACAGGAGCACCCCAGATGGGACTCGAACCCACAATCCCTGGCTTAGAAGGCCAGTGCCTTATCCATTAGGCCACTGGGACACACTGGGTTGGGTCGATCACGCTGATGAAGAGCCAGTTTTTTTTTTTCCTTTGCTTTTTCAAAGGGATCCCCAAAATTAGGAAAGTTAGGCAGCAGAAGGTTTACTGTGACCTGAGAAGGACCGGCATCCAATCACGGTGGTGCACACACACACGCTCTCACTCATCTGAGCTACACGGCTACCAAGATGATCTCAGGTGCGCCGAGCTGGTACGGAACATATTGAACTGATTGACGGCGAATTGTTTCTCAGACAGGCTTTTCACCTCTGAGCTCCCTGACTGACAGTAATCCGCTAGGTAGTGAAACAGTCAGCTGCTTCTAAGCCTTAAACAGCTGCATCTCGGCGCTTCCACAGAGAGATGATTTGAAAGCCAAACATCGCCCATTGGGAACACCTTACTATCACTAGTTTAAGAGACTCTTAAGGTCTTGCAGAGGTGCCTGTCTAATAGCATGCGCTTTGCAAGCTATAGGTGTTTGGACTAAGGCAGAATGCCTGTTAACAAAATGTTTTTCTAAAGGGGCCTCGCACTCTTTTCCAAGCAATGGTCACCATCCCCACCGAGTGTCACAATGTAGTCATGTCATAGGACATCACCTGTTAGTCTCCATTTGTCTGCCACCAACACTTTAGGTTACGGGGTCACAACCGCACCCCGGAGACCAGAGGAGCCGTTGGCGTTCTGGCGGCGCAGATTGGGCTGAAGGTGGGGCGCTTGAATCTCGCTGTTGGAGGCCGTCTGAAACTGACCCAAGCCTTTCCCTTGAATTAAATGTAAATAAGAAATGAACCCCAGATGCACATGGAATCAATCACGTGTTTCCTTTGAGCCGTTTCAGAGACTGCTCCAGAGTTTACCTTGCACAGATGCGCAAAGATTAATGATGGGGGTGCACGCTTCCAGGCGTCTTACTACTGTAGGGAGTGATTGAGACAATTCGTAGCTTGTGCTCATTTCCCTCTATTCCCCGTGTTACAGTGGTAGGATGACGTAAATTCCTGCTTCGACACGTAACGGGACTATAATCAAGTGCAGGAGCTGAGGGCTTTAGTTTTGTTTCGTTTTCCATGGCGTTCGTAAGCGCGCAAATCAAAGGCAATTCCTGCGTCTAACACGAATGTAAATGCTTTTGAAAGTGCAGTGTGGTGCAGCTTGTAAAATCCTTGTCCACATTTTTGGTTTGTTGATGTTTTTTTCTGTCTGCCAAAGTTGCGTTTTGACATCCGGACTGGGGGACTTTATCATTTGAACGTGAAGCCAGCCTTAAACCCTCTGAGGCGTGTCTGTCTGCCGGCACGAATCTTGTGAAAGGTATTTTTTTTTTAACGGAGAGCAACTTTAAAAAGGTTTCCGCAGCCACCTCGCAGTCCGTGTTTGATTATAGGAGGAATACGGCGGCGGCGAGTTCGCATTTGTCGTGCTCGAGTGGTTAAGGCGATGGGCTCGAAATGCGTTGGGGCTTCCCCGCGCAGGTTCGAAACCTGCCGACTCCGGCGTCTGCCGCACGTCGCCTTGTGCCTGCACGGCAGAGGCGAAGTGCCGCTTCTCCTTTCCTGGTACTATAACAACGCGAAATCGCTTGGACCCGCTGCCATTGAAATCAATTCTTCAGATAACCACACATTTTGCGTTCGCACCTCTGGTGCTCTACTTATACCTTTGAAAACCTAATGAATAAAGCTGAAAGAACCGACACGATATGTAGGTGCTGGTAAAGCACGCAGTAAAGAACTGTTAACAGCAAGGGTTTCAGTGGGTTAACTGAGGAGAAGGCGTGATCGCTAATTGTTGACTTTTTATTTGGTGTTAGAAACACTCTTACTGTGCATGACGTGCAACAAATGTAGCCACAGAAATTGCATCACGCTTTCATGTATGCTATTGCAGACACCAACGTTGCCTAGATAGAAAACCGAAATAGCCGTGGGTTTGCTTGCTGGTCTGAAGGATCTCTCTTCGAATCTCTATCATTTGTCAATGGAAGTAAAAGGCGCTGCAATCTCATACGTTCAGAATCAAACCCGCAGCTGTTGTTCGACTTTATTTCTTGACTAATTACAACTGAGTGTCGCATGAGCAGTTACATAAACTTGTCTGGTATATTTGAACACAAATGCCGTTCTTCAATTAAAACTAACAGAACATTGTCAGGGACATTCAGTTCTATACAAACAAGAGACAGACAAGAGAATATTTCTACCGTTCATGTGGACTACGTGTTGACTTACTGATCGGAATAATTGAAAGGTTCGGGCTCATAGCCGATGCAGTGCGTGCTAATTAGAACAGCAACGCTGAGCTCTCAGCACCGTACTGAGCCCAGGTGTTTTTCTAAAGCTGTCAGGTGCAGTTCATTTACATGAAGGAAATCTCTTACCGGGTACGATTACAATGCAGTAAGTAGCACAGACTACTTAGGGAGTAGCCAGATGCGTTTAAAAACGACCCGAGCCAGGCAGGAGTCGAACCTGCAATCTCTTGATCCATAGTCAGACGCGTTATCCATTGCGCCACTGGCCCCGGTGTGACACTGCAGGACTGTAACCCAGTGAGATCAGCACTGCAACTAGTAAAATATTACCCCCGGTCCATTCTTTACCAAAAGTGAGAAAGACCTGTTTTCTACATTTTGTCTGTTTTAAAACCATATCTCAAACCAAACCAAGAGTCTGTCTTTTGCACTGATATTCTGATTCATTTCGATTTCAAAGAAAAAAAAACATTATCTTCCAAAGCATCATAAAATTGTCCCTTCTTCCAGACTACTTCTCTCTTGTAGTAGTACAGCAGACCTTTCCAGGTGAGCAGATCACAGAGTCCGAAATATGCTTCCTCCATCAAGAAAAGTACCTGAACATGACTCTGTCTTCATAAAAGCGCCCCTGTAATAAAGAAATTAAATCCGAAATCAAGAGGGCAGTTGCCTACTGAAGTTCAAGAAGTCATCAATTTTAACCTAGCAACACATTAAAGGCTGCATCTATACAAGTACGATTCTAGAAATGCTCACCAGATTACGTTTTAAGAAGGAACTGCGCCTCAGGTTCCGCCGAGATCTTAACTTGGATGGCAGGATTCAGAGTCCGGAGTGCGGACTGATGGCGCACGGAGGGTCCACATACTGTGGATCCCTCAGTTTTCTTCCGCGTGTTTAAACCGCCAGCGTGTGACTCCCCTGTCCCCGTGACCTCATTGCTCTGCTCTCGCCTCTGTGCAGCTGAGCCCGACTCATGGTAAAGTGGAAAAAAGTATGCCCTCAACGTGGGATTTACTCTGGATCGAGGATAGATGTCACTTTTTTATCATTGAACAGGATGTATGTGATGTGGCGACTAGTTTCAATTTTGTATCCTCTTTAAAAGATTAAGGACTGGGGTGAGCGTGATTTACCACCCTTTCAGCTAAGAACCCGACATGCGGACCGTTTAAGCTGCATAGACTCGGTTGTTTAACTCGTCTCCGTTAGCAGGGTTAAGGTTAAAGAAAAAAAACATTGCTGACTTCTTTTTTTTTTTGCCAGCCGCCAGCGCTGATTAGCAAGGTTTGTATTTCATGTTTTGCAAGTTGCATCCATTTTAAGAAAAACAAGTCGCGTTAAAGACAGGAAATGAATACTTGCAAGTCTAGCCGTAGGCGGTTGTCTGTAAGGACCAGTTCTGTTTGAGAAAACAGAACAAAGAAGGCACCGCTGGGATTTGAACCCAGGATCTCCTATTTACCAGGCAGGCGCTTTAACCAACTAAGCCCCGGCGCCCCAGGAGCATTATCCTTTTGCAGCCACTTGGACACACCACTCAGACACATCTGCATTCGGTGTGTGCTCCGCCTGCTCGCTGAGCAAGTTGCCACCTTTACATACAATAGCAATATCAACACCAAGAGAAAGGGTGACAAATGGCTTTTATCTGGAACTTTTGATGTCCAAGGAGCTCAATTTGCTTTCTGTGTACAACAGGGCCACTGAACTCCACACTGGCCACTGAACCACAGCAGTGGCTTGCTGGCTTGACATCTCCTAAGGAAAATGTTGAAATTGCATGTGGAACAGGAAAATGACCCTCGAGTACGAGGGAAAAAAAAGAAAAAGATCATCTGGAGCGCGCCAACCCATGTCCGGACAGCCCAGTTTCATTGACAAGGTGGCTGAGTGGTTAAGGCGATGGACTGGTAATCCATTGTGCTCTGCAGACATGGGTTTGAATCCCATTCTCATCGCTCTCCATGTCTTACACGTTTGACGTTGGCCCTCCTGTTGTTTGCTCTGGTGCTAGAGCTGTACATTTTCTAGCGGTGGCTGAACATGGTATAGTGGGCCAACGTCGGTATCGAGCAGTGACAGTAACAGTACTTACTGCGCCCCATAAGAAATCGTTTGTCCCTGTTCAAAAGAGATTGTGCGATGTCCTGCAGCGTTCGGAAAGCAAACCTTTGACAGTTTGAAAAGAGGAATTTATTCTGCTTCCCGTGCCTGCAGTAGTTACAAAGTTGAACGTCTTTACACGATCTGCTGCAGTTTTCAGTGGGTGGGCTTTGTCAAATGGCTTGAAAAAATGCACTGTGTTTCGGCTCGGGAAACATCATTCATGAGCAGTGTCCTGCATGTTTTCTGTGTATAGCTGTCTTTTAACGCATACAGAATTCATTCGAAATCATTGATTTCTCCAATTAACAATGGTCCCTTTTTGAACCTGCGAGAAGCATTCTTTCCATGTAACAGATTTACTCCGGGGAAAGGCAGCATGACATTGAGAGTAGCTCAAGCTTTCAGCACCCGTATCGGACTGCATGTATGCAGACACCGCTCAGAATCCCCTGTAAGATTCTCCTTCAATTCCGTTTTGCAGTGCTTTAGCTCTTTCAAAAGGCTTCGCTTTGCTAGTCACAGTCCAAGGCTCATGACAGCATTTGAAACCAATCCCCACTGCGTTGGCCAGGAAATGAACCATGGAAAGCAGCTATGGTCACCACTATACCACCAACGCATGCCCACAGGTGCCCTGCAGGACACCACCAGAGAATGCTCACGATTTCGGAAGCTGTCTCCGGGACGTGCTGATTCCACACATCCTGAATAAATCATGATATTGTTAGTTGCTGTAGCTAGACGTTCAAATGAGTTTCATGGCCAGATGGACTGTTTCCTCCAGCGGTATAGTATTGCAGTGAGACAGCACAATGCCTGCAAGACTATGTCACGCTAAACGCCACAGATTGTGTTTGTCCGTTCGTGTCAGTCGTCCCGCAGCCACGGGAAGTGGGACACAAACATGCTGCAATGGTTTCAAGACGTTAGGATTTGTTTGTGCAACATCCAAGAAGAGTACTTGTGGCTTGAATGTGAACTGTACGTGCCCGCCCCCTTTCCTCTGTAGTGCATGAGTTCCTCCCGGCATGCCCTTCGTCATTGTTCTGTCATCTTGTATTTAAAGGGTTGTATTTCTGCTGCTGAAAATAAGCAACGGTTTTCTCACAACGCCCTTTGTTCCCAACGGAGCCCTTGTCTGTCATGAAATTCTTCAAAACCTCAAGCTAGAAGAAGAAGAAGACGACAAATATGAAGCGTTATAGCAACGACATGCCATGAGACGATCGATAACGATTTCCATAGGATCCCCGCGGTTGCCTGGCAACCGTCAGCTTTGCGCAGTGGCAGTATCGTAGCCTGTGAGGTTTAGCCGAGGCGCGATTATTGCTAGTTGAAAACTTTTCCCAATACCCCGCTTCCGCCGGTTTGCAATACAATCGGCGAAAGCAATTTTTGACAGTCTCGTCAGAGACTGAGCAAGGTGTTTAAAGACAGATTTTGTCATGGTAACATCATGGTAGAAAGAAACAAGCTTGTTACGTCTCAACAGAAACGCTCTTTAGCTCTTTCAGCGTTATGCAGAGAACAGCGTCTGTCGAGATCACTTTTGAGTCAGCGCGAAACGCCGTGTGCTGTCAGTTTGATTTCATATTGCTCGTAGCGGCGCCCGGCTTTTGTCTGTCAAACGTTAGGTTGCGCTTCTTCATGCTGCATCGTCGGCATGAGTGGAGCTTTTTAAACGTCTGTACTTACTGCGCCCCATAATAAATCGTTTGTCCCCATTCAAAAGAGATTGTGCGATGTCCTGCAGCGTTCGCAAAGCAAACATTTGACAGTTTGAAAAGAGGAATTTATTCTGCTTCCTGTGCGTGCAGTAGTTACAAAGTTGAACGTCTTTACACGATCTGCTGCAGTTTTCAGTGGGTGGGCTTTGTCAAATGGCTTGGAAAAACGCACTGTGTTTCGGCTCGGGAAACATCATGAGCAGTGTCCTGCATGTTTTCTGTGTATAGCTGTCTTTTAACGCATACAGAATTCATTCGAAATCATTGATTTCTCCAATTAACAAGGGTCCCTTTTTGAACCTGCCAGAAGCATTTTTTCAATGTAACAGATTTACTCCGGGGATGGGCAGCATGACATTGAGAGTAGCTCAAGCTTTCAGCACCTTTATCTGACTGCATGTATGCAGACACTGCTCAGAATCCCCTGTAAGATTCTCCTTCAATTCCGTTTTGCAGTGCTTTAGCTCTTTCAAAAGGCTTCGCTTTGCTAGTCACAATCCAAGGCTCATGACAGCATTTGAAAACATTCGCAACTGCGTTGGCCGGGAATCGAACCTGGGTTAACTGCTTTGAAGGCAGCTATGCGCAACACTGGCTCGCTCCAGAATAAATCTCACGTCGAGGGCATATTTTTTTCCATTTTACCGTGAGTCGGGCTCAGCTGCACAGAGGAGAGAGCAGAGCAATGAGGTCACGGGGACAGGGGAGTCACACGCTGGCGGTTTGAATATGCGGAAGATCACTGAGGGATCCACAGTATATGGACCCTCCGTGCGCCATCAGTCCGCACTCCGGACTCTGAATCCTGCCATCCGAGTTAAGATCTCGGCGGAACCTGAGGCGCAGTTCCTTCTTAAAACGTCATCTGGTGAGCATTTCTAGAATCGTACTTGTATAGATGCAGCCTTTAATGTGTTGCTAGGTTAAAATTGATGACTTCTTGTATTTCAGTAGGCAACTGCCCTCTTGATTTCGGATTTAATTTCTTTATTACAGGGGCGCTTTTATGAAGACAGAGTCATGTTCAGGTACTTTGCTTGATGGAGGAAGCTCATTTCGGACTCTGTGATCTGCTCACCTGGAAAGGTCTGCTATACTACTACAAGAGAGAAGTAGAGTCTGGAAGAAGGGACAATTTTATGATGCTTTGGAAGATAATGTTTTTTTTTCTTATACTGAAAATGAAAGGTAGTTGTTTCTATATGGACTCAGTCTTTGGAATTTGTATATATATATTTCAGTGATCCCTCAGCCATTCCTTCTGTATTGTAATTCAATTTCTCTTTTAAAATTCCTTCCCCACTTCTAGGACCTGCAGTTGCTGAACTCCACAATGGCTTCTATTGGAAAGTCTGTGACTGAGACCAAGTAAGTGTTCACTTTTTTATGAAACCATTATTTATTTAGGAGCAATGAGCAATTCTTTTATAAATGCAATAAAATCATTATGCTCAAACTATGAGAGAGAAAATTAAGGATAATTTAAGAAATCAGTCTTAGCTTGTTTCTATACACAGATGGTATTATTTATTTTCAAAGGAAACCCGCGAGGATTCCCCTGGTGTGCAAGATGTACCTGAATACTCTTGATCAGCTTCCTGCTCACTTGAAGAGGGCGTGTATGAAGCACGCCACGGCAGAAGAGATCAGGATGGCCTCTCAACAGGCGAGGGAGGACATGATGAATCACCTGAAAAACGGGGTCATCGTGGATTACCACAGAATAGAGATCGTGTCTGGTGAGGCAAACAGGATAGTGGTTGTAAGACTGCTAGAGTCCTTGGGCCTTTTTGTACATGGGAAGCCTGAAGACACATTGGCAAGGTGAGATATTTTTAATCTGTAAGGCTTCTGTAGTTTCTTTTTGAAATCATTGTTACAACATATTATGTAAAAGCATGTTGAAAAGAATCTACCTGCATTCCAGCGGCCCTGAGCAAGAGGCCGCTGTCCAGGAGGAAGAGATGCCAGAGGCTGCTCTAGAAACTGAAACAGAAGCGGATAAGGAAGGGGAAGATGTGAGCTCTGAAGAACTCTATCAGCAGTAAGACTTTTTATTTTTCAGATGTATCTATTTTTTACTAAAATTCTAATTTGTCTTATAGGTATAAAATGTTTAAACCGGTGTTTTATATCCTTACAGGCCCTGAGTAGTTAAAAAGTATCAGCAGGCCGGAAGAGAGTGGCCCAAGCTTTACTCTATAG
The DNA here is from genome assembly GCF_040954835.1 of Lepisosteus oculatus. NCBI lineage: Eukaryota > Metazoa > Chordata > Actinopteri > Semionotiformes > Lepisosteidae > Lepisosteus > Lepisosteus oculatus. The sequence continues at coordinate 227,685 of NW_027168298.1, forward strand.
AAAGCACTCCCTGGATGCTCCTCTCCTGATTGGATTCAAACAGTACCTTACCAAGGATCTGGGAGTGGCAAATTATTCTCAGGAGGTATTTATTTTTTAAAGGCATTTAAAATTAAGTAATGGTATCTTCATTGTAAATGTTTTTATTTCTTAGCTTAAAATTCACCCATGTGAAATGATGTCAGCCATAAACATCATGACTCTATATTTCCTACCTGAATCTATTCTACTTAAATTATTACATTATACACAATTTGAGTTCATTTTAAAAAGTAAAAGGTAATGAAAGGAATGCATTTTCATAAGAAAGATAATACCGATATGCATGTGATAATCTTCCTTATATCATGTAGTGCATCATTTGGACACTTTGTGGGCTTCAAATACAAAGAAAATCATGTTCTATGGTACAAGATAAATACAAAACTTAAGCTTTTATTTTAATTAGATTTCTTTATAAAGCATAAGCAATCATTTATTACATCGCTTCTTGAATTAAATCTTTTAACAAGAGGTAAGACTTCTGTTACATTTAAACCCATGTTTAGCTGTGTTTTTTAGATTTAACTGAACCAATTTCTGTGTGTGATAATGTCCTTGAATTCTGACAACATCACACTAAATTACATGATATAAAACAGCTAATGTTTCTAGAGATAAAGTTTCTGAGATGCTTCTAATTACTTTTTATTACCAGGGACCGTTTAATTCACCTTGTACAGTACTGTAAGACCAAGATGCTTTTTTTAAAAGTTATTTAACATTTTATAGAACTTTGTCTACTATGGCAACATGATGTGCTTGGTGAAACTTGGAAAAATACTGCTTGGCCACTTATCTTAAGATAAAGATAGGATAAAAGTTTATCTTTTGCACCTACCTGACCCCCAGGGAAGGCCAATGCTTTCTAAGTTGATGGTTCCCTACAGTAGACTGTACTTTAATTTCAAAGGTAATGTATATTGACCCAAATCAGTTTTGGAATCCAATCTACTGACGAGATGGAGCACATCCTTTTTTCAGGATTTTAGCATCATACGTTTGGTATATTTAGTCCCTAATGCTGAAAGAAATGATCATAGAACATTTGGACACTTTGTGGGCTTGAAATACAAAGCAAATCATGTTCTATGGTACAAGATAAATACAAAACTTAAGCTTTTATTTTAATTAGATTTGTTTATAAAGCATAAGCAATCATTTATTACATTAATATATGTGAAAATAACATTTTAGCATCATACGTTTAGTATATTTAGTCCCTAATGCTGAAAGAAATGATCATAGAACATGACATCTAACCTTACCTGCGGTGTTTTTAATCCCTATTGCTCAATGCACAGTGAAAGCATTCCATACATGTGTCTGACAATGAGGAATGGGCCCCTGAGACAGTCATTTGCCTGTTTCACAAATGATCGTATTTTACTAGAGGTTCTGTTTGGGATTCAGATGTGCATTCGGACAGCAATCCCTTTCAAGAAATGATACGTTCTGGATGAGGTCAAAGGTGCTGGAACACTGTATCTAGGATGTGTTTGCAGAGACTGTGTGTCTCCTGCTTCAACGCAGTGATAAACAGATGTGCTCCTTTAATTTATTGGTACATGCCCAGGGCAGTAAGCAGTCTGAGGATTTATTTCCAGATGGCATAGAGCAGTGAAGCAGTGAAGTAGTGCAAAACACTGGATCATTATATTATTAGAATCTATTCTACTTAAATTATTACATTATACTCAATTTGAGTTCATTTTAAAAAGTAAAAGGTAATGAAAGGAATGCATTTTCATAAGAAAGATAATACCGATATGCATGTGATAATCTTCCTTATATCATGTAGTGCCTCATTTGGACACTTTGTGGGCTTGAAATACAAAGAAAATCATGTTCTATGGTACAAGATAAATACAAAACTTAAGCTTTTATTTTAATTAGATTTGTTTATAAAGCATAAGCAATCATTTATTACATTAATATATGTGAAAATAACATTTTAGCATCATATGTTTAGTATATTTAGTCCCTAATGCCGAAAGAAATGATCATTTGTTTAACATGCACGGGTCTGTCTCAAAGGATGCAGTACTCCTGAAGGGCCTCAAACCCTACATTTCGGATGCCTAGCTGTATCCCTCACATGTGGCACCTCAGAATGACTTCTAACCTTACCTGTGGTGTATTCAGTCCCTATTGCTCAATGCACGGTGTACATACTGCATACATGTGTCTTGAGAATGAGGAATGGGCCCCTGAGACAGTCATTTGCCTGTTTCATAAACAGGGACCTGGACCTAGACCTGGCCCGTACAGGGCTCAAACCCGCGACCTTGGCGTTATTAGCACCACGCTCTAACCAACTGAGCTAACCGGCCTCATGACAGTGCTCCTCTCTGTGCTGCAAAAAATCAAACTCAGGGAATTTCTTTTGTCCTCCTTTGAATAGAAAGCCGTGTAATCAGTGTACGGGCTTTCTCGTGCAGTTTCATGGTTCTTGTAACCCAAATCCTACACTGGCCTGAAGTGCCCCCCCATTTCACAGCATTTTTCAGCTGATTTAAAATGTACCTAAAGGAGAAGCATTATTGAAGACCATCAATTACCAAGAGCTTTTGTCAAAGGTTTTGGTGGTCATTTTGAATGACCACAGAGCGCTGTGACCTCGGTTTTATCCAAAAAGACAGCGCCCTTTTACAACACAGCATCTCCGTCACTATACTGGGGCATTGGGACCCGCACAGACCTCAGGGTGAGCGCCCCCCCGCCGGCACCATTAACACCGCTTCCAGCTGGAAGCTTTGTTTTTCCCTGTAGCTCACCCTCATCCGGATTCTGACCTGGCTCACACCTGCTTAGCTTCAGTGGGTTTTCAGTTGCGAGTTGCAAGGGGATGCAAGTGATGGAGCTGCTCGCTGCAAAAGCCACTGCATTGGCCGGGAATCGAACCCGAGCCTCCCGCGTGGCAGGCGAGAATTCTACCACTGAACCACCAATGCTCAATGCCTGTCCCTTCAAAAAAGACGCTTTTTTGGTGCTCTGTGCAAAACGCGTCGACATCTGCTTCCAGCTGCAAAATGCCATTTGCGGACGCTGAAGAACTTATTTCCAAGGCAGCGGGTACAAGCGATTGGGCGTTTTAAAACCACCAGGAACAGCAAAGAGGCACGCTTCTTTGCTTGTGCCGAAACACACCGACTGAAGGCGGACAACGTAGTCGGCAAGATTGGAACCTGTGCGGGGAGACCCCAATGGATTTCTAGTCCATCGCCTTAACCACTCAGCCACGACTACAGCAAGCCCCACCGCCGCTGCGTTCTTGCTACAATCTTACCTGGATCGCGAGGCGCCAGCGGAAGCCTATTTCAAAGTCGTTCTCCGTTTCAAAAAAACATTTCCAAAATACAAGCCTTGCAGACAGACACGCCTCAGAGGACTTAAGGGTGGCTTCATGTCGGAATGATAAAGTCTCCCCGTCCGGACATGAAAATGCCACTTTGTTACACACAAAAAAAGAATCAACAACAGAGAAATGCCCACAAGCATTTGAAAAGCCGCACCACGTCGCACTTGAAATAGCTCTTACATTAGTGGTAGACACAGGAATCGCCTTTTTATTTACGCTCTTACCAACGCGATGGAAAGCAAAACAAAGCAAAGCAGAGCAAAACAAAACGAACAAACGAAAACCCTCACGTCCCGCACTTGCATATAACGCCGTTACGTGCCCAAGCGGTATTGTACGTCATCCTAGCACTGCACCCCGGGGCGTAAGGTATATGGGAACGAGCACACGCCACGAATCGTCTCGAATCACTCCCTACAGCTGTAAGGCGCCTTGAAGCCTGCACCCCCAACATTCTTCTTTGCGCATCTGTGAAAGGTAAACTCTTGAGCAAACTCTGAACCAGCTCTAAGGAAACTAATCCGATTAGACGTTACTTTGACTCATCTTTTTACTCTCAGTGCTGGATTGCTCAAACTCCTGCTAGGGTTAGGGTTAGCATTCACACGCTACTTAGACACTTTGTTTACGCTCAGTGCTGGATTTTGGGAACTTCAGGACGAGTGGGAATTTTCTCCTATCTGTCAATTCTGTTTTGTTTTGGAGACTCTTGGCTGCCTATATTGTACAGTGCAGCGTGAAGGAAACATTTTCCAAAACTGTGTCAGCTCAAAAGTTGTAAGAAAACCTCTCCAGCTGCTTTACCTCTCTTCATTTTTGTCATTTAATGTGACAATCGATGTATAACTGGAGCCTCACATATGCAAATGGTGAGGCTCCAGTTCGACACCACTTTACAGTATATGACAAAAGCATGGCAGACTGTGCCGGACCAGCTGGTAACTTCCGCTTATTTTGACCATATTAAACATTGGAAATCTTCCCACTTGCATTTGTGACACTTGATTTTGGCTCCACCTAAGACACTCTTAAATCTTCAAACACTTTTCTCTTCTCCCGCAACACTCTTGTCTGTCGGCACTGTGTGGCAGCGTTGCAGGACAACCCATCTCACCACGGAAAGGAACCTAACAGCTTTGGTAAGAGAGGAGAAAAGGACATGGCCCGTACGGGGCTCGAACCCGCGACCTTGGCGTTATTAGCACCACGCTCTAACCAACTGAGCTAACCGGCCTAATGACAGTGCCCCTCTCTGTGCTGCAAAAAATCGAACTCAGGGAATTTCTTTTGTCCTCCTTTGAATAGAAAGCCGTGTAATTCAGTGTACGGGCTTTCTCATGCAGTTTCATGGTTTCACAGCATTATTCAGCTGATTTTAAATGTACCTAAAGGAGAAACATTATTGAAGACCATCAATTACCAAGAGCTTTTGTCAAAGGTTTTGGTGGTCATTTTTAATGACCACAGAGCACTATGACCTCGGTTTTACATCTCATCCAAAAGACAGCGCCCTTTTACAACAGAGCTTCTCCGTCACTATATTGGGAGATTGGGACCCGCACAGACCTCAGGGTGAGCGCCTCCCCGCTGGCCCCATTAACACCACTTCCAGCTGGAAGCTTTGTTTTTCCCTGTAGCTCACCCTCATCCAGGTACTGACCTGGCTCACACCTGCTTAGCTTCAGTGGGTTTTCAGTTGCGAGTTGCAAAAGTTGGGATGCAAGTGATGGAGCCGTTCGCTGCAAAAGCCACTGGCCAGGAATCGAAACCAAGCCTCCTGCGTGGCAGGCGAGAGTTCTAACAATGAACCACCAATGCTCAATGCCTGTACCTTCAAAAAAGACGCTTTTTTGGTGCTGTGTGCAAAAAGCGTCGACATCTACTTCCAGCTGCAAAATGCCATCCGCGGACGCTGTGAATTTATTTATTTAGACACCGCTCAGAATCCCCTGTAAGATTCTCCTTCAATTCCGTTTTGCAGTGCTTTAGCTCTTTCAAAAGGCTTCGCTTTGCTAGTCACAATCCAAGGCTTGTGACAGCATTTGAAAACACTTGCCACTGCGTTGGCCAGGAATCAAATCCGGGTCAACTGCTTGGAAGGTAGCTATGCTCACCACTATACCACCAACACATGCCCGGGGGAGCCCTCCAGGACACCACCAGAGAATGCTCACGATTTCAGAAGCTGTCTCCGGGACGTGCTGATTCCACACATCCTGAATAAATCATGTTATTGTTAGTTGCTGTAGCTAGACGTTCAAATGAGTTTCATGGCCAGATGGACTGTTTCCTCAAGTGGTATAGTATTGCAGTAAGACAGCACGATGCCTGCAAGACTATGTCACGCTAAACGCCACAGATTGTGTTTGTCCGTTCGTGTCAGTCGTCCTGCAGCCACGGGAAGTGGGACACAAACATGCTGCAATGCTTTCAAGACATTAGGATTTGTTTGTGCAACATCCGAGAAGAGTACTTGTGGCTTGAATGTGACTGAGCAAGGTGTTTAAAGACAGAGACTGAAAACTGTTAAAGGATGAGTCAAAGTAACGTCTAATCGGATTAGTTTCCTTAGAGCTGGTTCAGAGTTTGCTCAAGAGTTTACCTTTCACAGATGCGCAAAGAAGAATGTTGGGGGTGCACGCTTCAAGGCGCCTTACAGCTGTAGGGAGTGATTTCAGACGATTCGTGGCGTGTGCTCATTCCCATATACCGTACGCCCCGGGGTGCAGTGCTAGGATGACGTACAATACCGCTTGGGCACGTAACGGCGTTATATGCAAGTGCGGGACGTGAGGGTTTTGCGTTTGTTCGTTTTGTTTTGCTCTGCTTTGCTTTGTTTTGCTTTCCATCGCGTTGGTAAGAGCGTAAATAAAAAGGCGATTCCTGTGTCGACCACTAATGTAAGAGCTATTTCAAGTGCGCCGTGGTGCGGCTTTTCAAATGCTTAACAGGATGATTTTGCATGCACGCGTGCTTTCATGCAGTCGTGTGTGCAACCATGTCTGCTTACGTGCAAACGGGCGTGGTTTCATGTATGCAAAAAACTTTCCTGGGCTCTTCTGAAGCACATAAAATTATTTGGAGATATACATTTGTCTTATTTTCCTCTTAGGCTCTAGAATTGATAACTTTTTTTTCATTTTTGGCATTTTTCATCATTTTCCAGAAAGTGGTTGCAAGCCCAATATCATGCGAAGAAACTTCAGGATTCGGGGATCAGTCAATGGATTTTCTTCAAAGTTGGATTTTTGCACTCTGTGGACCAAGAGATGTTGTTCTATAATGTTTTTTTTTTTCAAATTTAAAAATATCATTTTTTCATGGAGCTTTGAATGGGATGGATTCACCCTCCTTTAGCCAGGACAGAGCTCCAGGAGCCTGGGTAGGATTCTAGCTTTCTCCCCTTGCAGGCACCTGGCACAGAAGACAATATTTTTTTCCTTAAAATCTTTTTTTTTGTGTTCCTTGTTGTTCCAAACTTAATTTTAATCACTTTTAATTAGAGATTTTATCAAAAATAGTGCAATAAATGACTAATTTCACAAAAATTAATGTAATATAAAACGGATGTTTTCAACTTTATTGTAGTGTTTTAGAAACTAATATGTCTTCAAAAATGGTTGTTTTTCACTCCTATGAATGAAAACTGTTGTTATATGATGTTTTTTTTTTCAAATTTTAAATGATCATTTTTTCATGGAGCTTTGAAGGGGATGGATTCACCCTCCTTTAGCCAGGACAGAGCTCCAGGAGCCTGGGTAGGATTCTAGCTTTCTCCCCTTGCAGGCACCTGGCACAGAAGACATCATTTTTTTCCTTAAAATCTTTTTTTTTGTGTTCCTTGTTGCTCCAAACTTAATTCTATTCACTTTTAATTAGAGATTATATTAAAAATAGTGCAAGAAATGACTAATTTCACTAAAAATACTAAAAGTAATATAAAACTGATGTTTTTAACTTTATTGTAGTGTTTTAGAAACTAAAATGTCTTCAAAAATGGTTATTTTTCACTCCTAGGAATGAAAGCTGTTGTTATATGATGTTTATTTTCAAATTTTGAAAAAGCAAAGAATTCTAGCTTTCTCCCCTTGCAGGCATCGGACACAGAGAACCTCATGGTTTTCCTAAAAATCATTTTTTATGTTCCCTGGTGTTCCAAACTTAGTTTTAATCAATTTTAATTTGTTATGTTACAAACAGGGTAATAAAGTCTTAATTGGACTATAACTAATGTCATATTGTCTGCTACAAAACTGATATTTTCAGCTCTATTGTAGAGATTCTAGAATCAACTAATAAAGAATTGAAATAAAAAAAGGGCATAAGAAGACATTACCAACAACGACCACATGATGGAGATATTGTCTAGACATTACCAACAACGACCACAAGATGGAGATATTGTCTAGACATTACCAACAACGACCACAAGATGGAGATATTTTCCAAAGAGGCAAGAGGGGCAAAGCTGCGATAAGGTAAAATCATTTTTTGAAAGAGATTGTTGTCAGAATGCACATCCGTATCCCAAACAGAATCTCTAGTAAAATATGATCATTTGTGAAACAGGCAAATGAGTGTCAGCTACAATATGATTGCTACATATCTGCATTTGTTGGTATTTAAGGAGTAAGAGTGCAGGTTTAAACCTGCGATCCAGTGTGTTGAAGAATTTCACAACACTACCTCTAGCACATATGGAAATAAATCCTCATAATGATTATTGCCCTGGGCATGTACCAAAAAATCAGTGAGCATATATATATATATATCACTGGGTTGAAGCTAGAAACACAGAATAACTGCAAACACATCCTAAATACAGTGTTCCAGCACCTTTGACCTCATCCAGAACGTATCATTTCTTGAAAGGGATTGCTGTCCGAATGCACATCTGAATCCCAAACAGAATCTCTAGTAAAATACGATCATTTGTGAAACAGGCAAATGACTGTCTCAGGGGCCCATTTCTCATTGTCAGACACATGTATGCAATGCTTTCACTGTGCATTGAGCAATAGGGATCAAAAACACCGCAGGTAAGGTTAGAAGTCATGTTCTATGATCATTTCTTTCAGCATTAGAGACTAAATATACTAAACGTATGATGCTAAAATGTTATTTTTACATATATTAATGTAATAAATGATTGCTTATGCTTTATAAACAAATCTAATTATAATAAAAGCTTAAGTTTTGTATTTATCTTGTACCATAGAACATGATTTTCTTTGTATTTCAAGCCCACAAAGTGTCCAAATGATGCACCTTTGACCTCATCCAGAACGTATCATTTCTTGAAAGGGATTGCTGTCCGAATGCACATCTGAATCCCAAACAGAATCTCTAGTAAAATACGATCATTTGTGAAACAGGCAAATGACTGTCTCAGGGGCCCATTTCTCATTGTCAGACACATGTATGCAATGCTTTCACTGTGCATTGAGCAATAGGGATCAAAAACAGAATGGAAACAGACATGGAAACCAACAAGGATGGGATTTGAACCCATGCGTGCAAAGCACAATGGATTAGCAATCCATCGCCTTAACCACTCGGCCACCTCGTTAACAAAACTGGGCTGTCCCAACTGGGTTGGCGCGCTCCAGATGATCTTTTTCTTTTTTTTCCCTCGTACTCGAGGGTCATTTTCCTGTTCCACATGCGATTTCAACATTTTCCTTGGGAGATGTCAAGCCAGCAAGCCACTGCTGTGGTTCAGTGGCCAGCGTGGAGTTCAGTGGCCCTGTTGTACACAGAAAGCACATTGAGCTCCTTGGACATGAAAAGTTCCAGATAAAAGCCATTTGTCATCCTTTCTCTTGGTGTCGATGTTGCTATTGTATGTAAAGGTGGCAACTTGCTCAGCGAGCAGGCAGAGCACACACCGAATGCAGATGTGTCTGAGTGGTGTGTCCAAGTGGCTGCAAAAGGACAGCACTCCCGGGGCGCTGTGGCTTAGTTGGTTAAAGCGCCTGTCTAGTAAACAGGAGGCCCTGGGTCTGAATCCCAGTGGATAACCGCCTACGGCTAGACTTAATTAAATGCAAGTATTCATTTCCTGTCTTTAACACGACTTGTTTTTCTTAAAATGGATGCAACTTGCAAAACATGAAATACAAACCTTGCTAATCAGCGCTAGCAGCTGGCAAAAAAAAAGAAGTCAGCAATGTTTTTTTTCTTTAACCTTAACCCTGCTAATGGAGAAGAGTTAAACGACCGAGTCTATGCAGCTTAAACGGTGCGCACGTCGGGATCTTAGCTGAAAGGGTGGTAAATCACGCTCACCCCAGTCCTTAATCTTTTAAAGAGGATACAAAATTGAACCTAGTCGCCACATCACATACATCCTGTTCAATGATAAAAAGGTAACATCTATCCTCGCTCCAGAGTAAATCTCACGTTGAGGGCATATTTTTTTTCACTTTACCGTGAATCGGGCTCGGCTGCACAGAGGAGAGAGCAGAGCAATGAGGTCATGGGGACAGGGGAGTCACACGCTGGCTGTTTGAACACGCGGAAGATCACTGAGGGATCCACAGTATATGGACCCTCCGTGCGCAATCAGTCCGCACTCCGGACTCTGAATCCTGCCATCCGAGTTAAGATCTCGGCAGAACCTGAAGCGCAGTTCCTTCTTAAAACGTAATCTGGTGAGCATTTCTAGAATCGTACTTGTATAGATGCAGCCTTTAATGTGTTGCTAGGTTAAAATTGATGACTTCTTGTATTTCAGTAGGCAACTGCCCTCTTGATTTCAGATTGAATTTCTTTATTACAGGGGCGCTTTTATGATGACAGAGTCATGTTCAGGTACTTTGCTTGATGGAGGAAGCTCATTTCGGACTCTGTGATCTGCTCACCTGGAAAGGTCTGCTGTACTACTACAAGAGAGAAGTAGAGTCTGGAAGAAGGGACAATTTTATGATGCTTTGGAAGGTAGTTTTTTTTTTCTTTGAAATCGAAATGAATCAGAATATCAGAGCAAAAGACAAACTCTTGGTTTGGTTTAAAGAGATATGGTTTTAAAACAGACAAAATGTAGAAAACAGGTGTTTCTCACTTCTGGAAAAGAATGGACCGGGGTATTTTACTAGTTGCAGTGCTGAGCTCACCGGGTTGCAGTCCTGCAGTGTTGCACCAGGGTCAGTGGTGCAATGGATAACACGTTTGACTACGGATCAGGAGATTGTAGGTTCGACTTCTGCCTGCCTCGGGTCGTTTTTAAACGCATCGGGCTACTCCCTAAGTAGCCTGTGCTACTTACTGTATTGTAATCGTACCCAGTAAGAGATTTCCTTCATGTAAATGAACTGCACTTGACAGCTTTAGAAAAACACCTGGGCTCAGTACGGTGCTGAGAGCTAATCGTTGCTGTTGTTCTAATTAGCACGCACTGCATCGGCTATGAACCCGAACTTTTCAATTATTCCGATCAGTAAGTCAACACGTAGTCCACATGAAAGGTAGAAATATTCTCTTGTCTGTCTCTTGTTTGTATAGAACTGAATGTCCCTGACAATGTACTGTTAGTTTTAATTGAAGAACGGCATTTGTGTTCAAATATACCAGACAAGTTTACGTAACTGCTCATGCGACACTCAGTTGTAATTAGTCAAGAAATAAAGTCGAACAACAGCTGCGGGTTTGATTCTGAACGTATGAAATTGCAGCGTCTTTTACTTCCATTGACAAATGATAGAGATTCGAAGAGAGATCCTTCAGACCAGCAAGCAAACCCACGGCTATTTCGGTTTTCTATCTAGGCAACGTTGGTGTCTGCAATAGCATACATGAAAGCGTGATGCAATTTCTGTGGCTACATTTGTTGCACGTCATGCACAGTAAGAGTGTTTCTAACACCAAATAAAAAGTCAACAATTAGCGATCACGCCTTCTCAGTTAACCCACTGAAACCCTTGCTGTTAACAGTTCTTTAATGCGTGCTTTACGAGCACCTACATATCGTGTCGGTTCTTTCAGCTTTATTCATTAGGTTTTCAAAGGCATAAGTAGAGCACCAGAGGTGCGAACGCAGAACGTATGGTAATCTGAAGAATTGCTTTCCATGGCAGCGGGTCCAAGCGATTTAACGTTTTTATAGTACCGGGAAAGGAGAAGCGGCACTTTGCCTTTGCCGCGCAGGCACAAGGCGACGTGCGGCAGACGCAGGAGTCGGCAAGTTCCGAACCTGCGCGGGGAGTCCCTAACGCATTTCGAATCCGTCGCCTTAACCACTCGGCCATGACAAAAGCGAGCTCGCTGCCGCCGCATTCCTCCTAAAATCTAACACGGAGTGCGAGGTGGCTGCGGAAACCTTTTTAAAGTCGCTCTCCGTTAAAAAAAAAAAAAACCTTTCACAAGATTCGTGCCGGCAGACAGACACGCCTCAGGGTTTAAGGCTGGCTTCACGTTCAAATGATAAAGTCCCCCAGTCCGGATGTCAAAATGCAACTTTGGCAGACAGAAAAAACAGCAACAAACCACAAATGTGGAAAAGGATTTTACAAGCTGCACCACACTGCACTTTCAAAAGCATTTACATTCGTGTTAGACGCAGGAATTGCCTTTGATTTGCGCGCTTACGAACGCCATGGAAAACGAAACAAAACTAAAGCCCTCAGCTCCTGCACTTGATTATAATGCCGTTACGTGTCGAAGCAGGAATTTACGTCATCCTACCACTGCAACACGGGGAATAGAGGGAAATGAGCACAATCTACGAATTGTCTCTAAACAGTCCCTACAGTTGTAAGACGCCTGGAAGCGTGCACCCCCATCATTAATCTTTGCGCATCTGTGCAAGGTAAACTCTGGAGCAGTCTCTGAAACGGCTCAAAGGAAACACGTGATTGATTCCATGTGCATCTGGGGTTCATTTCTTATTTACATTTAATTCAAGGGAAAGGCTTGGGTCAGTTTCAGACGGCCTCCAACAGCGAGATTCAAGCGCCCCACCTTCAGCCCAATCTGCGCCGCCAGAACGCCAACGGCTCCTCTGGTCTCTGGGGTGCGGTTGTGACCCTGTAACCTAAAGTGTTGGTGGCAGACAAATGGAGACTAACAGGTGATGTCCTAGGACATGACTACATTGTGACACTCGGTGGGGATGGTGACCATTGCTTGGAAAAGAGTGCGAGGCCCCTTTAGAAAAACATTTTGTTAACAGGCATTCTGCCTCAGCCTAAACACCTATAGCTTGCAAAGCGCATGCTATTAGACAGGCACCTCTGAAAGACCTTAAGAGTCTCTTAAACTAGTGATAGTAAGGTGTTCCCAATGGGCGATGTTTGGCTTTCAAATCATCTGTCTGTGGAAGCGCCGAGATGCAGCTGTTTAAGGCTTAGAAGCAGCTGACTGTTTCACTAGCTAGCTGATTACTGTCAGTCAGGGAGCTCAGAGGTGAAAAGCCTGTCTGAGAGACAATTCGCCGTTGTTCAGTTCAATATGTTCCGTACCAGCTCGGCGCACCTGAGATCATCTTGGTAGCCGTGTAGCTCAGATGAGTGAGAGCGTGTCTGTGTGTACCACCGTGATTGGATGCCGGTCCTTCTCAGGTCACAGTAAACCTTCTGCTGCCTAACTTTCCTAATTTTGGGGATCCCTTTGTAAAAGCAAAGGAAAAAAAAAACTGGCTCTTCATCAGCATGATCGACCCAACCCAGTGTGCCCCAGTGGCCTAATGGATAAGGCACTGGCCTCCTAAGCCAGGGTTTGTGGGTTTGAGTCCCATCTGGGGTGCTCCTGTCCCATTTTGAGCGTACAAATGTCCTTGTGATTTGCAAAGCTGCAACCCCACCTTACTCAGTGAGCGTCTCTGCTTTTCTCTCACATACAGTTGGGAGAAAAACTTTTGTAAACAGCCCTTCGGAATGATGTGGATTTCTGCATGAATGGCTCCTAACATGTGATCTTATCTTTATCTAAGTCATAATAATTAATAAAGAGAGTCTGATTTAACAAACAACACATGCCCAACATTTGACATTGCTGTTTCTTTATTGACCAAATGGTTTAAAAAATCAAGGTCATTGATGGAAAAAGTACGTGAACCCTTATATTAAGGAGCTAGTGGAACCTCCTTTATGACAAAAACCTCAACCCCCACTTTCTGTAGCGGCTGGTCAGACCTGAGCAGCGGTTAGGAGGTATTTTGGCCTATTCCTCTATGAAAAACTGTTTCAGTTCATGTATATTTTTGGGATGTCTTGCACTGAACGGCCTGCTTCAGATCACGCCACAGCACTTCAATGGGATTGGGGTCAGGACTCTTACTTGGCCATCCCAAAATACGGAATTTCTTTTGTTTCAGCCACTCTGTTGTTGATGTACTCCTTTGTTTTTGTCATGCTGCATGACCCAGCGTCTTTCGAGTTTTAGATCACAGGCAGACACCCTGACATTCTGCTGTAGATTTTCCTGATACATCTTGGAATTCATCGGTCCCTCGATGATTGCAAGCCGTACAGCCTCCGCCATCCTTCCCAGGTGGGATGAGGTTTTGGAGTTGGTATGCAGTGTTTTGTTATCTCCAAACATAACGCTGTGCACATTTACCAACAAGTTCAACTTTTGTCACGTCTGTCCACAGAACATTGTTCCAGGAGTTGCTGTGGAACATCCATGTGGTCTTTAGCAAACTTGAGAGGGGCAGTGGTGGTTTTTTTTGGGGGGAGAGCAGTGGTTTCCTCCATGGTGACCTCGCATGATCACCACTCCTGTTCAGATTTCTTCTTATGGTGGACTCATGAACACAGACGTAAGACAAAGTCAACCACCTGTTCGCTAGATCCCATCCCCACTCAGCTAGTCAAAGATTCCCTCGAAGGACTGGCAGGACCTATAATTAGTATGATGAATGCATCGCTTGCGTCAGGCGTTGTACCTGATCAATTTAAGGTAGCGGTTGTTAGACCACTCCTTAAGAAGTCAAATTTGGATCCACAAGTTCTTAACAACTACAGGCCTGTCTCAAAGGTCCCATTTCAATCTAAAAGTCTTGGGAGAATAGTTGTTGCCCAACGTCAATCGTATCTGGATTCAAATAATATACTTGAGAAATTTCAGTCTGGTTTCTGAAACTGCATTAACAAGAGTCGTAAATGATATTCTCTTAGCTACTGATGCGGGGAATGCAACAGTGCTTGTGCTTCTAGATCTTAGAGCTGCCTTTGACATGGTTGACCTCTCTGTTTTGTTACACAGGCTTGAGTTTGAGGTTGGCTTATCTGGAACCGTCCTTCAGTGGTTTACTTCACATTTTACTCATCGTTTTCATTATGTTCAAATATCTAATAATTGTACTGCTTCATCAATGTCACCAGTTCAATTTGGGGTACCAGAAGATCAGTGCTGAGACCAATATTGCTCTCTCTCTCAACATGCTGCTGCTAGGTAGGATAATATGAAAAAATAATATGAACTTTCATTCATATGCTGATGACACTCAAATAAACATTTTGTTTACACCAAACGACAACTCTTCTATTATCAGTTTAGTTAAATGCATTAAGGAAGGAAATACTTGGATGTGTGAAAACTTTTTGTTACTCAACTCTGAGAAAAATGAGGATCTGTTGATCGGAGGCAACAATACTGATAGGACTACTATAACTTCAGCACTTAACTCAGAGGATTTAAACATTTGCCTCAAAGAGACAGCACGTAACCTAGGCGGCATATTAAACACAAGGCTCTTAACAACTTGCATTGTTAAGTGCCTTGGGACAACCTTGTTGTGAAAGGCGCTATATAGAAATACATTGATTTGAATTGAATTCACAATGTAAAATGTTGTGTGTGTTGTTTGTTAAACAAGACTGTCTTTATTTATCAAAAAATAAAAGGAATTTGCTAGGAATGCAAACGTTAGGTTGCGCTTCTTCATGCTGCATCGTCGGCATGAGTGGAGCTTTTTAAACGTCTGTACTTACTGTGCCCCATAAGAAATCGTTTGTCCCCGTTCAAAAGAGATTGTGCGATGTCCTGCAGTGTTCGCAAAGCAAACCTTTGACAGTTTGAAAAGAGGAATTTATTCTGCTTCCTGTGCGTGCAGTAATTACAAAGTTGAACGTCTTTACACGATTTGCTGCAGTTTTCAGTGGGCGGGCTTTGTCAGATGGCTTGGAAAAACGCACTGTGTTTCAGCTCGGGAAACATCATGAGAAGTGTCCTGCATGTTTTCTTTGTATAGCTGTCTTTTATCGCATACAGAATTCATTCGAAATCATTGATTTCTCCAATTAACAAGGGTCCCTTAAAAGATTAGTCAAAGTAACGTCTAATCGGATTAGTTTCCTTAGAGCTGGTTCAGAGTTTGCTCAAGAGTTTACCTTTCACAGATGCGCAAAGAAGAATGTTGGGGGTGCATGCTTCAAGGTGCCTTATAGCTGTAGGGAGTGATTCGAGACGATTCGTGGCGTGTGCTCGTTCCCATATACCGTACGCCCCGGGGTGCAGTGCTAGGATGACGTAAAATACCGCTTGGGCACGTAACGGCGTTATATGCAAGTGCGGGACTTGAGGGTTTTCGTTTGTTCATTTTGTTTTGCTCTGCTTTGCTTTGTTTCGTGGTCAAGAGGCGTAAGGTAAGTCGTAATCCAGGGAGAACACTGGTGGCAAACAGTCCGAGGTGAGAGGCGAGGTCCAAAGTCGAAAAGGCAGAAACGCCAGGTAGAGCTCTCAAGGAGTAGACTCAATACCAGCGGGAAGCAGGTAAAGATGGTAAAAATAGCACTGCGTACCGCACGGTGGAGTGTGTGCAGGTGGGTTAACTTGTGTGGCGGCGTTTGTTAATAATCACCCGCTGCTGGTGCTGTTTAGATTGCTTAAGAGTTGGTCTTAACTGCCTGGCGGTCATGACAAGCTCCTCTTTAAGCTGTGGTTTAGTTTTGCATTCATGTGTTTCTAGAGCAGTTATTTATGGGGGTGGGTGGGTCTTTCACAGAGGCTCAGGACAAATCCCCCGCCTGAAAGTCTAATGTGTGCGTTCAGAGAGTCACAGGTCAAGAGCCAGGCAGGAGGACAATGGACAGAAGAGCCAACGAACTAAAAATAAAAGAACAGATATGAAAAAGCCACCATCTTTTTCTTTTTGACATTTTCCGACTTTCACGCAAGCCAGGACAAAGTTGCTTGTAGCTACTTGTGGATTCAAATACTCTATCGAGTGCTTTGATGAGTTTTTGCAATTTGATTGTCGTCCTGTCAGCCTGTTTCTGTTTTTTTTTTCAATCTAGGGATGGAAAGTATGAGGGAAATGATGGAGCAATCAATAACCGCTCCGGAAAAATGGCAGAAAGAAATGGTCCGTCACTAAGGACATTTGTGAAGCAGAGGACTGACATCACCACAAAGGCGACACATTCTGCTGATGGTTTTGGTGAATAATGATTGAGGCGCGTTAAGAGAAAGGTAGCTGTGTCAGCATGCGTAGGCTGCAAAGGATCAAGCAAAGGTTTACTCCATGCTGAAAAGAGAAGAAAAGAAGCACAACGTTTCGACTGTGGAGCCTTCTGCGCCATCTTCTTTAGCGGTGATGATGTTTACATTGGAAAAACAGAGACATGCGTCCCTGGGTGGGCTTGAACCACCAACCTTTCGGTTAACAGCCGAACGCGCTAACCGATTGCGCCACAGAGACTGACAGCCGCTTGTGCTCCCTACATTTGCAGGTTTATGGTCAAAGAAAATAATCACTTGCGCTTCTTGCAGCCGGCAATCTTTTTCCACTGACAACCAAGAAATGGATTTCATCTTTCACAAGCTGTATGGATTTCTTCAAAAACAAGTTATTCCAGAAAGGAAATGAATTCTTGCATTAAACTGAACCAAGCTGTACATGTTTGTCTGAAATGAGACATTCGGCACAACAAGACACGGAGAGAGGCACCGCTGGTATTCAGACCCAGGATCGCCTGCTTACCAGGCAGGCACTTTAAGCCACTAGGGAACAGCGCCAGCGGAGCACCGCGCTTTTACAGACACTTGGACACATCTGCATTCGGTGTGCACTTAACCTGCTCTCTGAGCCCGTTGCCTCCGTCCCATTTAATAGCAGAACTGACGCCAAGAGAAATGATGAGAAATGGCATTTATCTGGCACTTCTCATGTCCAAGGAGCTCAATGCCCTTGACACCTCCCCAAGGCGACAGAGCTGTGCATTCTTTGGCGACAACATTTTTTCTTTTGTTTTATTTCTATAGTTATTGATAGAATAAAAACGATATGTCATGTACTGTAAGGGAAATGTCTCTTTTCATGGGGAAAGCTAGCACCAGCAAATGTTGTGTTTAGAAGAAGTGATTTAACATGACACGTGACCTAATTTACCGGAGCAAAAGCTCACCCAGCAAGCCCTGCTTTACTTCTACAGGAGAGAAGTACTGTAGAGTCTGCAAGATGTTCAGCTGGGTACCTACGTCAGCATGCCTCGGCTGCAAAGGAACAAGTAATAGGTTTATTGCATGCTGAAAAGAGAAAAACGGAAACAGCGTTTCGACTGTGGGGTCTTCTCACACCTGAAGAAGCCTCACACCTGTAAAAGGCTCCATGGTTTTCTTTCTTCTCTTTTCAACATGGAATACACCTATTGTCTGCAAGATGTGACAATTTCATGGTGTTTTGGAAGAAAACCTTTTTTCTTTGAATTCAAAATCAATCGGAATTTCAGCACGACACATCAACACTTTTTCTGTTTTAAGGAGATGATATTTTAAACCTGATAAAAATAGTAGGAAACACAAGTTTCTTGCTGTGAAAATTTAGATGGGGAAGTGTACTACTAGTAGCAGTGTAGAGCTCTCTGTGGTGGAGTGCAAGCACGTGTTCTATGGGCCAGTGGCGTAATGGATAACGCTTCTGACTTTGGATCAGAAGATTGTAAGTTCGAGTCCTGCCTGGCTCGTGAGGCTTTTAAACCTCTCAGGTTCCTCGGTAACAGGTTGCCGTCATGTATATGAACTATAGAAAAGCATTTGCCACAACCCGTAAATTAGCACGCAAGTGCGGGCTGGTGAACACAGAACTGTATGGAGATCATCTCCAGCTCCGAGCTCAATTGCAATGAAAAAACATGCAGAAAAGAACTGGAGAGCAGATGAATTTGTGCTCAGTAGGGTGGGGAGGACTCAGCATTGCTATTGTTCTAATTGGCATGAACTGCAGGGGATCTGAATCAGAACATGTCAGATAGTTCGATCATTGCGTCAATATGTAGGCCACGTTAATACAGAATTATTACTTTGTCTGTCTCGTCTTTGTATATAGCTGAATGTCCCTGACAATTTCATGTTAGTTTTTAAGAACGACATTGGTGCTAATATATACATATATAGCATATAAGGAACACGTAAATGTTTAGTCCATGCTGAAAAGATAAGAAAACCGCCACAACGTTTCATCTTGGAATAAATCTTTACTTGTTGTTTTGCAGCCTACCCATTCTGACCTAACTCCTCCCTTGAAATTCCCTAACAGATAAGGGTACGTAACGGCTCATGCGATGCTCAGTTGCAATTTGTCCCAAAACAAACAAGAACAGCAGCTGAGGGTTTGAGTTTGAACATGCACTGTATTAAAGCAGCTTTTATTTCCATTGATAAATGCTAGATATTCCTACAGAGATTCTCCAGGTGAGTAAGCGATTCCTGTTTCTGTTTCTATTTCTGTTTCATATATATACATTATATATATATATGTTACATGTGTCTCTGCAATAGTATAAATGTGTTATACACTATCAGGGGCTGCTTTTTTGTGCACCTCATCTACAACAAGGGTTTTTTTTTCATTTATGTTTGTGGACCTTCACCATTTGAGGAAGTGAGTTAGATAAGAAAGTTACAGGTATGGTGAGCAATGACTGACAAAGGCACGTACTGCGTATTCCTTACAGAAGTGTAAGCAATTTGTTCTAAAAAACACCGGCTAAAGTCCAACATCGTTAGCAATCTTATTACTTAAACAGAATTAACATCAATAAACTGTAAGGTGCTGGTACATGCGAGTAGATTTGATCTTCTATTAAACAAAAATGCAATTACAGCTCTAAAAAGGTCAACCTAGACTTCTGTAACAGATCTGTTCAGGTCATCGCTGTTTCTCTGACCTTGTGAGTCTTTGGAATTTTAAAAGTGTATTTTGCTTGCCTTTCATGTGGTCTGTGTACAAGTCACTGTGGCGTATGCGGTCCTACACAGCCTTGCTATAGACGTGACGAGCCTCCGCTATGTTGCAATGGAGAACAGGTTCAGTACGGAGCTGCCGAGAAAATTCAGCTGGAAAGCTCGTTGCAGAAAAGCATTGTTATCTGTGTCCAGCGGCAAAGCGTCCTTCGTGGGTGCTGAAGAATCGATTTCACAGGCTGCGGGTCCAGGCGATTTAGAGTGTTAAAGGTCCCAGCGAAAACGAAACGGCGCTGGTCCTTTTACACGCACGCACGCAACCAAATGCAAAGGACGCCGTAGTCGGCAGGATTTGAACCTGCGCGGGGAGACCCCAACAGATTTCAAGTCCGTCACCTTAACCACTCGGCCACGAGTACAGCGAGCGCCGCGGCCGCTGCCTTCTTGCTACAATGGAACAGGGAGTGCGAGGCGGCGGCAGCAGCGGAGGCAACTTTTTTCAAGTTCGCTCTCCGTTTAAGAAACCTTTTACGCCATACGTGCAAGCACACACACACACACACACACACCTCAGAGGACTTAAGGGTGGCTTCAAGTTGGAATGATAAAGTCTCCCCGTTCGGACATGAAAACAGAACATTCTTAGACAGAAAGCAATCAACAACGGAGACATGTGGACGACGATTTTAGTCACTGCACTTTGAATAGCATTTTTACTCCAGTTACAGGAGATGCACCAATGGCCCTTGACCTACGCTCTTACCAATGCCTTGAACATTCAAACAAAACAGCCCTCAAGTCCTGCGGTTTAATATAACGCTGTTACGTGTCGAGGCAGTATTTGACTCTGTCCTACCGTTGAGACACGGGGCGTATATGGAAACGAACACATGCTACGGATCGTCTCTAATCGGTCCCTACAGTTGGAAGGCTCCTTGAAGCGTGCACCCCCATCATTCATCTTTGCGCATCTGTGAAAGGTAGACTCTTGAGCAATGTTTGAGCCAGCTCTAAGGCAACTAGTGCTATTGGACAGACACCTCTGGAAGATCCTAAGAGTCTCTTAACACCACTTCCAGCAGCAAGCTTAATTGTTCGCTGGAGGTCTCCCACCCAGGTACTGACCAGGCAAAGAATCACCAGTACATTGAATGAGGAAGTTAATCCTGAAATCCAATTACATATCTCAAGGTAAGACAAATCCATAAGAACATGTCTTAGTATTACTTCGTTTACATTAGTATGGCACTGAGTTGGAGCTCCTCTTTAAGCTGTGGTTTAGGTTTGCATTCATGTGTTTCTAGAGCAGTTATTTATGGGGGTGGGTGGGTCTTTCACAGAGGCTCAGGACAAATCCCCCGCCTGAAAGTCTAATGTGTGCGTTCAGACAGTCACAGGTCAAGAGCCAGGCAGGAGGACAATGGACAGAAGAGCCAACGAACTAAAAATAAAAGAACAGATATGAAAAAGCCACCATCTTTTTCTTTTTGACATTTTCCGACTTTCATGCAAGCCAGGACAAAGTTGCTCGTAGCTACTTGTGGATTCAAATACTCTATCGAGTGCTTTGATGAGTTTTTGCAATTTGATTGTCGTCCTGTCAGCCTGTTTCTGTTTTTTTTTTTTTCAATCTAGGGATGGAAAGTATGAGGGAAATGATGGAGCAATCAATAACCGCTCCGGAAAAATGGCAGAAAGAAATGGTCCGTCACTAAGGACATTTGTGAAGCAGAGGAGTGACATCACCACAAAGGCGACACATTCTGCTGATGGTTTTGGTGAATAATGATTGAGGCGCGTTAAGAGAAAGGTAGCTGTGTCAGCATGCGTAGGCTGCAAAGGATCAAGCAAAGGTTTACTCCATGCTGAAAAGAGAAGAAAAGAAGCACAACGTTTCGACTGTGGAGCCTTCTGCGCCATCTTCTTTAGCGGTGATGATGTTTACATTGGAAAAACTGAGACATGCGTCCCTGGGTGGGCTTGAACCACCAACCTTTCGGTTAACAGCCGAACGCGCTAACCGATTGCGCCACAGAGACTGACGGCCGCTTGTGCTCCCTACATTTGCAGGTTTATGGTCAAAGAAAACAATCACTTGCGCTTCTTGCAGCCGGCAATCTTTTTCCACTGACAACCAAGAAATGGATTTCATCTTTCACAAGCTGTATGGATTTTGAAATGTATGGACGATGCCAGGTGTCCCACAACACCACAGCGCCGACACACCTTTGGTTGTCCCACATAAAAAACATAGCCATTGCAGGCGCCCAGCCGGATTGTAGAGGGCAGGTGCCTTAAGCCTCCATTTACATTGTCCGGTAGCAAGCGAACCTCGAATTTCCTTGCTCCTGTTTTTATACCGTCAACATCTCTAACCTCAGTTCCATGGTGGACGGTGCAGTACTGCTTAAGCCAGGTGTGAATGTCCTCCGTCTTTGCCAGTTCCGAGAACATAACAACATGCACCGTTTTCCTCTCTCTCTGTGTCAGAGGCTGCAAGTTGATCTTCTCAAGGGCAGGAACTTTCCCTCTTTTTGCCTCAAACACATCCACACATTGTTCAAACAGAGAATAGGTAGCAAAAACAACCTCAAATGCTTTCTGACCTGGGAGAGCGAAGATGAAATCCAAGTGCCGAGGTTCAAAGCCACGTTCCTTCTGTAACACTTTTCTGCTGAACTGCATACGATCCATGAAGAGGTCATCCAAAAGCTCAAAACGTACAGCATTCTTGCGGGATCCAAAGGTTGCCATCTCAAACTGCAAAACAAACACTGCTTCCACAAAACAAGAAAACAATCCAACTACTCTAACTACAGGCTGATCAAGGTATCTCCCCTGCCAGGTAAGCCGAGAGCCGCAGGCGATGAGCCCAGAGCTGAACGGGCCCCACTGGCTCGTTTGTAAGGCCAGGTGCATTGCCAACCACGACCGGCAGGGCAGAGGCCTTGAAGGCGGCCTGGGCTCCTGCAGCTGTCCAGCCACGCACTCTGGTTTCTCTTCATCTCGTACAAATCTTTTGCCTTTTACTAAAGATTTCCATGGAGAGGAACATGAATGAGTTCCATACAATTTTTGTGCTTCCCTGCCTTCGGGTGGGGCGCAGCTGGGCTGGTCAAAGAGAGAAACTAAAACCGCTCACAATCGCTCTTATTACGGCGACTGTGGCCGTCTGCTCTGCGAGTCCTCGGTCTCCGCCTCTCTGATTGGCGCTCTTTTCTTTGGGGGGCGGGAATATGCTGTGAAATATGAAGCGTTACAGCAACGACATGCCATGAGACGATTGATAACGATTTCCATAGGATCCCCGCGGTTGCCTGGCAACCGTCAGCTTTGCGCAGTGGCAGTATCGTAGCCTGTGAGGTTTAGCCGAGGCGCGATTATTGCTAGTTGAAAACTTTTCCCAATACCCCGCTTCCGCCGGTTTGCAATACAATCGGCGAAAGCAATTTTTGACAGTCTCGTCAGAGACTGAGCAAGGTGTTTAAAGACAGATTTTGTCATGGTAACATCATGGTAGAAAGAAACAAGCTTGTTACGTCTCAACAGAAACGCTCTTTAGCTCTTTCAGCGTTATGCAGAGAACAGCGTCTGTCGAGATCACTTTTGAGTCAGCGCGAAACGCCGTGTGCTGTCAGTTTGATTTCATATTGCTCGTAGCGGCGCCCGGCTTTTGTCTGTCAAACGTTAGGTTGCGCTTCTTCATGCTGCATCGTCGGCATGAGTGGAGCTTTTTAAACGTCTGTACTTACTGCGCCCCATAAGAAATCGTTTGTCCCCGTTCAAAAGAGATTGTGCGATGCCCTGCAGCGTTCGCAAAGCAAACCTTTGACAGTTTGAAAAGAGGAATTTATTCTGCTTCCTGTGCGTGCAGTAGTTACAAAGTTGAACGTCTTTACACGATCTGCTGCAGTTTTCAGTGGGCGGGCTTTGTCAGATGGCTTGGAAAAACGCACTGTGTTTCGGCTCGGGAAACATCATGAGCAGTGTCCTGCATGTTTTCTGTGTATAGCTGTCTTTTAACGCATACAGAATTCATTCGAAATCATTGTAAGATTCTCCCTCAGTTCCGTTGTGCAGTGCTTTACCTCTTTCAAAAGGCTTCACTTTCCTAGTCACATTCCAAGGCTCATCGAACCCGGGCTGTTTCCTCCAGCGGTATAGTATTGCAGTGAGACAGCACGATGCCTGCAAGACTATGTCACACTAAACGCCACAGATTGTGTTTGTCCGTTCGTGTCAGTCGTCCTGCAGCCACGGGAAGTGGGACACAAACATGCTGCAATGCTTTCAGGACGTTAGGATTTGTTTGTGCAACATCCGAGAAGAGTACTTGTGGCTTGAATGTGAACTGTACGTGCCCGCCCCCTTTCCTCTGTAGTGCATGAGTTCCTCCCGGCATGCCCTTCGTCATTGTTCTGTCATCTTGTATTTAAAGGGTTGTATTTCTGCTGCTGAAAATAAGCAACGGTTTTCTCACAACGCCCTTTGTTCCCGACGGAGCCCTTGTCTGTCATGAAATTCTTCAAAACCTCAAGCTAGAAGAAGAAGACGACAAATATGAAGCGTTACAGCAACGACATGCCATGAGACGATTGATAACGATTTCCATAGGATCCCCGCGGTTGCCTGGCAACCGTCAGATTTGTGCATTGGCAGTATCGTAGCCTGTGAGGTTTAGCCGAGGCGCGATTATTGCTAGTTGAAAACTTTTCCCAATACCCCGCTTCCGCCGGTTTGCAATACAATCGGTGAAAGCAATTTTTGACAGTCTCGTCAGAGCGTGACATAGTGTTGCAGGCATCGTGCTGTCTAACTGCAATACTATACCGCTGGAGGAAACAGCCCGGGTTCAATGAGCCTTGGAATGTGACTAGGAAAGTGAAGCCTTTTGAAAGAGGTAATGTCGACGCTTTTTTAACAGAGCACCAAAAAAGCGTCTTTTTTAAGGCCTGGGTACTGAGCATTGGTGGTTCAGTGGTAGAATTCTCACTTCCCACGTGGGAGGCTCTGGTTCGATTCCCAGCCAAAGCAGTGGCTTTTGCAGTGAGCGGCTCCATCACTTGCATCCCCTTGCAACTCGCAACTGAAAACCCACTGAAGCAAAGCATTTGTTAGCCAGGTCAGTACCCGGATGAGGGTGAGCTACAGGGAAAAACAAAGTTTCCAGCTGGAAGCGGTGTTAATGGTGCCGGTGGGGGGGTGCTCACCCTGAGGTCTGTGTGGGTCCCAATGCCCCAGCATAGTGACGGAGACGCTGTGTTGTAAAAGGGCGCTGTCTCTTGGATGAGATGTAAAACCGAGGTCACAGCGCTCTGTGGTCATTAAAAATGACCACCAAAACCTTTGACAAAAGCTCTTGGTAATTGATGGTCTTCAATAATGCTTCTCCTTTAGGTACATTTTAAATCAGCTGAAAAATGCTGTGAAATGGGGGGTCACTTCACGCCAGTGTAGGATTTGGGTTACAAGAAACATGAAACTGCACGAGAAAGCCCGTACACTGAATTACACGGCTTTCTATTCAAAGGAGGGCAAAAGAAATTCCCTGAGTTCGATTTTTTACAGCACAGAGAGGATTGCTGTCGTGAGGCTGGTTAGCTCAGTTGGTTAGAGCGTGGTGCTAATACCGCCAAGGTCGTGGGTTCGATCTCCATACAGGCCAGGTCGTTTTCTCCTCTCTTACAAAAGCTGTTAGGTTCCTTTCCGTGGTGAGATGGGTTGTCATGCAACGCTGCCACATAGTGCCGACAGACAATTAAATGACAAAAATGAAGAGAGTTAAAGCAGCTGGAAAGGTTTTCTTACAACTTTTGAGCTGACACAGTTTTGGAAAATGTTTTCTTCACGCTGCACTGTACCACATAGGCAGCCAAGAGTCTCCAAAACAAAACAGAATTGACAGTCATATAATGTCCATTAACCCCGGTTTTAAACAGACTCATGTCTGCCATCATAAGAATATGAGTCCAATATTTTAGAATATAGTCAGAATGTCTTCTAACCTTACCTGTGGTGTCTTTAATCCCTATTGCTCAACGCATGGTGTACGTACTGCATACATGTGTCTTGAGAATGAGGAATGGGCCCCTGAGACATTTACCTGTTTCACAAATGATCGTATTTTACTAGAGATTCTGTTTGGGATTCAGATGTGCATTCGGACAGCAATTCCTTTCAAGAAATGATACATTCTGGATGAGGTCAAAGGTGCTGGAACACTGTATTTAGGATGTGTTTGCAGTGATTGTGTCTCCTGCTTCAACGCAGTGATATATAGATGTGCTCCTGTAATTTATTGGTACATGCCCAGGGCAGTAAGTAGTCTGAGGATTTATTTCCAGACGGCATAGAGCAGTGAAGCAGTGAAGTAGTGCAACACACTGGATCATTATATTATTAGAATCTATTCTACTTAAATTATTACATTATACACAACTTGAGCTCTCAGCACCGTACTGAGCCCAGGTGTTTTTCTAAAGCTGTCAGGTGCAGTTCATTTACATGAAGGAAATCTCTTACTGGGTACGATTACAATGCAGTAAGTAGCACAGGCTACTTAGGGAGTAAGCTGATGTGTTTAAAAACAACCAGCGCCAGGCAGGAGTCGAACCTCCAAACTACTAATCCATAGTCAGATACATTATCCATTGCACCACTGGCCCTGGTGTGCCACTGCAGGACTGTAAGCCAGTGAGCTTAGCACTGCAACTAGTAAAATATTACCCCCGGTCCATTCTTTTCCAAAAGTGAGAAACACCTGTTTTCTACATTTTGTCTGTTTTAAAACCATATCTCTTTAAACCAAACCAAGAGTTTGTCTTTTGCACTGATATTCTGATTCATTTCGATTTCAAAGAAAAAAAAAAAACATTACCTTCCAAAGCATCATAAAATTGTCCCTTCCTCCAGACTCTACTTCTCTCTTGTAGTAGTACAGCAGACCTTTCCAGGTGAGCAGATCAAAGAGTCCGAAATGAGCTTCCTCCATCAAGCAAAGTACCTGAACATGACTCTGTCATCATAAAAGCGCCCCTGTAATAAAGAAATTAAATCCGAAATCAAGAAGGCAGTTGCCTACTGAAATACAAGAAGTCATAAATTTTAACCTAGCAACACATTAAAGGCTGCATCTATACAAGTACGATTCTAGAAATGCTCACCAGATTACGTTTTAAGAAAGAACTGCGCCTCAGGTTCCGCCGAGATCTTAACTCGGATGGCAGGATTCAGAGTCTGGAGTGTGGAATGATGGCGCACGGAGGGTCCACATACTGTGGATCCCTCAGTGATCTTCCGCGTATTCAAACCGCCAGCGTGTGACTCCCCTGTCCCCGTGACCTCATTGCTCTGCTCTCGCCTCTGTGCAGCTGAGCCCGACTCATGGTAAAGTGGAAAAAAATATGCCCTCACCGTGAGATTTACTCTGGAGTGAGGATAGTTGTTACCTTATTATCGTTGAAACGGATGTATATGATATGGCGACTAGGTTCTTCTCCATTAGCAGGCTTAAGGTTAAAGAAAAAAACATTGCTGACTTCTTTTTTTTTTGCCAGCCGCGAACGCTGATTAGCGAGGTTTGTACTTCATGTTTTGCAACTTGCATCCATTTTAAGAAAAACAAGTCGTTCAAGACAGGAAATGAATACTTGCATTTAATTAAGTCTAGACGTATGCGGTTGTCCATAATGACCAGTTCTGTTCGAGAACACAGAACAAAAAAAGGCACCGCTGGGATTCTGACCCAGGATTTCCTGTTTACTAGACAGGCGCTTTAACCAACTAAGCCACGGCGCCCCGGGAGTGCTGTCTTTTTGCAGCCACTTGGACACACCACTCAGACACATCTGCATTCGGTGTGTGCTCCACGTGCTCGCTGAGCAAGTTGCCACCTTTAAATACAATAGCAACATCGACACCAAGAGAAAGGATGACAAATGGCTTTTATCTGGAACTTTTCATGTCCAAGGAGCTCAATGTGCTTTCTGTGTACAACAGGGCCACTGAACTCCACACTGGCCACTGAACCACAGCAGTGGCTTGCTGGCTTGACATCTCCCAAGGAAAATGTTGAAATCGCATGTGGAACAGGAAAATGACCCTCGAGTATGAGGGAAAAAAAAGAAAAAGATCAACTGGAGTGTGCCAACCCATGTCAGGACAGCCCAGTTTTGTTGACGAGGTGGCCGAGTGGTTAAGGCATGGGGTCGAATCCCATCCTTGTCGCTCTCCATGTCTGACACGTGTGCCCGTTCGGTGTTGGCCCTCCTGTTCTTTGCTCCGGTACTAGAGCCGTACATTTTCTAGCGGTGGCTGAACATGGTATAGTAGGCTAACGTCGGTATCGAGCAGTGACAGTAACAGTATTTACATGCCGCTGCTGCCAAGTGGCTCTGGGTTGAGACCGCGTTTTCACTTACTTGCAACGCAAACGGAGAAAGCGATTTTTGACAGTCTCTCGAGAGACTGCACTAGGTGTTTAGGGATAGACTTTGTCAGTTCCCCCTGGGATGATGGCCTCTCAAATAGTTTGTGATTCCTCTAGACGTTTATACAGTAGAAGCCTGCTTCGTGGCTTAAATCCAAGCTAATGTAACGAGTTAGAGGTCTGATGCAGAACTGCGAATTCAATGAACGGGAACAGTACAGTACATTGGACTGTATGTGTGAGGAAAGCTGCCCCCTTCTGTCCCTTGTCGACCGAACAGAGGACTGTAAAGGATACCGCCAAGAAACTTTAGGATGCTGGTTGGAATACAGCTCCAAAGAAGCCCCTTTGGGTGTTATGTCATCAAAAAGTAAGAACAGCGACTCTCCCTTTGATCAAATGCGCAACAGAGCTGTTTTCCGTGGAGCAGGTTTCAGACCCGTAGACCTGTTTTATTTGTAGGGCAGGGCGCATTCCCAAATGCGAATCTCCTTTTTTAGAAATGCTTTGGGCGGCGTGAAGTGAAAATAAGAAATGGGCTCCAGATGCACATGGAAGCAATCAAGTGTTTCATCAGAGCTGTTTCAAAGACTGCTCAAGAGCTTTCCTTTCACAGAGGCGCAATGATTAATGATGGGGGTGCACCCTTCAATGCGCCTTACGACTCTAGGGAGTGATTGAGACGATTCGTAGCGTGTGCTCATTTCCCTCTATTCCCCGTGTTGCAGTGGTAGGATGACGTAAATGCCTGCTTCGACACGTAACTGCGTTATAATCAAGTGCAGGAGCTGAGGGCTTTTGTTTTGTTTCGTTTTCCATGGCGTTTGTAAGCACGCAAATCAAAGGCAATTCCTGCGTCTAACAGGAATGTAAATGCTTTTGAAAGTGCAGTGTGGTGCAGCTTGTAAAATCCTTATCCACATTTGTGGTTTGTTGCTGTTTTTTCTGTCTGCCAAAGCTGCATTTTGACATCCGGACGGGGAGACTTTATCATTTGAACGTGAAGCCAGCCTTAAACCCTCTGAGGCGTGTCTGTCTGCCGGCACGTATTTTGTCAAAGGTATTTTTTTTTAACGGAGAGCGACTTTGAAAAGGTTTCCGCAGCCACGTCGCACTCCGTGTTAGATTAAAGGAGGAATGCGGCGATGGCGAACTCGCTGTAGTCGTGGCCGAGTGGTTAAGGCGATGGATTCGAAATCCGTTGGGGACTCCCCGCGTAGGTTTGAATCCTGCTGACTATGGCGTCTGCCGCACGTCTTCTTGTGCCTGCGCGGCAAAGGCGAAGTGCCGCTTCTCCTTTCCTGGTACTATAAAAACGCTAAATCGCTTGGCCCTGCTGCCATGGAAATGAGTTCTTCAGATAACCACACATCTTGCGTTTGCACCTCTGGTGTTCTACTTATGCCTTTGAAAACCTAATGAATAAAACTGAAAGAACCGGCACAATATGTAGGTGCTCGTAAAGCACGCATTAAAGAACTGTTAACAGCAAGGGTTTCAGTGGGTTAACTGAGGAGAAGGCGTGATCGCTAATTGTTGACTTTGTATTTGGTGTTAGAAACATTCTTACTGTGCATGACGTGCAACAAATGTAGCCACAGAAATTGCATCACGCTTTCATGTATGCTATTGCAGACACCAACGTTGCCTAGATAGAAAACCGAAATAGCCGTGGGTTTGCTTTTGGTCTGAAGGATCTCTCTTCGAATCTCTATCATTTGTCAATGGAAGTAAAAGGCGCTGCAATTTCATACGTTCAGAATCAAACCCGCAGCTGTTGTTCGACTTTATTTCTTGACTAATTACAACTGAGTGTCGCATGAGCAGTTACGTAAACTTGTCTGGTATATTTGAACACAAATGCCGTTCTTCAATTAAAACTAACAGTACATTGTCAGGGACATTCAGTTCTATACAAACAAGAGACAGACAAGAGAATATTTCTACCGTTCATGTGGACTACGTGTTGACTTACTGATCGGAATAATTGAAAAGTTCGGGTTCATAGCCGATGCAGTGCGTGCTAATTAGAACAGCAAAGCTGAGCTCTCAGCACCGTACTGAGCCCAGGTGTTTTTCTAAAGCTGTCAGGTGCAGTTCATTTACATGAAGGAAATCTCTTACTGGGTACTATTACAATGCAGTAAGTAGCACAGACTACTTAGGGAGTAGCCCGGTGCATTTAAAAACAACCCGAGCCAGGCAGGAGTCGAACCTATAATCTCCTGATCCGTAGTCAGACGCGTTATCCAGTGTGATACTGCAGGACTGTAACCCAGTGAGATCAGCACTGCAACTAGTAAAATATTACCCCGGTCCATTCTTTTCCAAAAGTGAGAAACACCTGTTTTCTACATTTTGTCTGTTTTAAAACCATATCTTCTGTCTTTTGCACTGATATTCTGATTCATTTCGATTTCAAAGAAAAAAAAAACATTATCTTCCAAAGCATCATAAAATTGTCCCTTCTTCCAGACTCTACTTCTCTCTTGTAGTAGTACAGGAGACCTTTCCAGGTGAGCAGATCACAGAGTCCGAAATGAGCTTCCTCCATCAAGCAAAGTACCTGAACATGACTCTGTCTTCATAAAAGCGCACCTGTAAAAAGAAATTAAATCCGAAATCAAGAGGGCAGCACAGTGGGCAAAAGACGTATAATATTCGTCTATTAAACGCATACCTTAGACGTCTAAATGTGGTCTGCAATTCGTCTAGAATCTCTGCACAGTGTACGAAGTAAATTATTTTCGCAGTAATTAATTTACACGTGTATAATAAACATAGTAAATATAATAAATTAATTACTGCGAAAATAATTTACTTCGTACACTGTGCAGAGTGCCGTATACTCCTAGCTGCGGCACACACGATACAGATGCAGCCATTCAAAATGGGTGAGGTATTTCGCGGCATACCTCGACACGCCCACCGGGGTATCAGGCGGTTCACGTGTGTCACGTGACTAACTATCCGGCGTCGCCTTGTTAAACCGCCTTTAATTTTGAACTGTGTATTACAGCATGTTAATCATCAGTCATTAAAATGTTGGTATATTTTATGAAAGCAAGATTGCTCAGTTGGACAAAAGTACACAACCTACCTTTATCAGAAATATTTATGCATCAAAGCCTTTACTGAAGATATTACTAATAGTATTGTAACGCCTACGGCCGACAAGCAGTGTGTGTAAGAGCCGGCGTACCAGAGCGGGTGACGTCACCGCCCTTCCCTGTGATAGCAGGACCACAGCTACTGGGCTGTGGAGAGATCTCTCTTTAGCTCACGGAGCTAGGTCGCTGCAGAGAGACGCGGAAGTCCCGGGTTCGAGCCCCGGACGGTGCAGGGGCCGACCTAATGCGGCAAGGGCGCCCGCCTGAGCCCCCGTTGCGTTACAGTATTAATAATGGATGACTTTGGACAAGCTGTATACTCAAACTGTAATTTCTTTAGCACATTTGTACAAGCACTTGGAATCTGTCCAAGCCATACTTTGTCAGGCATTTTGTTTTACTTCAACGGGCATAAAAACTTCCTTGCTTTTAACAGGGCCTTACATAATTTCTAACTACGAAAATGATTTAAAATGCGACACCTATCATGGAAATATAAATATAAAATATAAAAATCTTAAGATTTTTAAAATACATGACTTTGCTAAAATTTATTTGAAAATAAAAACAATTACAACCGCCAGGGGAGAGAGAGAACAGGGTAGGGATGTTGGTTTTGCATAAGGGGCGGGGCTATGGAAATTATGTCTGTTTGGGAATGTGTAGTTACATGTTCTGGCTGTTTGTGAATTATCATTGTTGAGTATGGAGTGTTGAGGTATTGATTTTGTGTAATGCTTTATGTTGAAAATTGAGGTGGATTTTGTTTATGATAAACAGGATAAACTGGGATGGGAGGAAGGTTTGGTTTTGCATAAGGGGCGGGATTATGATAATTGTAGGACTTTGCCAGAGTAAAATGGTTTGATTATTTGATTTTGTATTGTGGTTGTTATCTATGTTTTTGGTTGGTATTATGTTTATATGGTTGTTTTTGTTGGTTGGTTGTTATTATGGTTATTAATAATACGATCTATAGTTGAAATCTGAGCCTAAATAAAAAGAAAAGGCAAGTGATTAGGTTTATGAGCAATCTAATTACTTATTCGTTTAAAAAGCTATATAAAATAAAGTTTATTATTAATTTGCTGGACAGAACGGTGAACATTATTATGCATAAGACAAAGATAACGATCCTGATCAGTTTAGAAATCTGTGTACGCTGTAAGGTTTTTACTTCTTAAACTTTTAAAATACACGTTTTGAATAGAAAGAAATCCTCTTCCTGGTACAGTATGTATAGCAAACCAGCACGTCTTTTTTCTCCAATCAGAGGGGTGTCAGATGGTGTCAGCCAATCACCATTCTGCGTTGGGTAGCAACGGGTGACTGTACTCAGGCGGAAGATGTAAACAGCTTAATGTTCGTGTTAAATAATTTTTTTAAATTAAAATTCATTCTATACAGCAATCGCATATTTGGGTACCGTTTCATAAAACTTTCATGCTTAAAATGTTTAGGGAGAAATGGAAGACTGGTGTGTATTTTTTCTTTAAACTACCAAGACCAGCCATACACAGTACAGTTTACATACATACAGTAATGTTTATGTTCCTAAATTAATATCGTTTATGACCTTCAGATGCGTTATGCTCCTCTTCTTTTTATGCTCAGCTACTAAAATTTCCCTTTAGTGGTAAAATCCATATAAATATTCAAAACTAAGCGGATTAAAATGTGCACAGTAAAGACATTAAATGATTAAATCTTTGCACTACCAACCAATGCACCACGAGTGCCCCTGTCGGTCATTTTGGCCAGCCAATCACTTGCCCTGCGCTACCCTCTGGTGCCCCGCGGTGGCTTGTGGGTAGGTTACTGTACCGCGGGTTTTTACCGCGCATTTTGAATGGCTGCATCTATTAAACGCATACCTTAGACGTCTAAATGTGGTCTGCAATTCGTCTAGAATCTCTGCACAATGTACGAAGTAAATTATTTTCGCAGTAATTAATTTACACGTATATAATAAATATAGTAAATATAATAAATTAATTACTGCGAAAATAATTTACTTCGTACACTGTGCAGAGTGCCGTATACTCCTAGTTGCGGCACACACGATACATACAGTAAAAAGCCTCAGGCACTGTGTTAGATGTGTTTTCGATGTTATATATGCGTTTATTCATGTCGTCGATTTTACGGTTGCAATTCGACGTTGATTATACGTCGAGGCGACGTATATATACGTATAGCCGTATTTTCGCCGTAAATATACATATATTCGACGAATCAATGTCCACTGGGAAGGCGCATTGAAGGGTGCACCCCCATCATTAATCGTTGCGCCTCTGTGAAAGGAAAGCTTTTGAGCAGTCTTTGAAACAGCTCGGATGAAACACTTGATTGCTTCCATGTGCATCTGGAGCCCATTTCTTATTTTCACTTCACGCCGCCCAAAGCATTTCTAAAACAGGAGATTCGCGTTTGGGAATGCGCCCTGCCCTACAAATAAAACAGGTCTACGGGTCTGAAAGCTGCTCCACGGAAAACAGTTCTGTTCCGCTTTTGATCAAAGGGAGATTCGCTGTTCTTACTTTTTGATGACATAACACCCAAAGGGGCTTCTTTGGAGCTGTATTCCAACCAGCATCCTAAAGTTTCTTAGCGGTATCCTTTACAGTCCTCTGTTCGGTCGACAAGGGACAGAAGGGGGCAGCTTTCCTCACACATACAGTGCAATGTACTGTAGTGTTCCCGTTCATTGAATTCGCAGTTCTGCATCAGACCTCTAATTCGTTTCCTTAGCTTGGATTTAAGCCACGAAGCAGGCTTCTACTGTATAAACGTCTAGAGGAATCACAAACTATTTGAGAGGCCATCATCCCAGGGGGAACTGACAAAGTCTATCCCTAAACACCTAGCGCAGTCTCTCAAGAGACTGTCAAAAATCGCTTTCTCCGTTTGCGTTGCAAGTAAGTGAAAACGCGGTCTCAACCCAGAGCCACTTGGGAGCAGCGGCACATAAATACTGTTACTGTCACTGCTCGATACCGATGTTAGCCTACTGTACCATGTTCAGCCACCGCTAGAAAATGTATGGCTCTAGTTCTGGAGCAAACGACAGGAGGGCCAACGTCGAACGGGCACACATGTCAGACATGGAAACCGACGAGAGTGGGATTCGAACCCATACATGCAGAGCACAATGGATTAACAAGCCATCGCCTTAACCAATCAGCCACCTCGTCAACAGAACTGGGCTGTCCCAACTGAGTTGGCGCGCTCCAGATGACTTCTGGTACCTTTAGGGTACGGTGTTCCCTGAAGGGCTCTCAAACCCCGCATTTCAGATGCCTAGCTGTATCGCTGATGTGTTGCACCTCAGAATCACTTTTAAACCTTACCTCTGGTATCTTTAATCCCTATTGCTCAACGCATGGTGAAAGTATTGCATAAATGTGTCTGAAAATGAGCAATGGGCACCTGAGAGTCATTTTCCTGTTCCACGTGCGATTTCAACATTTTCCTTGGGAGATGTCAAGCCAGCAAGCCACTGCTGTGGTTCAGTGGCCAGTGTGGAGTTCAGTCGCCCTGTTGTACACAGAAAGCACATTGAGCTCCTTGGACATGAAAAGTTCCAGATGAAAGCCATTTGTCATCCTTTCTCTTGGTGTCGATGTTGCTATTGTATGTAAAGGTGGCAACTTGCTCAGCGAGCAGGCGGAGCACACACCGAATGCAGATGTGTCTGAGTGGTGTGTCCAAGTGGCTGCAAAAGGACAGCACTCCTGGGGAGCCGTGGCTTAGTTGGTTAAAGCACCTGTCTAGTGAACAGGAGACCCTGGGTCTGAATCCCAGCAGACAACCGCTAGACTTAATTAAACACAAGTATTCCTTTCCTGTCTTTAACACGACTTGTTTTTCTTAAAATAGATGCAACTTGCAAAACATGAAATACAAACCTTGCTAATCAGCGCTAGCAGCTGGCAAAAAAAAAGAAGTCAGCAATGTTTTTTTTCTTTAACCTTAACCCTGCTAATGGAGAAGAGTTAAACGACCGAGTCTATGCAGCTTAAACGGTGCGCACGTTGGGTTCTTAGCTGAAAGGGTGGTAAATCACGCTCACTCCAGTCCTTAATCTTTTAAACAGGATACAAAATTGAACATAGTCGCCACATCACATACATCCTGTTCAATGATAAAAAGGTAACATCTATCCTCACTCCAGAGTAAATCTCACGTTGAGGGCATATTTTTTTTCACTTTGCCGTGAATCGGGCTCCGCTGCACAGAGGAGAGAGGACAGGTGACAGGGGAGTCACACGCTGGCGGTTTGACTACGCGGAAGATCACTGAGGGATCCACAGTATATGGACCCTCCGTGCGCCATCAGTCCGCACTCCGGACTCTGAATCCTACCATCCGAGTTAAGATCTCGGAGGAACCTGAGGCGCAGTTCCGTCTTAAAACGTAATCTGGTGAGCATTTCTAGAATCGTTCTTGTATAGATGCAGCCTTTAATGTGTTGCTAGGTTAAAATTGATGACTTCTTGAACTTCAGTAGGCAACTGCCCTCTTGAGTTCGGATTTAATTTCTTTATTACAGGGGCGCTTTTATGAAGACAGAGTCATGTTCAGGTACTTTGCTTGATGGAGGAAGCTCATTTCGGACTCTGTGATCTGCTCACCTGGAAAGGTCTGCTGTACTACTACAAGAGAGAAGTACAGTCTGGAAGAAGGGACAATTTTATGATGCTTTGGAAGATAATGTTTTTTTTTTCTTTGAAATCGAAATGAATCAGAATATCAGTGCAAAAGACAAACTCTTGGTTTGGTTTAAAGAGATATGGTTTTAAAACAGACAAAATGTAGAAAACAGATGTTTCTCACTTTTGGAAAAGAATGGACCGGAGGTAATATTTTACTAGTTGCAGTGCTGATCTCACTGGGTTACAGTCCTGCAGTGTCACACCAGGGCCAGTGGTGCAATGGATAACGCTTCTGACTACGAATCAGGAAATTGCAGGTTTGACTCCTGCCTGGTTCGGGTCGATTTTAAATGCATCGGGCTACTCCCTAAGCAGTCTGTGCTACTTACTGCATTGTAATCGTACCCAGTAAGAGATTTCCTTCATGTAAATGAACTGCACCTGACAGCTTTAGAAAAACACCTGGGCTCAGTACGGTGCTGAGAGCTCAGCGTTGCTGTTGTTCTAATTAGCACGCACTGCATCGGCTATGAGCCCGAACTTTTCAATTATTCCGATCAGTAAGTCAACACGTAGTCCACATGAAAGGTAGAAATATTCTCTTGTCTGTCTCTTGTTTGTATAGAACTGAATGTCCCTGACAATGTACTGTTAGTTTTAATTGAAGAACGGCATTTGTGTTCAAATATACCAGACAAGTTTACGTAACTGCTCATGCGACACTCAGTTATAATTAGTCAAGAAATAAAGTCGAACAACAGCTGCGGGTTTGATTCTGAACGTATGAGATTTCAGCGCCTTTTACTTCCATTGACAAATGATAGAGATTCGAAGAGAGATCCTTCAGACCAGCAAGCAAACCCACGGCTATTTCGGTTTTCTATCTAGGCAACGTTGGTGTCTGCAATAGCATACATGAAAGCGTGATGCAATTTCTGTGGCTACATTTGTTGCACGTCATGCACAGTAAGAGTGTTTCTAACACCAAATAAAAAGTCAACAATTAGCGATGATGCCTTCTCCTCAGTTAACCCACTGAAACCCTTGCTGTTAACAGTTCTTTACTGCGTGCTTTACGAGCACCTACATATCGTGTCGGTTCTTTCAGCTTTATTCATTAGGTTTTCAAAGGCATAAGTAGAGCACCAGAGGTGCGAACGCAAAATGTGTGGTTATCTGAAGAACTGCTTTCCATGGCAGCGGGTCCAAGCGATTTAGCGTTTTTATAGTACCGGGAAAGGAGAAGCGGCACTTTGCCTTTGCCGCGCAGGCACAAGGCGACGTGCGGCAGACGCCGGAGTCGTCGAGTTCCGAACCTGCGCGGGGAGTCCCAAACGCACTTAACCACTCGGCCACGACAAAAACGAGCTCGCTGCCGCCGCATTCCTCCTATAATCTAACACGGAGTGCGAGGTGGCTGCGGAAACCTTTTTAAAGTCGCTCTCCGTTAAAAAAAAATACCTTTCACAAGATTCGTGCCGGCAGACAGACACGCCTTAGAGGGTTTAAGGCTGGCTTCACGTTCAAATGATAAAGTCCCCCAGTCCGGATGTCAAAATGCAACTTTGGCAGACAGAAAAAACATCAACAAACCACAAATGGTTTTTACAAGCAGCACCACACTGCACTTTCAAAAGCATTTACATTCGTGTTAGACGCAGGAATTGCCTTTGATTTGCGCGCTTACGAACGCCATGGAAAACGAAACAAAACTAAAGCCCTCAGCTCCTGCACTTGATTATAATGCCGTTACGTGTCGAAGCAGGAATTTATGTCATCCTACCACTGCAACACGGGGAATAGAGAGAAATGAGCACACGCTACGAATTGTCTCTAATCAGTCCCTACAGTTGTAAGGCGCCTACAGTTGGAAGCGTGCACCCCCATCATTAATCTTTGCGCATCTGTGCAAGGTAAACTCTGGAGCAGTCTCTGAAACGGCTCAAAGGAAACAAGTGATTTAATTCAAGGGAAAGGCTTGGGTCAGTTTCAGACGGCCTCCAACAGGGAGATTCAAGCGCCCCACCTTCAGCCCAATCTGCGCTGCCAGAACGCCAACGGCTCCTCTGCTCTCCGGGGTGCGGTTGTGACCCCGTAACCTAAAGTGTTGGTGGCAGACAAATGGAGACTAACAGGTGATGTCCTAGGACATGACTTCATTGTGACACTCGGTGGGGATGGTGACCATTGCTTGGAAAAGAGTGCGAGGCCCCTTTAGAAAAACATTTTGTTAACAGGCATTCTGCCTCAGCCTAAACACCTATAGCTTGCAAAGAGCATGCTATTAGACAGGCACCTCTACAAGACCTTAAGAGTCTCTTAAACTAGTGATAGTAAGGTGTTCCCAATGGGCGATGTTCGGCTTTCAAATAATCACTCCGTGGAAGCGCCGAGATGCAGCTGTTTAAGGCTTAGAAGCAGCTGACTGTTTCACTACCTAGCTGATCACTGTCAGTCAGGGAGCTTAGAGGTGAAAAGCCTGTCTGAGAGACAATTCGCCGTCGATCAGTTCAATATGTTCCGTACCAGCTCGGCGCACCTGAGATCATCTTGGTAGCCGTGTAGCTCAGATGAGTGAGAGCGTGTGTGTGTACCACCGTGATTGGATGCCGGCCCTTCTCAGGTCACAGTAAACCTTCTGCTGCCTAACTTCCCTAATTTTGGGGATCCCTTTGAAAAATCAAAGGAAAAAAAAAACTGGCTCTTCATCAGCGTGATCGACCCAACCCAGTGTGCCCCAGTGGCCTAATGGATAAGGCACTGGCCTCCTAAGCCAGGGATTGTGGGTTCGAGTCCCATCTGGGGTGCTCCTGTCCCTTTTTGAGCGTACAAATGTCCTTGTGATTTGCAAAGCTGCAACCCCACCTTACTCAGTGAGCGTCTCTGCTTTTCTCTCACATACAGTTGGGAGAAAAACTTTTGTAAACAGCCCTTCGGAATGATGTGGATTTCTGCATGAATGGCTCCTAACATGTGATCTTATCTTTATCTAAGTCATAATAATTAATAAAGAGAGTCTGATTTAACAAAGAACACACACCCAACATTTGACATTGCTGTTTCTTTATTGACCAAATGGTTTAAACAATCAAGGTCATTGATGGAAAAAGTACGTGAACCCTTATATTAAGGAGCTAGTGGAACCTCCTTTATGACAAAAACCTCAACCCCCACTTTCTGTAGCGGCTTGTCAGACCTGAGCAGCGGTTAGGAGGTATTTTGGCCTATTCCTCTATGCAAAACTGTTTCAGTTCATGTATATTTTTGGGATGTCTTGCGCTGAATGGCCTGCTTCCGATCACGCCACAGCACTTCAATGGGATTGGGGTCAGGACTCTTACTTGGCCATCCCAACATACGGAATTTCTTCTGTTTCAGCCACTCTGTTGTTGATGTACTCCTTTGTTTTTGTCATGTTGCAAGACCCAGCGTCTTTCGAGTTTTAGATCACAGGCAGACACCCTGACATTCTGCTGTAGAATTTCCTGATACATCTCGGAATTCATCGGTCCCTCGATGATTGCAAGCCGTACAGCCTCCGCCATGCTTCCCAGGTGGGATGAGGTTTTGGAGTTGGTATGCAGTGTTTTGTTATCTCCAAACATAACGCTGTGCACATTTACCAACAAGTTCAACTTTTGTCACGTCTGTCCACAGAACATTGTTCCAGGAGTTGCTGTGGAACATCCATGTGGTCTTTAGCAAACTTGAGAGGGGCAGTGGTGGTTTTTTTGGGGGGGAGAGCAGTGGTTTCCTCCATGGTGACCTCGCATGATCACCACTCCTGTTCAGATTTCTTCTTATGGTGGACTCATGAACACAGACGTAAGACAAAGTAAACCACCTGTTTGCTAGATCCCATCCCCACTCAGCTAGTCAAAGATTCCCTCGAAGGACTGGCAGGACCTATAATTAGTATGATGAATGCATCGCTTGCGTCAGGCGTCGTACATGATCAATTTAAGGTAGTGGTTCTTAGACCGCTCCTTAAGAAGTCAAATTTGGATCCAC
This sequence comes from Lepisosteus oculatus, assembly GCF_040954835.1. Lineage (NCBI taxonomy): Eukaryota > Metazoa > Chordata > Actinopteri > Semionotiformes > Lepisosteidae > Lepisosteus > Lepisosteus oculatus. The sequence continues at coordinate 267,414 of NW_027168298.1, forward strand.
AAGTTCTTAACAACTACAGGCCTGTCTCAAAGGTCCCATTTCAATCTAAAAGTCTTGAAAGAATAGTTGTTGCCCAACATCAAATGGATTCAAATAATATACTTGAGAAATTTCAGTCTGGTTTCTGAAACTGCATTAACAAGAGTCGTAAATTATATTCTCTTAGCTACTGATGCGGGGAATGCAACAGTGCTAGGTTGCAACAGTGCTAGGAATGCAAACTTTAGGTTGCGCTTCTTCATGCTGCATCATTGGCATGAGTGGAGCTTTTTAAACGTCTGTACTTACTGCGCCCCATAAGAAATCGTTTGTCCCTGTTCAAAAGAGATTGTGCGATGCCCTGCAGCGTTCGCAAAGCAAACCTTTGACAGTTTGAAAAGAGGAATTTATTCTGCTTCCTGTGCGTGCAGTAGTTACAAACTTGAACGTCTTTGCACGATCTCCTGCAGTTTTCAGGGGGCAGGCTTGGTCAGATGGCTTGGAAAAACGCACTGTGTTTCGGCTCGGGAAACATCATGAGCAGTGTCCTGCGTGTTTTCTGTGTATAGCTGTCTTTTAACGCATACAGAATTCATTCGAAATCATTGATTTCTCCAATTAACAAGGATCCCTTAAATGATGAGTCAAAGTAACATCTAATCGGATTAGTTTCCTTAGAGCTAGTTCAGAGTTTGGTCAAGAGTTTACCTTTCACAGATGAGCAAAGAAGAATGTTGGGGGTGCACGCTTCAAGGCACCTTACAGCTGTAGGGAGTGATTCGAGACGATTCGTGGCGTGTGCTCGTTCCCATATACCATACGCCCCGGCGTGCAGTGCTAGGATGACGTACAATACCGCTTGGGGACGTAACAGCGTTATATGCAAGTGCGGGACATGAGGGTTTTCGTTTGTTCGTTTTGTTTTGCTCTGCTTTGCTTTGTTTTGCTTTCCATCGCGTTGGTAAGAGCGTAAATAAAAAGGCGATTCCTGCGTCTACCACTAATGTAAGAGCTATTTCAAGTGCGACGTGGTGCGGCTTTTCAAATGCTTGTGGGCATTTCTCTGTTGTTGATTCTTTTTTTGTGTGTAACAAAGTGGCATTTTCATGTCCGGACGGGGAGACTTTATCATTCAGACATGAAGCCACCCTTAAGTCCTCTGAGGCGTGTCTGTCTGCAAGGCTTGTATTTTGGAAATGTTTTTTTGAAACGGAGAACGACTTTGAAATAGGCTTCCGCCGGCGCCTCGCGATCCAGGTAAGATTGTAGCAAGAACGCAGCGGCGGTGGGGCTTGCTGTAGTCGTGGCCGAGTGGTTAAGGCGATGGACTAGAAATCCATTGGGGTCTCCCCGCGCAGGTTCAAATCCTGCCGACTATGTTGTCCGCCTCCAGTCGGTGTGTTCCGGCGCAAGCAAAGAAGCGCGCCTCTTTGCTTTTCCTGGTGGTTTTAAAACGCCCAATCGCTTGTACCCGCTGCCTTGGAAATAAATTCTTCAGCGTCCGCGAATGGCATTTTGCAGCTGGAAGCATATGTCGACGCTTTTTGCACAGAGCACCAAAAAAGCGTCTTTTTTGAAGGCCCAGACACTGAGCGTTGGTGGTTCAGTGGTAGAATTCGTGCCTGCCACGCGGGAGGCTTGGGTTTGATTCCCGGCCAATGCAGTGGCTTTTGCAGCGAGCGGCTCCATCACTTGCATCCCCTTGCAACTCGCAACTGAAAACCCACTGAAGCTAAGCAGGTGTGAGCCAGGTCAGTACCCGGATGAGGGTGAGCTACAGGGAAAAACAAAGCTTCCAGCTGGATGCGGTGTTAATGGTGCCGGCGGGGGGGCGCTCACCCTGAGGTCTGTGCGGGTCCCAATGTCCCAGCATAGTGACGGAGACGCTGTGTTGTAAAAGGGCGCTGTCTTTCGGATGAGATGTAAAACCGAGGTCATAGTGCTCTGTGGTCATTAAAAGTGACCACCAAAACCTTTGACAAAAGCTCTTGGTAATTGATGGTCTTCAATAATGCTTCTCCTTTAGGTACATTTTAAATCAGCTGAAAAATGCTGTGAAATGGGGGGACACTTCAGGCCAGTGTAGGATTTGGGTTACAAGAACCATGAAACTGCACGAAAAAAGCCCGTACACTGAATTACACGGCTTTCTATTCAAAGGAGGGCAAAAGAAATTCCCTGAGTTCGATTTTTTGCAGCACAGAGAGGACCACTGTCGTGAGGCTGGTTAGCTCAGTTGGTTAGAGCGTGGTGCTAATAACGCCAAGGTCACGGGTTCGATCCCCGTACGGGCCAGGTTCTTTTCTCCTCTCTTACCAAAGCTGTTAGGTTCCTTTCCGTGGTGAGATGGGTTGTCATGCAACGCTGCCACATAGTGCCGAAAGACAAGAGTGTTGCGGGAGAAGAGAAAAGTGTTTGAAGATTTAAGAGTGTCTTAGGTGGAGTCAAAATCAAGTGTCACAAATGCAAGTGGTTGGATTTCCAATGTTTAATATGGTAAAAATAAGCAGAAGTTATCTGCCGGTCATGGCACAGTCTGCCATGCTTTTGTCAGATACTGTAAAGTGGTGTCGAACTGGAGCCTCACCATTTGCATATGTGAGGCTCCAGTTATACATCGAGTGTCACATTAAATGACAAATATGAAGAGAGTTAAAGCAGCTGGAGAGGTTTTCTTACAACTTTTGAGCTGACACAGTTTTGGAAAATGTTTCCTTCACGCTGCACTGTACAACATAGGCAGCCAAGAGTCTCCAAAACAAAACAGAATTGACAGATAGGAGAAAATTCCCACTCGTCCTGAAGTTCCCAAAATCCAGCACTGAGCGTAAACAAAGTGTCTAAGTAGCGTGGGAATGCTAACCCTAACCCTAGCTGGAGTTTGAGCAATCCAGCACTGAGCGTAAAAAGATGAGTCAAAGTAACGTCTAATCGGATTAGTTTCCTTAGAGCTGGTTCAGAGTTTGCTCAAGAGTTTACCCAGTGGGCATTGATTCGTCGAATATACGTATATTCACGGCGAAAATACGGCTATACGTATATATACGTCGCCTCGACGTATAATCAACGTCGAATTGCAACCGTAAAATCGACGACATTAATAAACGCATATATAACGTCGAAAACACATCTAACACAGTGCCTGAGGCTTTTTACTGTATGTATCGTGTGTGCCGCAACTAGGAGTATACGGCACTCTGCACAGTGTACGAAGTAAATTATTTTCGCAGTAATTAATTTACACGTGTATAATAAATATAGTAAATATAATAAATTAATTACTGCGAAAATAATTTTCTTCGTAAATCCTGCAATCCAGATGATTGGGGTATTGGTGCATGGCTACAGTCTGTGCTAGGAACATGGAGAGGGTCTCTGGTTCAATACATATTTGTGGGTCTGGTATTATTCGTTATGATCATATCGTTAATATCCTGTTTGAAAAACATGTGGACTAAAGCTGCTGCTTCTGTGCTAATTGTACGCCCTGAAGGGATCATGAAGGTCAAAAAATGATTTCATGGGAAAGGTTCCCTTATCTAGTGGCAGAACCTGATGGGTAGAACAATATAGTTTTAAGGGGGGTTACTCTTGGGAGTGATTCCCCTAGATGCAAATGATTATTGTGGTTTATTTGTTCATAATAAGATGTTTTGCAGGAACGGAACAAAGAGAAATTTTACAACTTCAGCTAGAATTGTTCTGCAAAACGTCACAGCTGAGGCAGGGGAACAATGTGTAGATTTTTCTAAGAGTTATTACCCAGTTGTTGACCAATCTGTTGACCAATGTTGACCAAAAAAGCCTAGGATTATGCTGGGCTCCAGCCCACAGGGATTTACCTGTGCTGTAAGAACTAATGAGTGAATAAGGAGACTGGATTCTGGTGAAAGACTTCAGGAAAAAGAAATGGTGTTCACTCAGGTGGAGGGGGCTGTACCAGGTGCTGCTGACCACTGCCACTGCTGTGAAGGTCACAGAAATGGTGCCCTGGATTCATGCTTCCCACTGTAAAAAGGTCACAAACGAACTGAGCAAAGCACAGGAGTGATGTCTCCACAAGGACAGATGGGGATAACCTGCTTGGGACTGATGTGCACAGCCTTTTTCCTTTTTATGTAGAAGCCTGTCACCACCCCAAAAGAGGAAGAATCTAAACACGAAGCCTCTTTGTATACAAACTGGCTGAATGAAACTGATAATGAGGGGGATATGAGTAATTTGTGGTATAAATTTATAAATCATACTGTAAAGTTAAAGAAATTTAATGCATCTTGTTATATATGTGCTTTAATGCCTCATTCTACAGCCTCACCCATGCGACTTTTTATGAAATGTACTCTTTTATTAATATCACGTTAGAAGGCTTAGACGCTATCAAACAAGAATTAAGGGGAGTTAGATTAATGGCACTTCAGAACAGGTTCGTGCTGGACCTTCAAAATGCAGCATCTGGAGGAGTCTATGCTTTAGTAGGAGACTCCTGTTGTACATATATTCCAGCTAATGACTATGATTACGGAAATCTTACGCTCGCTATTCAGCATTTGAAAGAACTAAAAGACAAGGTGAATAAAGAGAGAGGCATAAAAGATACACCGGCTTTTCTCTCCTGGTTAGAATCACTGTTTGGGCCAGGGGGAATGTTTTTCTTTTAAGTTACTAACACCGATTATAGGGGCTGTGATACTTGTCTTCCTGTTTTTATGTTGCTGTATGACATGTATTATTCCAATGCTTCGAAATATGGAAATATGGTACCTAGGGGGATAAACTGTTCATCCTTCCAGTCTGGAGAATTGGCAGCTGTCTGACGTCAGTAAGTGATCCTTAAAAATTAATAGTTCCATGACAGTGTGCATCACCAGAAAATCAATTTCAATGCATTAAAACTCTTGTTATCCTTCTGATCATTGAAGTGTCATTGCCCCAGCACTGTATACTCTTACTTTTGACGCCTGTCTGAAGTTGGATCCATTTCTAAGAATGGTGACTCACATATCCTCATGTTCAACTTTGGCTCAACCACACAAACTATGAAGTTAATCATCTGCTTTTGCTCCAAGATTTATGTTACTAGGCTCTCTCCTGGGGATCCTCGTGTTCAAATATTGCCCTTATTGTGGATGATCCATGACAGAATTCAGGGAATTCAGAATTCTGATACCTCAGCTCAGATTCTGACTGGGCAGACTGTCATTGCATGGTGTGAATGTGTGCATATCTGTTTTTGTGCATGTTCTGTGGCCTGTTGTACAGTACATCACAAATGAAAGGGAAATGGAAAACTAAAATAAGACTCAAGTGTTTTATCTTTCATTAACAGTGTTTCATTAGTATCTGTGCTAGATCCTGTCATCCACTGCTTACCACGACAGGCTCTAGCACAGGATAGCAGCTAATACATTTAACAATCTCACTGCACAATGTTGTATATTCAAGGGCTGATCTTCTGTACTTTTTCTTTCACTTTTCATTTCCTAGAAACTCAGTCCTGCCAGGAATAATCTGAGAACAAAATCAATCTGAGTGAAAATCAAGCAGAGGAAGATTGTTTTACAGAGTCAACAAGGTCTAATTCAAGGTCATCAGCACTAACAACATTCTCTCTGGAGACAGGCGATAAGAAAATTGAAAGTGTGTATTGTTACACAACAGCAGAGACTATGAGTTATGCTATCATGAGAGTGGTGATGGATTTTTTTCATTGCTTAGTTTTGCAGGTTCTGTACATTTGAACATTCAAAGTGACTAAAGTAAAGGAGTTTTCCCTTTTTACCACATAATTCCCAAAGATCAACACTAATAGAAAGCCTAATTCCAGCCAAGATTCAATTACTGTCTCTCAGGCATCCCAGCAGTGGATTTCATGACTTCAGACAGCCATCTTTATCAGTGGAGAACTCAATGCTCTGAGGTTTACTGGCAGAGTCTCACACTGGGTAATATGTTGGTAAATAAGGTCCTATGGAATTCTACTATTGATAAATTCTACTATGGAACTGCGATGTGTCCTGAAAAAATCTTCTATGATAGTGGTACAGTCCATCACACCCCACCTACAGCCTTTAAAAGAGAAAAAAAAAACTGACAACAACAAAGTAAGTCTGTGGTGTAATCAGCTAGGTCTTGCAAACATACTTGACCTCTTCCAGCTACCAACATTATAAATGCTGTTTACACAATAGATGGTTATTTTTTGGCTTCTGATATTATGGTGGAAAAAGAGCCCTGGAATCTTTGTTGAAGGACAAAAGACGGAAAGAACGGGCAGTGTAACCATGGCGAAGAGAAGGGAAATATTCGAGAGAGCTTTTTTCATACACTTTTTATCATTGTTTTTCCAGCCCAACAATGATCAACAAATATGGGCAGGCGTCCTGTGCCAAATCCAATCTACCTTTCTTCCAAGCATACAGGAATGTCAGTGAATTAAATATTGACATATGAAAATACCCAAAAATATGCAATCACACATATGCAGTTTGAGCAAACATAAGACAATACCCAAGTACCACAAACTACCAGGCATCATTAGCAGTTCAGGTGGGGAGCTGTGTCAGCATGCGTAGGCTGCAAAGGAACAAGTAATAGGTCTATTCCATGCTTAAAAGAGAAGAAAGAAAACACAACATTTCAGCCGTGGAGCCCTCACACCTGAAGAAGGCTCCATGGCCGAAACGTTGTGTTTTCTTTCTTCTCTTTTCATCTAGTGTCATTAGCCAGTTCCTGTCAAAATAAAATAGAAATGGATAACATTCTAGAGAGAGTTTGAAATACCAAGGTACAATTTAAACCATATTTCTTCCACTACAACCACAATATTTTGGAGAGATCGCTGAGCCTAACTGTTCTGGCATGCCCGTTAGCCTCCGTCCTGCTTCAGCAATGAATGCAACGGGGCACATTCTGAGGGAGATGCGGTCAATCAGGTTGCAGGAAAACCACGCTATGCTTTTTTTTGAGATCCTGAAAAGGACAGAGGGGCCATGTATATGTGTGCAGCTGGATATGTAATTGCAGGTGGCGTAGCAAATTCTGCTGAAGCCCCACTGCCTGGTGTGGACGGTAGCTGTGCATGTTGCAGCAGAATTGTGCATGTGAGATCAAGGGGGCATGTCATGTGTTTGAGCACTTCACTCCCTTCCGGAAGCACGCGATTCCCCGAGTCCAAAAAATTTGTAAGTTCTTTGGATGACCTGTGGACCGATCTTTCACGATGAAGAATTCCTTAAGAAGAATAGATCTCGGCCCACCATCCCAATGCCTCCATCTCAAAACAGCAACCTCCCACTGCCCTTAGTCTGCAAGGCAGTCCTTTCAAGTGCGATGATGACGCCGGGACCTTCGTTGCCTATTGTACGAGCTGAACTTTTGTGCTCATCAATTCAACGCTCTTTCCATCAACTCATCTTGTCTTTTGACGCTTCGTGTTTTGTGCTCCTTTGACTATCGGCATATCGGGTGACTGCAAACACTGAAGTTCTTGCTTACGGAGTGTGGAACAGTGTTTTCAAGTGATCGCTGTTCTGTCATGTTGACGCCGAGTGAATCTTTCTTTGGCAACATGGGCAGGCTGACAGCAGCGCGAGCGAAAGTAATGGCAAATTTCTTGACTTATTTCTGAATGTGAATGTTCTTTAGAAAAGGGATGCGGCGTTGCTTCTCCCCCGTGTAAAGGTCACGCATTCCAGACGTGGTTATGAGCGAACAGTTGCCGCAAGTGTTTGAAAAGAGCAAGAGAGGAAGCAGCCCTGCCCCGTGTGGGGATCAAACTCAGGACCTTCAGATGATGAGACTGACGTGCTACCAACTACGCCAACGAGGCCAGCTGCAGTACACAGCCGGAAAGTTTGCCTCATATGGATTTCAGTCGCCCGTTCCCTAATCTTTAGACGCCCTCTGCTGGATGTTGCATTTGCCTTTTGATCTCACCGATACTTTTTTGGTCTGTTTCTGTTGCGAGTCTGTTTTTCAGATCTCACCTAGCACAAGTCTCTCTGGCTGAAGTGGCCTCTCTGCTTCAGCATCGTGCCCTCACTCAGCCATTAAAAACGTCACTCGGACTTCTGACATGCTGACATGAAATGTCAAGAGAGAGTGGCGGAGACGCTTAAGGCAGAGAGAAGATGAAGAGGGGGCGTGGCTGCGAAATGATTGACAGCTGCATGACGCTCTCCATGCAAGGTGTGACCACAGGCTAAAGGACACCTTTCGGCACATCAAGCTCTAAGCACACACCTGGAGGACGTGGGAAATGATCCCGCTACCTCTCGCATACAAAGCGAGCGCTGTACCATGCAAGCTAACCCCCCTCGCTGGGGCTCATGCCTCGGTGTCGCCTAGTGCCGCTTGTTCCCCTCTTACCGGTGCAGTTCACTGCCCTTCGTCTGCAAGGCAGTCGTGTAATTGCGGCTTTCTTGACTTATTGATGAAGGTCTGACTGGACGAGCAAATGACGCCTCTCCCCCGTCCTCAAGCTCGCTGACAGAATAAAATGGAAAGTGCTGCCATGGCTCATTGGTTTAGGGGTATGATTCTCGCTTAGGGTATGGGAGGTCCTGGGTTCAACTCGCGGATGAGCCCTTGTGTGTTCTTTTTGTCCTCGTCCACAAGACTGGGAACTGATATCCACATCACCTTGCAGCATCTGCTTATGGCAAACGATGGAATGTGACTAATGACTGAACGAGCCTGGTGAATACTCATCACGTGGCACAATGAGAGCGTGCAGTCAGCTGTCCAAGGCAGCAACCTCATTGCTCGTTCAAAAGAACACGTACTGAAAACTCATCACCACTATGTCGTAAATGAGCACCGCGATCGCTTGTTGTCATGCGTCCTTACTTGGGAAATGCAGAAGCAAAAACTGCCCTCTCTCAGCCACCGAAACGTGTGCGGCTCGCCTTGCACTCTCTGCGCCTCGCATATTTATGGAGCTGTCTGCTCTTCTTTCTGTTGAAGTGCGCAAGTTACGGGGCGTACTGCACACTATGATGTGCTCAATGACAGCTTTCAAGATTTGAAAACTATGAGCTTGATGGCTCAAGTCGAACGAATGTGGTTGTTACGCAATTGATGATCAAACGCACGTATTCTAACGATTCGTGAGAGTATGTTCTAAAGGTCCCTGGCTCGATCCCGGGTTTCGGTGTTTTGTTTCATCGCGCCCTTTGTTCCTCTCTCCAGTGCCCCCTGCCTAAAGTGACGTGTCCCTTTCTCAGCCCGAAACGCAAGCGAGACACCAGCAGCAGTCCCTGCAGGTTTCCGTGGTGTAGCGGCTATCACGTTTGCATAACACGTGAAAGGTCCCTGGTTCGAGACCGGGCGGAAACAGCCTCGTTTTGCACGCTCCTGTACTTCACAGAGGTATTGAGCGACCGGTCATTTGTTCCCAATGTATTTCCGGTGCCTTCATGCACTCTTGTACCAAACGCACGTTCCTTCTGTATGCGGAGCCGATCATTTGCAATTGGGCTGTGCCGACAGATCAGGACGAGCTCTGTCGGCTCAAAAGCAGCGCAGGACCTGCAAGAACAACAGAAAGATTAGCATCCAGCGGGGGCTTCTTAGTGAGCCCAAGATCTCATCAAGAATCGGCTCCAGCAACAGGGCTGGGCGCATTGTTCCATTCTCTAACAACTCTCGGTGTAAACAAGTCCCTCCTGGTCTCTGCTTGAATTGCACTTTCCTGCGTTTGCTTTGGTGTAACTGGCTTCCCCTGCATGGGCGAATGTGAAGAAGATCCTTAGTAAGTCATTGAAGAAACCCGAGAAGAGGTCGGAGTGGTCCCTGTCGTTCATCAACGATCCAGTCAGGCAGTACTCCTCTGTAAAGCGCCGTTCGTTCACATCAATTGGCTTTTTTTTGCTTTCACTCGTGCAAGTAGTAAAAGCAGACGCCCCTATTCTGCTGTGACCCGGATTCGAACCGGGGTTGTTGCGGCCACAACGCAAAGTACTGACCACTATAGGATCACGGCGAGTTACCGATACACACGGGGCAGGGCGGAAAAGGCTGTGCTCTCTTCGTGTGACATAATTCGGGAAAGTCCTGACGTTGCATTTCAACTGAGCCCCAGTATACATCGACCCTTCGACACTCTGAGTGACAACTCTCTTGCGTGTTTTCTCATATTTATGTAGTTTGCTTGCATGATGCCCGGAACAGCAGGGTTGCGCACTCCCATATGGTCTAGCGGTTAGGATTCCTGGTTTTCACCCAGACGGCCCGTGTTCGACTCCCGGTATGGGAACGTGTCAATTTTGCCTCCTGCTTTCCAAAAGATCAGCACTGTGTACGAAGGAGCCGCATTAAAACTACTCAACGTGCAAATCGTGCGAGAAGAGGGGGCGCTTGTTTCCAGCCGAAACTTCTCGCGTGTGAGACGAGCTGACCATCGCTGCAGGAGGTGGGAGGGTCACTCTGGTAGACAGGGCTGACCTTCGGCAATAGGATTTATACTCTCCAAGATGATATTTGCACTTTCTGGAGAGGCGATTTTCTCCACTTCAGTAGCCCGATTTCGTCGATTGCGTGGAGAGGGCTGTAGAATGTGGCGCCGTCTTTCCTGCTCCGTCCATGACAGGCGTGCTGGTCTCTGGAGAGAGAGCACGGTCCATCAGCGCACCCCAATAAAGGCACTGGAAGCAGCTGAATCGCATTGGCGAAGCTCAGCGCTGGGCCGCTGGGCACATCTGACCACAGTTTCCGTAGTGTAGTGTTTATCACGTTCGCCTCACACGCGAAAGGTCCCCGGATCGAAACCGGGCGGAAACAGACCAGACTTCTTCTGTCGCCACGCACAAAAGGGGATTGGGGATTCGCCTAGCGCTGTGATCGAACAGACCCACTCACCTCTTAGTGTGGCGGGATCTGCACAGTGCATGTCGCAGCGCATCCTGCTTTCACTTCAATGCGCGTCCTGATGTACCCCGGTCTCCCGCGTGACAGGTGGGGACAGGTGACAGGTCCACGTGACAGGTCCTATACTAACGAGGAAGACATCTCTCTCTCCGACCCCCGGCATCGTGTCCCGACCCACCGTGCTGGAAGCCGACTCGTGCTGTGATTCCTTTACGGAGCAGAAATGACAACCGAGGAGCCGAGAGATCATTTCAGCATTTCGCGTCTGAACGGAAAACACAAACGACCAACTCAGAATGATTTGCCTTTGACGCTTATCAAAGCGTTTTTTGTGCATCGAACAGACCCACTCACCTCTTAGTGTGGCGGGATCTGCACAGTGCATGTCGCAGCGCTCCCTGCTTTCACTTCAATGTGCTTCCTGATGTCGAGTCGTGTGCCGTGCGGAGGCTCTGAAAGCGAGAGCAATGAAAAGGTGCACGACGTTGTGTTAGAAAACAGAGAAGTGAAAGGCAGTCCTTTCTCTAAGGAGGTAAAAGAAAAGCTACTCCCCGTCAGGGAATCGAACCCTGGTCTCCAGGGTCTCCTGGTCAGCAGGTAAGGTTAGATGTCATGTTCTATGATCATTTCTTTCAGCATTAGGGACTAAATATACTAAACGTATGATGCTAAAATGTTATTTTCACATATATTAATGTAATAAATGATTGCTTATGCTTTATAAATAAATCTAATTAAAATAAAAGCTTAAGTTTTGTATTTATCTTGTCCCATAGAACATGATTTTCTTTGTATTTCAAGCCCACAAAGTGTCCTTTGATCTCTATTCTGTGGTAATCCATGATGACCCCGTTCTTCAGGTGATTCATCATGTCCTCCCTCGCCTGTTGAGAGGCCACCTGATCTCTTCTGCCGTGGCGTGCTTCATACACGCCCTCTTGAAGTGAGCAGGAAGCTGATCAAAAGTATTCAGGCACATCTTGCACACCAGGGGAATCCTCGCGGGTTTCCTTTGAAAATAAATAATACCATCTGTGTATAGAAACAAGCTAAGACTGATTTCTTAAATTATCCTTAAAATTCTCTCTCATAGTTTGAGCATAATGATTTTATTGCATTTATATAAGAATTGCTCATTGCTCCTTAATAAATAATGGTCTCAGTCACAGACTTTCCAATAGAAGCCATTGTGGAGTTCAGCAACTGCAGGTCCAAGAAGTGGGGAAGGAATTTTAAAAGAGAAATTGAATTACAATACAGAAGGAATGGCTGAGGGTTCACTGAAATGTATAAATATACAAATTCCAAAGACTGAGTCCATATAGAAACAACTACTTTTCATTTTCAGTATAAGAAAAAAAAAACTATCTTCCAAAGCATCATAAAATTGTCCCTTCTTCCAGACCCTACTTCTCTCTTGTAGTAGTACAGCAGACCTTTCCAGGTGAGCAGATCACAGAGTCCGAAATGAGCTTCCTCCATCAAGCAAAGTACCTGAACATGACTCTGTCTTCATAAAAGCGCCCCTGTAATAAAGAAATTAAATCCAAAATCAAGAGGGCAGTTGCCTACTGAAATACAAGAAGTCATCAATTTTAACCTAGCAACACATTAAAGGCTGCATCTATACAAGTGCGATTCTAGAAATGCTCACCAGATTACGTTTTAAGAAGGAACTGCGCCACAGGTTCCGCCGAGATCTTAAATCGGATGGCAGGATTCAGAGTCCGGAGTGTGGACTGATGGCGAACGGAGGGTCCACATACTGTGGATCCCTCAGTGATCTTCCGCGTATTCAAACCGCCAGCGTGTGACTCCCCTGTCCCTGTGACCTCATTGCTCTGCTCTCTCCTCTGTGCAGCCGAGCCCGACTCACGGTAAAGTGAAAAAAAAGATGCCCTCAACGTGAGATTTACTCTGGAGCGAGGATAGATGTTACCTTTTTATCATTTAACAGGATGTATGTGATGTGGCGACTAGGTTCAATTTTGTATCCTCTTTAAAAGATTAAGGACTGGGGTGAGCGTGATTTACCACCCTTTCAGCTAAGAACCCGACTTGCGCACCGTTTAAGCTGCATAGACTCGGTCGTTTAACTCTTCTCCGTTAGCAGGGTTAAGGTTAAAGAAAAAAATATAGCTGACTCCTTTTTTTTGCCAGCTGCTAGCGCTGATTAGCAAGGCTTGTATTTCATGTTTTGCAAGTTGCATCCATTTTAAGAAAAACAAGTCGCGTTAAAGACAGGAAATGAATACTTGCATTTAATTAAGTCTAGCCGTAGGCGGGGATCTCCTGTTTACTAGACAGGCGCTTTAACCAACTAAGCCACGGGGCCCCAGGAGTGTTGTCCTTTTGCAGCCACTTGGACACACCACTCAGACACATCTGCATTCGGTGTGTGCTCCGCCTGCTCGCTGAGCAAGTTGCCACCTTTACATACAATAGCAACATCGACACCAAGAGAAAGGATGACAAATGGCTTTTATCTGGAACTTTTCATGTCCAAGGAGCTCAATGTGCTTTCTGTGTAAACAGGGCCACTGAACTCCACACTGGCCACTGAACCACAGCAGTGGCTTGCTGGCTTGACATCTCCCAAGGAAAATGTTGAAATCACATGTGGAACAGGAAAATGACCCTCGAGTATGTGGGGAAAAAAAGAAAAAGATCATCTGGAGCGCGCCAACCCATGTCCGGACAGCCCAGTTTCGTCGACAAGGTGGCTGAGTGGTTAAGGTGATGGACTGCTAATCCATTGTGCTCTGCAGGCATGGGTTCGAATCCCATTCTCATCGCTCTCCATCTCTGACACGTGTGCCTGTTCGACATCGGCCCTCCTGTTGTTTGCTCCGGTGCTAGAGCCGTACATTTTCTAGCAGTGGCTGAACATGGTATAGTAGGCCAACGTCGGTATCGAGCAGTGACAGTAACAGTACTTACTGCGCCCCATAAGAAATCGTTTGTCCCTGTTCAAAAGAGATTGTGCGATGTCCTGCGGCGTTCGTAAAGCAAACCTTTGACAGTTTGAAAAGAGGAATTTATTCTGCTTCCTGTGCGTGCAGTAGTTACAAAGTTGAACGTCTTTACACGATCTGCTGCAGTTTTCAGTGGGCGGGCTTTGTCAGATGGCTTGAAAAAACGCACTGTGTTTCGGCTCGGGAAACATCATGAGCAGTGTCCTGCATGTTTTCTGTGTATAGCTGTCTTTTAACGCATACAGAATTCATTCGAAATCATTGATTTCTCCAATTAACAAGGGTCCCTTTTTGAACCTGCGAGAAGCATTCTTTCAATGTAACAGATTTACTCCGGGGAAAGCCAGCACGACATTGAGAGTAGCTCAAGCTTTCAGCACCCGTATCGGACTGCGTGTATGCAGACACCGCTCAGAATCCCCTGTAAGATTCTCCCTCAATTCCGTTTTTCAGTGCTTTAGCTCTTTCAAAAGGCTTTGCTTTGCTAGTCACAATCCAAGGCTCATGACAGCATTTGAAAACATTCGCCACTGCATTGGCCGGGAATCGAACCCGGGTCAACTGCTTGGAAGGCAGCTATGCTCACCACTATACCACCAACGCACACCCACAGGAAGCCTGCAGGACACCACCAGAGAATGCTTTTTTTAATTTTTTTTTATTAAACATAGAATTTACAAATGCAAATACAACAAGAGGATCAGAGTCATGTACAAGAGAAAAAAAACGCAGCAGAAAAAAGCATTTAACTACCAGAGGTAATTAAGTAATTATGTGATCAAATTGTATATTTTACACGTATCATATTTTCCTTGCTTTAATATTTCTCAATTATTTATAAACTTTAGTTTCAACATGCATGCGTTTCCTGTAAAAAATAAAACTCAGCACACAGTTTTTCTTTTAACAACATTTCGAGTACCTCTGGCATTCATGAAAAAGACATACACAAAAGCAAATAACTAACTCTAAGACTGTCTAAACTATTGAGTTTTTCAAAGAACCATGAAGAAAGATGTGAAGACGGGGGTTTGAATTTAATCCTTTCTGTAGGGGGTTTAGACTTCTAAGTCACAAGCTGGGGTTTATGGCAGGAAAGGGGGTTAACTGATAAGGATTGCAGATGCAAGCTAGGAACCCCCCTGGGTGTAATGTTAAACTGACCATTTGCCCAGAACATCGTAAACTGGCCAAATACCATGAACCCCCCTCTTTACCATCAGACCGAGTGACGTCAGAAACGGAGAAGAAAACACTATATAACCCAAAAGTTTGTAACAGTACGTGGAACAATACTTCGGTTTTGTTGTTTCTTGCGGGAAACAAGACTTCGGCTTTATTGTTCCTTGCATGCAATAAACTCATCTGTTTTACTTCATCTCGGGATCAAGAACCTTATTTCTTCTGTTACAACAAATTTGGCGTAGTCGGCGGATGCTCCAGAAGGCGCAGAACTTCCCATCGGCAGGAGAGACGGTCAGCGCGCACATAACTAAGAGGTAAGGACTCCTCTTTTATTTAAAAGTCCCGACTCTCTCTGACCGATTGGGAAATCTCTGCTCCCTGCGAGAATCGCCCGAGATGACGGAGTAAACGTGAGTTTCTGAATTCCTCTGGCCCGGGGAAGGCACCGGTGTATGTAATGGGTTGGTTGCTGTAAGCCCAGAATTTGGTCTGGCAGGGGTTCCGCGGTATTGTGTACAGGCGTTCGAAGCTGGTGTATGCCTTAATTGCGCGTGGAGTTTTTAACGGGTTTTGGACCCTTACCGTGAAGTTCAGGACTGGTGTGGGTCTTAATTGCACCCGGAGTTCTGAAGGTCAGAACTGGTTTGGGTCTTAATTGCACCCGGAGTTCTGAGGCTCAGAATCGGTGTGGGCCTTAATTGCGCCCGGGGTTCTAGAGCAAGTGGTGCATTAAATGCACGTAGTTCAGGACTGGTGTGGGTCTTAATTGCACCCGGAGTTCTGAAGGTCAGAACTGGTTTGGGTCTTAATTGCACCCGGAGTTCTGAGGCTCAGAATCGGTGTGGGCCTTAATTGCGCCCGGGGTTCTAGAGCAAGTGGTGCATTAAATGCACGTAGTTCAGGACTGGTGTGGGTCTTAATTGCACCCGGAGTTCTGAAGGTCAGAACTGGTTTGGGTCTTAATTGCACCCGGAGTTCTGTGGCTCGGGATCGGTGTGGGCCTTAATTGCGCCCGGGGTTCTGGAGCTGAGTGGTGCATTAAATGCACGTATAATCCAGGATTGGTGTGGGCTTTAATTACGCCCGGGGTCCTGAGATTAGCTACGCCTTGATCGTGCACAGATTGGAGTGGCGTGGTTTCTGGCGTGGCGTGGTTTTTTTTTTTGTTTTAAAGGAAACAGGAGTAGAAGAGATATATGTATGTATGTTTTTGGTGTTTTCCTTGTTTGTGAAATACATATACACACGCACGACACTAACATAAACACACCTCATAATAAAGAGCAAAGCATTAAGTAGCAGGATTTAAAGGACGTTGAGACCCGAGAATCGCCCTGATTGAGCTCAGTGCGTAAGTCCACCCCGGGGCAAAAGCAGCGATGCTGGCGTTCTGGGGATGGTGAATTACTGATCAAGAAAGGGGGTTTTCGAGGTCTCGTTTCTTACCTGTGAACAGTGCGGTGTAAGTCCTCTCTAAAGTCTCGGAGAGGCATTTAGATCTGGAGGTAACAGACGCCCTTGGCTGAATGAGTGCAGTAATGCACAGGTTTTTCCAAGTGAAAACATCCCCCTACTGAATGAGCTGTTACCTCACACACGACAAAAGTAAATCTTAAAGAGACCGAACATGTGCGCTAACTGATGGTTTGAGAAAGTGGTGGAAGGGTCCGTTTAAATATCGGAAAAGTGTAAGTTGACGGAAAAGAAGGAGAAAAATATGGAAAAAGCTGAGTTTGTCAGAGGGAATTTGGGGGCGAAGACGCCTGTAAAGAAAGCATATATGAGTATTGATTGGCAAAAGCACAAGCATGTAGCTCCCACCCTGGTGCACGGCCGGCACCAGTGGTGGCAGATACATGAGAAAAAAAAAAAAGAAATTGGGATGTGACTTAAAAGTGTGTTTACGGGGAAAACAAAAACCCGGAAGAAAAGATATTTTAATCGCTACGAAAGAGTATAGAAAAAAAGCTAAAAGAGGCAGTACAGGAGAATGAGAAACTAAAGAAGGAATTAACTCCTGGTCACGCTGCACTGGTTAATGTGCTGCAGCCAGCGACTAAGTTATATCCTGCTCTCCCACAGGGGAACAAACAGGCAGGAAACGAAAATAATTGGGATCAATTCCCTCAGTGGCCATATGGAGAAGGGGGGTCTGATTGGGATAACACTTGGTATGAGTGTGATAAAGACGGATCAGGGTCTCCCCTGTTAGAGGGAGGGCGCCCGCAGATCTGTACTCTCACTCGAAGTGGGAAAGGACTTGATGTAGCAGGGGCTGGCGCCGTTGATGACAGTGCCACTCTAACACTGTCTCGCACCCCGTCGAGGGGGTCTGCAATCGCACCTACCTTCCCTGATTTCCCCCATACGATCAAATCCAAAACCGTAAGATATTGACCGGTGGGCTAAAGTACCGCACCCGAAATTAGAAATGCAGCGAACCTGGAGTGCGCTTCAGGAATTAAAAGGATTCATGTAGAAGTAAAACAAGAATACAGCACATTGTATTACGAAGAGAAAAATATATTCTCGATGTGTATGTGTGTTTTATGAATTTGTGTGCCGGCATGTATGTGTGTAACTGTGAGTTTTGGTATACTAAATGACGGTGTGAGTGTGTTTAGCCAGCGGGACTGGCTAGAGACGTAACTAAAGAGACTTGACGAAAATCAACTTAAGGAGATTGGAAAATATAAGAGCGTCTGAAACGTATAAGTACAGTGCAGGTGGACGTAAAAGTAGTTAAACAGTTTTTGTATTATTATAAATTATTATAAATTGTAATTTATACAATTAGTTGCAATAATGGAAACAATTTGGTTTTATTCGAATGTCTCGAAACCAGACATGCTGAAACGGTGTAGGTTTAGAATCGAGACTGGGGAGAATAACGTCTTGTGAGAAAATCTGTTTACCTAACGATTAGATCCTGTAAATCCCTTGTAGCCTCCCTAAGTCTGTCCCAGTCCAGTGGATAAAAATGTACTGTTAATGGAGTGTTGGTTTCTCTGTTAGGGGATACTGGAGCACTACTGTCCTGCTTGTTTCACTCCTCTGTTCAACAGTGTACTATAGAGCAATGTATATGGGAAGATGGCAGGAGGCCACAGGAGTATTGGGACAGCAAGTTTTACTTGCCGAGTACCAGATTTTAATGGGTGGTTTTATTCCAGATCTATTGGGTTGGAATATTATGCATTACAAAGAATGACTATGCAGAACAGGGTATCACGTGGCTTCAACTGGCTGTGATCACTCAGTATGTTGATGGTATTCTGAGTGCTTCCCCTGACGAGGAAACCCACAAGTCTGAGTTGCTTCAGCTTTAGAGTGTCTAATAGAAGCAGTTATGATAAGGCCCTTTTGTGTCTAGCATTGTGAAATTTTAACAGGGCCTGGGTGCAATGTTTTTTACAGGGTGAGCACAACTCTTAACAGATCTGCTTAAGGGGGGAGTGCAGTACAAGGACAAGATTGCCTTGGTTCCCGCAGCAAAAGCCGCCTTTAATAATTTGAATCAAGTTCTCTTACAGGTGCTGAGACTGGGGTTTCCTCAGATGGATCAACCATTCCTTTGTATTATTGCAAGTTGCTGACAGAGGCCACACAAGGAGCCCGCGAGCAGGTCCTGGAGGCGTGGGGACCACCACCTGAAGGAGGGCACGACCTCATCCCAGGAGAGTGGGTGTGGATCAGGAAATTTCCTTCACAGGTTCTCCAGCCCAGGTGGGACGGACCCTACCAGATCCTGTTGACAACCGAGTCTGCGGTTCGAGTGGAAGGAAAAGATCGCTGGATCCACGCGCCACACTGCCGACGAGCCTCATCCCCATTTACAGACTCAGAATGAAATCATTTCTGTTTATAACAATAATTGTTGCTGTAGGACTATGTTCCGCAGGAATTAATGATCATCTCTCCCACAAAGGAGAACATGGAATTAATTCCTTTTTAGGCCTCTCCTATCCTAGCTAAGAAAACCAACCAAAGTGCCTGCTGGGTGTGTGCCGCATTACCCAAATATGTACAGGGAGGACTTCCTATGGGAGCCATTCCTTGGCGTCGCGAGGAAGTCATAGGCATGATCATTTGGAGGGATAATTTAGGAAATTTTAATATGACAAACTATGGGGGTTGCCATAACACGACTTTAACCTGCACAACATTACAATATCTACAGGAGCGAGGCTTAGAGCCCACGAGTTTCAGAGGCTCTTACGCTCCTAAATATAACAGAAGCCATACACCACCATACCTGACTCTAAATAAGGAACGTGAGGGAAACATATGTTTTCAGCACACTAATGGTCTGCACTTGGTTGGATGGAGTCGTTGCAACCTTACCATCGCTGCAAATATATCCACCTCTACCTTCCAAATTCCAGGATGGGATCGGCACACCCCACAATTCGGTATAAGTTTCTTATTTTCAGAGGCATGGGGAGCGCCAAACGGAACATATTTCATTTGTGGAAAACGAGCCTACCCATGGTTGCCAGCCCAGTGGTCTGGCTCATGTTATTTAGGATATGTGGTTCCTCATATCCGTGTTCAAATCCACAGCCCCTTCGGACCTAACCACAGACCACAAAGAAAATTGGCTGATTGGGAATATTATTTAGGTATAATATTTCCACAAGCCGGCATGAACTTTCTGAGTCGAGAGTTAATTCAAATGGCCTCGACTTTAGAAGAATTAGCAAATTCTACCTCATCTAGTCTGAAGGCTGTTAATGATGAAATGGTAGCCCTCAGAACAGTGGCCATGCAGAACCGACTAGCTTTAGATTATGTACTGGCGGCCCAAGGAGGAACTTGTGCAGTAATTGGCACTGAATGCTGCACATATATTCCTGAAAATTCTGAGCACATCTCAGATCTGGCCCAACACATTTACAATGAGGGACAGAAATTTCAGTATGGGTAAAGTCTGTGTTTGGGGCCTGGGGTGGAACCTTTTTATAGTGTTTATCCGTAGGAGTAGTATTGTTTATATGTATAATTGTAATCATCACATTCACAAAAAAATGTATCACATCTTGCTATAACCGTGGAACGTACAATGACATGGCAATACATACCTGTTCGCCAAGAAAGGAAAGATCTGCCCTGACATTGTATTTATAAAAATAGGCTACACTGACGTATGCCATATTTTATAAGGGGGGAATGAAGAAAGATGTGAAGACGGGGGTTTGAATTTAATCCTTTCTGTAGGGGGTTTAGACTTCTAAGTCACAAGCTGGGGTTTATGGCAGGAAAGGGGGTTAACTGATAAGGATTGCAGATGCAAGCTAGGAACCCCCCTGGGTGTAATGTTAAACTGACCATTTGCCCAGAACATCGTAAACTGGCCAAATACCATGAACCCCCCTCTTTACCATCAGACCGAGTGACGTCAGAAACGGAGAAGAAAACACTATATAACCCAAAAGTTTGTAACAGTACGTGGAACAATACTTCGGTTTTGTTGTTTCTTGCGGGAAACAAGACTTCGGCTTTATTGTTCCTTGCATGCAATAAACTCATCTGTTTTACTTCATCTCGGGATCAAGAACCTTATTTCTTCTGTTACAACAACCAGAACTATAACAGTCCTTAACACTTAACTACACCATTCCAAACTAACACTAAAGAAACACTAGTATATACTGGTATAACAAATATAACCAAACATAATCATTAACTGAGCAGTCACTGGGAGCAAATCTCCTTCCCATCCACAAAGGCCCTCGCTCCCACAAAGTAGGCTCTCCTCCCCTCTCTTCTGGCAGCTTCAACCTGGGGCCACAGCTGGTTCCTGGTACTCCTGTCCGCGGCAGACAGGTCCTCTGCAAACCTCAGTTTGTTCCCATTCAAATACTCATTCTCCCTCGCCGCTCGCCACAGCATGTCCCTCGCCGTCCTCTTGGTGAACTGTATTATAATCGATCTGGGGCGCACTTGCCCAGACATGTTCGCTCTCCCGAGCCTGTGAACAAAGTCAATGGCCGATATTACGTCCTCCTGGTCCGGCAGGGTCCTTTTACAGATACCCTTCACTGTTGCAACAAGGTCCTTATCACGTTCCTCTTTAACTCCAAATAATTTTAAATTCCATCATCGACGGTATCTATCTACATCGTTCACTTTCAATTCAAGTTCTTTAATATGCTTTTCTTGTTTGGTATTTACTTGTTTAAGAACTTTTACTTCACTCTTTAAGTCTTCAACCTCTTTAAACACACAGTCCATGGACTTTTTAAGACTTTCGATTGCGACTGTATTAGATCAAATCATTTCCTTCAGCTCACCCATGCTCTGTGCCATCATGTTGAAGATGTTGGTCTGGAGCTCCTCCAGCGTCAGGTCGCCCCTTCCTCTCTTGGCTGCCGGGGTTTTCACAGGTGTGCTGGGCAGGGACTCCGGCTCTTCCTCTGGCAGCTGAGTCTCACTTGGGCTGCGAACGCTCGCGTACGAGCGCATCTCCAGCACTCTTTCCACGTCCCCTCCAGCTGCTTCACTTTTCCCTTTAGTTGCCATCAATTTTCTTGTAGTGCTATACATATACGATTGAGGTTTCTTAGACTTCTCCTTCGAAGACCCAGCACTCTCTTTTCTTTTCCCAGTGTTACTCATATCGAAATTCTTAAACCTAAAAAAAAACGTTTTTTTTTCTTTCAATTATAACTGAAGTTTAAACAAGTAGTGTTAAGTCCTTATTTTTCTGTAGTCAAAAAAAGCAAAAATTAACATTCAGGTCATGAAAAACTCAAAAAAAATCCTCAACCACTAAACTTTACCTCCCACCTGAGCGCCATCTTGAACGCCCCTACCACCAGAGAATGCTCACGATTTCGGAAGCTGTCTCCGGGACGTGCTGATTCCACACATCCTGAATAAATCATGATATTGTTAGTTGCTGTAGCTAGACGTTCAAATGAGTTTCATGGCCAGATGGACTGTTTCCTCCAGCGGTATAGTATTGCAGTGAGACAGCACGATGCCTGCAAGACTATGTCACGCTAAACGCCACAGATTGTGTTTGTCCGTTCATGTCAGTCATCCTGCAGCCACGGGAAGTGGGACACAAACATGCCGCAATGCTTTCAAGACATTAGGATTTGTTTGTGCAACATCCGAGAAGAGTACTTGTGGCTTGAATGTGAACTGTACGTGCCCGCCCCCTTTCCTCTGTAGTGCATGAGTTCCTCCCGGCATGCCCTTCGTCATTGTTCTGTCATCTTGTATTTAAAGGGTTGTATTTCTGCTGCTGAAAAGAATCAACGGGTTTCTTTGTTCCCAACGGAGCCCTTGTCTGTCATGAAATTCTTCAAAACCTCAAGCTAGAAGAAGACGACAAATATGAAGCGTTACAGCAACGACATGCCATGAGACGATTGATAACGATTTCCATAGGATCCCCGCGGTTGCCTGGCAACCGTCAGCTTTGCGCAGTGGCAGTATCGTAGCCTGTGAGGTTTAGCCGAGGCGGGATTATTGCTAGTTGAAAACTTTTCCCAATACCCCGCTTCCGCCGGTTTGCAATACAATCGGCAAAAGCAATTTTTGACAGTCTCGTTAGAGACTGAGCAAGGTGTTTAAAGACAGATTTGGTCATGGTGACATCATGGTAGAAAGAAGCGAGCTTGTTCCCAGTGGGCATTGATTCGTCGAATATACGTATATTTACGGTGAAATTACGGCTATACGTATATATACGTCGCCTCGAAGTATAATCAACGTCGAATTGCAACCGTAAAATTGACGACATTAACAAACGCATATATAACGTCGAAAACACATCTAACACAGTGCCTGAGGCTTTTTACTGTATGTATCGTGTGTGCCGCAACTAGGAGTATACGGCACTCTGCACAGTGTACGAAGTAAATTATTTTCGCAGCAATTAATTTACACGTGTATAATAAATATAGTAAATATAATAAATTAATTACTGCGAAAATAATTTACTTCGTACACTGTGCAGAGTGCCGTATACTCCTAGTTGCGGCACACAATCAATGCCCACAGCTTGGCATACAAGGGTTTTGCTGAGGGGGTCTTGCCACCTGCCTGAAAAAAAACAGTAAAATGTTTGAGTGCCTATAGAGTTTCTATTTTTATTTTCTTGACAAAAGTCCCCCATCAGTGCGCGGTGCCCGAGGAAAAATCTGTAGGGGGGCGTCTGAAATTCTGAGGGGGGAGTGATATTTCAGTTGAAACGGAGCTGTACGGTGCAGCTACCCAAATGAAATCTCGCAGCTATGCCGTTGATTAGTGCTTCATGATAGAAGATAACGACTAGCAATCTGGTATTTGCGATGAAGTTCAGTTTCACATTTTTCGTCACTCTCAAGGTTTGTATTGCCTGGAGCGAAAAGTACCATAAGCGTTCATTTTTGGAGCTACATGGACGTTCTGAATCGTTAAGAAAAAAATGTTGTAAAACCAACAGAAAGCACAGACTGCTATAACTAGTCCTAGTTATATAACGATTTTAAGTATAATGATAAACTACTGCAAGGAATCGGTCCACCTGAGCAAACAGGATCGTAATGTTGACACTCAATAATATGTGCAGTTCCTGGACGGATAGCCCTCCTGCCTATCAAACAGACTGAGTGACTGTTCGTGTCATTTAGTGTTGTCTGACCATTGACAAAGTACAACTATTTTTTTAGGGTGCAAATTAAGTTAGGTAAAACTTTTTGCCCAAAACTGAAGGGGCGACATTCCCCCCTCCCCCCGTGATGCCAGGCCTGTCCCCATCCTATTCCATAATGTCATTATATATAATACCATACAACAGTGACCGATCCTTACTTATTGCATGCGTTAAAATTGCACATCAGCTCATAGCAGCGATGTATTATCAATGTTAAATTTCAACCATAATATCGACAACATTAATAAACGCATACGTTGAGAAAATATCGAACCCAGCATATTTTCCGGTTATATACCACAATGCATTGCTAGTATTCGTTGGTCACCATTTTGGACACGTTTTTCAAACGTAAAAGTATATCCGAAAATATCTCAGCAATCCTCTTTTGACGAGTAAGTATGAACAATAATAATACTATCTGAATACATACAGATCTTTCTTAATATTATTTTGATTAAAATAGTATGTGAATAAGCAAAAAAATGGCACATAAAATAGTGTGAATGGGGAAGATGACACAAAATCGTTTTGCCGTTTCTCTTATTCTTATTCTATGTTGTACTTTCAAACTTTGGGTACTCTTTAATTAGGACAGACTTTATTGCTCAACTGCTATGATGCAAGCCAAATTTTATACATTTATTTCAGCTTTGAGCTTAGTAAACCGTTCATTTTTTAGATTATACTAAAGAAGATATTAATCATCATTTATTTGGGAAGTAATATTATATAATTTTCTCCTAGCTGCGGTGCTGAAGTCCCACCCTACATCAACAGAAAAAGAAATAAAGGAGCACGCAATGTGTTACTTGAAGAATGCATATGCAAGGCAGGGGGCCAGGAGATCTGGACTCTGAAAATAATAGGTTTTTGGTTCTAACTGTTAGGACAATTAGACAGGGTTTGCAAATAGTGGACAAAAATCGTCTTAACTTCCATTGCAATATTTTATATTTTATGTAATATTTTTTTCTTGGAAATATAGAAGTTGTACATTTTAAAATGTATATTTGAATCAAAATGTGGTTTTGAGTTAGTGTGTTAATGTAATTAGTTTTGTGTTTGTCATTACTATACTGTATATTGCCATGTTACCAGAATTTGTAGCTGAAGTTTAAGACTAGTTGTGTTTTTATGATTATTGCCCATATGTTGATTGTTGATTGATTGTATACAATGTATAATTTGAAATACATATGTTTCAGGTGTGAATGTGTATTTTCAGAATACATTTCTAAACCTAATCATTGGCTTGTTTTACTTGTTTCTACACCTATAAAATCTATCTTTGATGTATAATAGACCTCTACCCATATACGTATAATAGACCTCTAATGTTATCCGTATAATAGACCTCTAACCATATACGTATAATAGACCTCTAAAGTTATCCGGAACTCCAACCATATATGTATAATAGTCCTCTAAAT
The DNA here is from genome assembly GCF_040954835.1 of Lepisosteus oculatus. Classification (NCBI taxonomy): domain Eukaryota; kingdom Metazoa; phylum Chordata; class Actinopteri; order Semionotiformes; family Lepisosteidae; genus Lepisosteus; species Lepisosteus oculatus. The sequence goes on from NW_027168298.1 coordinate 292,499, forward strand.
TTATCCGTATAATAGAACTCCAACCATTTATGTATAATGAACGTCTAAATATAGACGTATAATTGACGTTTAACTTTAGACGTATATTAGAATTTCATTCTAGACGAATTGTAGACCACATTTAGACGTCTAAGATATGCGTTTAATAGACGTATATTATACGTCTTTTGCCCAATGGGTTACGTCTCAACAGAAACGCTCTTTAGCTCTTTCAGCGTTATGCAGAGAACATCGTCTGTCGAGATCACTTTTTAGTCAGCGCGAAACGCCGTGTGCTGTCAGTTTGATTTCATATTGCTCGTAGCGGCGCCCGGCTTTTGTCTGTCAAACGTTAGGTTGCGCTTCTTCATGCTGCATCGTCGGCATGAGTGGAGCTTTATAAACGTCTGTACTTACTGCGCCCCATAAGAAATCGTTTGTCCCCGTTCAAAAGAGATTGTGCGATGTCCTGCAGCAAACCTTTGACAGTTTGAAAAGAGGAATTTATTCTGCTTCCTGTGCGTGCAGTAGTTACAAAGTTGAACGCCTTTACACGATCTGCTGCAGTTTTCAGTGGGCGGGCTTTGTCAAATGGCTTGGAAAAACGCACTGTGTTTCGGCTCGGGAAACATCATGAGCAGTGTCCTGCATGTTTTCTGTGTATAGCTGTCTTTTAACGCATACAGAATTCATTCGAAATCATTGATTTCTCCAATTAACAAGGGTCCCTTAAAGGATGAGTCAAAGTAACGTCTAATCGGATTAGTTTCCTTAGAGCTGGTTCAGAGTTTGCTCAAGAGTTTACCTTTCACAGATGCGCAAAGAAGAATGTTGGGGGTGCACGCTTCAAGGCGCCTTACAGCTGTAGGGAGTGATTCGAGACGATTCGTGGCGTGTGCTCGTTCCCATATACCGTATGACCCGGGGTGCAGTGCTAGGATGACGTACAATACCGCTTGGGCACGTAACAGCGTTATATGCAAGTGCGGGACGTGAGGGTTTTCGTTTGTTCGTTTTGTTTTGCTCTGCTTTGCTTTGTTTTGCTTTCCATCGCGTTGGTAAGAGCGTAAATAAAAAGGCGATTCCTGTGTCTACCACTAATGTAAGAGCTATTTCAAGTGCGACGTGGTGCGGCTTTTCAAATGCTTGTGGGCATTTCTCTGTTGTTGATTCTTTTTTTGTGTGTAACAAAGTGGCATTTTCATGTCCGGACGGGGAGACTTTATCATTCCGACATGAAGCCACCCTTAAGTCCTCTGAGGCGTGTCTGTCTGCAAGGCTTGTATTTTGGAAATGTTTTTTTGAAACGGAGAACGACTTTGAAATAGGCTTCCGCCGGCGCCTCGCGATCCAGGTAAGATTGTAGCAAGAACGCAGCGGCGGTGGGGCTTGCTGTAGTCGTGGCTGAGTGGTTAAGGCGATGGACTAGAAATCCATTGGGGTCTCCCCGCACAGGTTCCAATCCTGCCGACTACGTTGTCCGCCTTCAGTCGGTGTGTTTCGGCACAAGCAAAGAAGCGTGCCTCTTTGCTGTTCCTGGTGGTTTTAAAACGCCCAATCGCTTGTACCCGCTGCCTTGGAAATAAGTTCTTCAGCGTCCGCAAATGACATTTTGCAGCTGGAAGCAGATGTCGACGCGTTTTGCACAGAGCACCAAAAAAGCGTCTTTTTTGAAGGCCCAGGCACTGAGCATTGGTGGTTCAGTGGTAGAATTCTCGCTTGCCACGCAGGAGGCTCGGGTTAGATTCCCGGCCAATGCAGTGACTTTTGCAGCGAGCGGCTCCATCACTTGCATCCCCTTGCAACTCGCAACTGAATACCCACTGAAGCTAAGCAGGTGTGAGCCAGGTCAGTACCTGGATGAGGATGAGCTACAGGGAAAAACAAAGCTTCCAGCTGGAAGCGGTGTTAATGGTGCCGGCGGGGGGGTGCTCACCCTGAGGTCTGTGCGGGTCCCAATGCCCCAGTATAGTGACGGAGATGCTGTGTTGTAAAAGGGCGCTGTCTTTTGGATGAGATGTAAAACCGAGGTCACAGCGCTCTGTGGTCATTCAAAATGACCACCAAAACCTTTGACAAAAGCTCTTGGTAATTGATGGTCTTCAATAATGCTTCTCCTTTAGGTACATTTTAAATCAGCTGAAAAATGCTGTGAAATGGGGGGGCACTTTAGGCCAGTGTAGGATTTGGGTTACAAGAACCATGAAACTGCACGAGAAAGCCCGTACACTGAATTACACGGCTTTCTATTCAAAGGAAGACAAAAGAAATTCCCTGAGTTTGATTTTTTGCAGCACAGAGAGGAGCACTGTCGTGAGGCCGGTTAGCTCAGTTGGTTAGAGCGTGGTGCTAATAACGCCAAGGTCGTGGGTTTGAGCCCTGTACGGGCCAGGTCTAGGTCCAGGTCCCTGTTTGTGAAACAGGCAAATGACTGTCTCAGGGGCCCATTCCTCATTCTCAAGACACATGTGTGCAGTATGTACACCGTGCATTGAGCAATAGGGACTGAATACACCACAGGTAAGGTTAGAAGTCATTCTGAGGTGCCACATGTGAGGGATACAGCTAGGCATCCGAAATGTAGGGTTTGAGACCCTTCAGGAGTACTGCATCCTTTGAGACAGACCCGTGCATGTTAAACAAATGATCATTTCTTTCGGCATTAGGGACTAAATATACTAAACATATGATGCTAAAATGTTATTTCCACATATATTAATGTAATAAATGATTGCTTATGCTTTATAAACAAATCTAATTAAAATAAAAGCTTAAGTTTTGTATTTATCTTGTACCATAGAACATGATTTTCTTTGTATTTCAAGCCCACAAAGTGTCCAAATGACGCACTACATGATATAAGGAAGATTATCACATGCATATCGGTATTATCTTTCTTATGAAAATGCATTCCTTTCATTACCTTTTACTTTTTAAAATGAACTCAAATTGAGTATAATGTAATAATTTAAGTAGAATAGATTCTAATAATATAATGATCCAGTGTTTTGCACTACTTCACTGCTTCACTGCTCTATGCCATCTGGAAATAAATCCTCAGACTGCTTACTGCCCTGGGCATGTACCAATAAATTAAAGGAGCACATCTGTTTATCACTGCATTGAAGCAGGAGACACACAGTCTCTGCAAACACATCCTAGATACAGTGTTCCAGCACCTTTGACCTCATCCAGAACGTATCATTTCTTGAAAGGGATTGCTGTCCGAATGCACATCTGAATCCCAAACAGAATCTCTAGTAAAATACGATCATTTGTGAAACAGGCAAATGACTGTCTCAGGGGCCCATTCCTCATTGTCAGACACATGTATGGAATGCTTTCACCGTGCATTGAGCAATAGGGATTAAAAACACCGCAGGTAAGGTTAGATGTCATGTTCTATGATCATTTCTTTCAGCATTAGGGACTAAATATACTAAACGTATGATGCTAAAATGTTATTTTCACATATATTAATGTAATAAATGATTGCTTATGCTTTATAAACAAATCTAATTAAAATAAAAGCTTAAGTTTTGTATTTATCTTGTACCATAGTACATGATTTGCTTTGTATTTCAAGCCCACAAAGTGTCCAAATGTTCTATGATCATTTCTTTCAGCATTAGGGACTAAATATACCAAACGTATGATGCTAAAATCCTGAAAAAAGGATGTGCTCCATCTCGTCAGTAGATTGGATTCCAAAACTGATTTGGGTCAATATACATTACCTTTGAAATTAAAGTACAGTCTACTGTAGGGAACCATCAACTTAGAAAGCATTGGCCTTCCCTGGGGGTCAGGTAGGTGCAAAAGATAAACCTTTATCCTATCTTTATCTTAAGATAAGTGGCCAAGCAGTATTTTTCCAAGTTTCACCAAGCACATCATGTTGCCATAGTAGACAAAGTTCTATAAAATGTTAAATAACTTTTAAAAAAAGCATCTTGGTCTTACAGTACTGTACAAGGTGAATTAAACTGTCCCTGGTAATAAAAAGTAATTAGAAGCATCTCAGAAACTTTATCTCTAGAAACATTAGCTGTTTTATATCATGTAATTTAGTGTGATGTTGTCAGAATTCAAGGACATTATCACACACAGAAATTGGTTCAGTTAAATCTAAAAAACACAGCTAAACATGGGTTTAAATGTAACAGAAGTCTTACCTCTTGTCAAAAGATTTAATTCAAGAAGCAATGTAATAAATGATTGCTTATGCTTTATAAAGAAGCTTAAGTTTTGTATTTATCTTGTACCATAGAACATGATTTTCTTTGTATTTGAAGCCCACAAAGTGTCCAAATGATGCACTACATGATATAAGGAAGATTATCACATGCATATCGGTATTATCTTTCTTATGAAAATGCATTCCTTTCATTACCTTTTACTTTTTAAAATGAACTCAAATTGTGTATAATGTAATAATTTAAGTAGAATAGATTCAGGTAGGAAATATAGAGTCATGATGTTTATGGCTGACATCATTTCACATGGGTGAATTTTAAGCTAAGAAATAAAAACATTTACAATGAAGATACCATTGCTTAATTTTAAATGCCTTTAAAAAATAAATACCTCCTGAGAATAATTTGCCACTCCCAGATCCTTGGTAAGGTACTGTTTGAATCCAATCAGGAGAGGAGCATCCAGGGAGTGCTTTCTATAGAGTCCAGCTTGGGCCACTCTCTTCCGGCCTGCTGATACTTTTTAACTACTCAGGGCCTGTAAGGATATAAAACACCGGTTTAAACATTTTATACCTATAAGACAAATTAGAATTTTAGTAAAAAATAGATACATCTGAAAAATAAAAAGTCTTACTGCTGATAGAGTTCTTCAGAGCTCACATCTTCCCCTTCCTTATCCGCTTCTGTTTCAGTTTCTAGAGCAGCCTCTGGCATCTCTTCCTCCTGGACTGCGGCCTCTTGCTCAGGGCCGCTGGAATGCAGGTAGATTCTTTTCAACATGCTTTTACATAATATGTTGTAACAATGATTTCAAAAAGAAACTACAGAAGCCTTACAGATTAAAAATATCTCACCTTGCCAATGTGTCTTCAGGCTTCCCATGTACAAAAAGGCCCAAGGACTCTAGCAGTCTTACAACCACTATCCTGTTTGCCTCACCAGACACGATCTCTATTCTGTGGTAATCCACGATGACCCCCTTCTTCAGGTGATTCATCATGTCCTCCCTCGCCTGTTGAGAGGCCATCCTGATCTTTTCTGCCGTGGCGTGCTTCATACACGCCCTCTTCAAGTGAGCAGGAAGCTGATCAAGAGTATTCAGGTACATCTTGCACACCAGGGGAATCCGCGCGGGTTTCCTTTGAAAATAAATAATACCATCTGTGTATAGAAACAAGCTAAGACTGATTTCTTAAATTATCCTTAATTTTCTCTCTCATAGTTTGAGCATAATGATTTTATTGCATTTATATAAGAATTGCTCATTGCTCCTAAATAAATAATGGTTTCATAAAAAAGTGAACACTTGGTCTCAGTCACAGACTTTCCAATAGAAGCCATTGTGGAGTTCAGCAACTGCAGGTCCTAGAAGTGGGGAAGGAATTTTAAAAGAGAAATTGAATTACAATACAGAAGGAATGGCTGAGGGATCACTGAAATATATATATACAAATTCCAAAGACTGAGTCCATATAGAAACAACTACCTTTCATTTTCAGTATAAGAAAAAAAAAACATTATCTTCCAAAGCATCATAAAATTGTCCCTTCTTCCAGACTCTACTTCTCTCTTGTAGTAGTATAGCAGACCTTTCCAGGTGAGCAGATCACAGAGTCCGAAATGAGCTTCCTCCATCAAGCAAAGTACCTGAACATGACTCTGTCTTCATAAAAGCGCCCCTGTAATAAAGAAATTAAATCCGAAATCAAGAGGGCAGTTGCCTACTGAAATACAAGAAGTCATCAATTTTAACCTAGCAACACATTAAAGGCTGCATCTATACAAGTACGATTCTAGAAATGCTCACCAGAATACGTTTTAAGAAGGAACTGCGCCTCAGGTTCCGCCGAGATCTTAACTCGGATGGCAGGATTCAGAGTCCGGAGTGCGGACTGATGGCGCACGGAGAGTCCATATACTGTGGATCCCTCAGTGATCTTCCGCGTATTCAAACCGCCAGCGTGTGACTCCCCTGTCCCCGTGACCTCATTGCTCTGCTCTCTCCTCTGTGCAGCTGAGCCCGACTCACGGTAAAATGGAAAAAAATATGCCCTCGACGTGAGATTTATTCTGGAGCGAGCCAGTGTTGCGCATAGATGCCTTCAAAGCAGTTAACCCAGGTTCGATTCCCGGCCAACGCAGTTACGAATGTTTTCAAATGCTGTCATGAGCCTTGGATTGTGACTAGCAAAGCGAAGCCTTTTGAAAGAGCTAAAGCACTGCAAAACGGAATTGAAGGAGAATCTTACAGGGGATTCTGAGCAGTGTCTGCATACATGCAGTCAGATAAAGGTGCTGAAAGCTTGAGCTACTCTCAATGTCATACTGCCCTTCCCCGGAGTAAATCTGTTACATTGAAAGAATGCTTCTGGCAGGTTCAAAAAGAGACCCTTGTTAATTGGAGAAATCAATGATTTCGAATGAATTCTGTATGCGTTAAAAGACAGCTATACACAGAAAACATGCAGGACACTGCTCATGATGTTTCCCGAGCAGAAACACAGTGCGTTTTTCCAAGCCATTTGACAAAGCCCACCCACTGAAAACTGCAGCAGATCGTGTAAAGACGTTCAACTTTGTAACTACTGCACGCACAGGAAGCAGAATAAATTCCTCTTTTCAAACTGTCAAAGGTTTGCTTTGCGAACGCTGCAGGACATCGCACAATCTCTTTTGAATGGGGACAAACGATTTCTTATGGGGCGCAGTAAGTACAGACGTTTAAAATGCTCCACTCATGCCGACGATGCAGCATGAAGAAGCGCAACCTAACGTTTGACAGACAAAAGCCAGGCGCCGCTACGAGCAATATGAAATCATACTGACAAGCACACGGCGTTTCGCGCTGACACAAAAGTAATCTCGACAGACGCTGTTCTCTGCATAAAGCTGAAAGAGCTAAAGAGCGTTTCTGTTGACACGTAACAAGTTCGTTTCTTTCTACCATGATATCACCGTGACCAAATCTGTCTTTAAACACCTTGCTCAGTCTCTGACGAGACTGTCAAAAATTGCTTTCGCCGATTGTATTGCAAACCGGCGGAAGCGGGGTATTGGGAAAAGTTTTCAACTAGCAATAATCACGCCTCGGCTAACCCTCACAGGCTACGATACTGCCACTGCGCAAAGCTGACGGTTGCCAGGCAACCGCGGGGATCCTATGGAAATCGTTATCGATCGTGTCATGGCATGTCGTTGCTATAACGCTTCATATTTGTCGTCTTCTTCTTCTTCTAGCTTGAGGTTTTGAAGAATTTCATGACAGACAAGGGCTCCGTTGGGAACAAAGGGCGTTGTGAGAAAACCGTTGCTTATTTTCAGCAG